>NC_086102.1:68933815-69533815 GCF_963921235.1 Mobula hypostoma | reverse complement strand
AGAGGATGCTGTCCAAGTTGCATGCCATCTTGGACAATATCTCCCATCCACTACATAATGTACTGGTTGGGCACAGGAGTACATTCAGCCAGAGATCATTCCACCGAGATGCAACACAGAGCGTCATAGGAAGTCATTCCTGCCTGTGGCCATCAAACTTTACAACTCCTCCCTTGGAGGGTCAGACACCCTGAGCCAATAGGCTGGTCCTGGACTTCTTCCTGGCATAATTTACATATTACTATTTAATTATTTATGGTGCAACTGTAACAAAAACCAATTTCCCTCGGGATCAATAAAGTATGACTATGACTATGACTATTCTCTATCACCTTCACCTGGATACGAGCCCCAGCTGTATGTTCCAACCTCACCAATCCTATTCTTTTCCCTTCCACCAGGACTGCCATTTTTACCAGTTCGAGGTGAACTTTCGATCCTCTGGTGGGTCATCCCCACACTCATAAATCCCAGTGATCTGGGCCCATTGACGGAGGCCTTAGTCCCCTCCTCCACTGTGTTCCTCTCTTCTACAAATTTCACAACAACTTCTCACTCAACGCCAGAACCAATGAGCTGATTATTTAATATACTGTAGGAGGAAGAAGTTGGAGGTCCATGAGCCAGTTCTCATCAGGGGATTAGAAGCGAAAAGGGTCAGTAACATTAAATTCCCAGATGCTAACATACCAGTGGATTTATCCTGAGAACAGCATGTAAGTGCCATCGTAAGTGAGACATGACAATGTCTCTGCTTTCTTAGAAATTTGTGTAGATTCAGTACATCATCTAAAACTTTGACGAACTTCCATAATGCACTGTGGAGTGTATCTTGACTGGGTGCATCACATTGGGATGGAAACAGCAATGCCCAGAAGCAGGAAAGCCTACAGAAACTGGTAGATACCCTCAAGATTGTATTCAGGTGAAGATAATAGAGGAGAATAAAGGGTAGGGCATTGAGGGTAGTTCTATGCCAATTTTGAAAGGGAGAATATAACTACAGCTGTGAAGATCCATGCAGAACCTGGTGACTCTGTGATCTCTGTCTCAGAAACCGATGTCAGGCTGTCCTTAAGGAGGGTGAACCGATGGAACACCCAGTAAGGCTCTAAAAACATGTGCCAACTAACTGGTGGGAGCATTCAAGGATATTTTCAACCTCTCACTGCTGTGGTCAGAAGTTCGCACCTGCTTCAAAAAAACAAGAATTATACCAGTGCCTAATAAGAGTAGTGTGGTTTGCCTTAGTGACTATCACCCAGTAGCACTCTCATCGACAAAGATGAAATGCTTTGAATGGTTCATGGCAAGAATGAACTCCTGCCTCAGCAAGGACCTGGACCCACTGCAATTTGCCTATTGCCACAATAGGTCTACAGCAGATGCAATCTCAATGGCACGTCACATGACATTAGATCACCTGGACAATGCAAACACCCATGTTGCTGTTTGATGACTACAACTCAGTGTTTAAGACCATCATTCCCACAGTCCTGATCAATAAGCTACAGAACCTGGGCCTCTGTATCTCCCTCTGTAACTGAATCCTCGACTTCCTAACCAGAAGACCACAATCTGTGCGGATTGGTGATGAGTGGGTAAAAAGTCAGGAGAGGGAAGGGCAAGAAGTAGATGCTAGAGAGTACCCCAGTGGCTGTCCGGAGGCCACTAGGAATAGGGTTCCCCTGGTCCTCACCTACCACCCCACCAGCCTCCGGGTCCAACATATTATTCTCCGTGACTTCCGCCACCCCACTAGGAATAGGGTTCCCCTGGTTCTCACCTACCACCCCACCAGCCTCCGGGTCCAACATATTATTCTCTGTAACTTCTGCCACCCCACTAGGAATAGGGTTCCCCTGGTCCTCACCTACCACCCCACCAGCCTCCGGGTCCAACATATTATTCTCCGTAACTTCCGCCACCTCCAACAGGATCCCACCACTAAACACATCTTTCCCTGCCCCCCCCCGCATTCCGCAGGGATCGCTCCCTACGCAACTCCCTTGTCCATTCGTCCCCCCCATCCCTCCCCACTGATCTCCCTCCTGGCACTTATCCGTGTAAGCGGAACAAGTGCTACACATGCCCTTACACTTCCTCCCTTACCACCATTCAGGGCCCCAAACAGTCCTTCCAGGTGAGGCAACACTTCACCTGTGAGTCGACTGGGGTGATATACTGCATCCGGTGCTCCCGATGTGGCCTTTTATATATTGACGAGACCAGACGCAGACTGGGAGACAGCTTTGCTGAACATCTACACTCTGTCCGCCAGAGAAAGCAGGATCTCCCAGTGGCCACACATTTTAATTCCACATCCCATTTCCATTCTGACATGTCTATCCACGGCCTCCTCTACTGTAAAGATGAAGCCACACTCAGGTTGGAGGAACAACACCTTATATTCCATCTGGGTAGCCTCCAACCTGATGGCATGAACATCGACTTCTCTAACTTCTGCTAAGGCCCCACCTCCCCCTCGTACCCCATCTGTTACTTATTTTTATGTACACATTCTTTCTCTCACTCTCCTTTTTCTCCCTCTGTCCCTCTGAATATACCTCTTGCCCATCCTCTGGGTCCCCCCCCTTATCTTTCTTCCCGGACCTCCTGTCCCATGATCCTCTCGTATCCCCTTTTGCCTATCACCTTTCCAGCTCTCGGCTCCATCCCTCCCCCTCCTGTCTTCTCCTATCATTTTGGATCTCCCCCTTCCCCTCCAACTTTCAAATCTCTTACTAACTCTTCCTTCAGTTAGTCCTGACGAAGGGTCTCGGCCTGAAACGTCGACTGCACCTCTTCCTACAGATGCTGCTTGGCCTGCTGCGTTCACCAGCAACTTTGATGTGTGTTGCTTGAATTTCCAGCATCTGCAGAATTCCTGTTGTTATCAGTAGTGGGAAAGTTATTGGAAGGTATTCTAAGGGATCAGATACATACATGTAAGTATTTGAATAGACATGGACGGATTAAGAATAGTCAGCATGGCTTTGTGCATGTAAATAAATTGAAGCACACTGCATCTGGCTATTGATTCCCAGTGGAACTGCTGTTATTGAGTTGTCACTAAGTAAGAAAAGTGTTATACATATGGACCTACTGTAAGTATGGGAAATGTTGAATGATGTGGGTTGGCAAGTCTGTTGTGGGAATTGTGGTCAAGGGTTCAAGAATGGCTAACAAGTGTATTAGTCAGTGAGCAAAGTGACTTGTCTGTCTAAGCAGAACTCGTGGAATTTTTTGATCCCAGATATGACTGCAATGGCTCCCCTCCCACCTGGGGTAGAGACTCCCTTGCTCATTGTTGGCATGCACATGCTGAACCTTTCTGTCTGCATTCTTCCTCCCAGCGTCAAATAGAAAGCAGCTGTTTTGATGCTCATATTGACCATTAATTTTTAATTTAATTTGAAAATCACTGCATTTTCCTTTATTCTCTCTAGCGATCTGCGGATTCCTTAAGCTTCACTCTTCATGCTGCCTCCCCTTGTGATATTTGGTTAGTGTAGTCATAGTCATACTTTATTGACCCCGAGGGAAATTTGGTTTCATTACAGTTGCACCAACCAATCAACCAAAATAAAAATCTACTTGTATTTGTGATATTCCATGTCAATTAAATCAGTGCCACCCTTTCTATCTCACGTTTCACCCTAATTCATTCACATGATTCACTACTAATGATGGAACTCCCATTTTTGCTGCTGCCATTTGTCCTTAACACTAGTAGAATATACTGCATGAAATTCTTTGTCATCTTTAAAAGCCTCTCCAACCACATTGGAACCAAATGTGCATATCTCAATGCTTAAATTCTGAGAATGTAATGATTTAGAATGAATTTACACTTCTGTGAAAATGTACTCAACTTTAAACATAGAATATAGAACATTACAGCACAGTACAGGCCTTTTATTCCATTATGTTGTGCCAAACTTTTAACCTACTCTGAGATCAATCTAACCCTTCCTTCCCACAGAGACTTCCATAGACACCCATCTGCCTATCTAAAAGTCACTTAAATGTCCCTCAAGTGTCTGCCTCTACCACCATGTCTGGAATATGGGCATTCCATGCATCTACCACACACTGTGTGATAAACTTACCTCTGAGAACCACACCCCCCCCCCCCATACTTTCCTCCAATCACCTTAAATTATGCCTCCTCATATTAGCCATTTCTGCCCTGGAAAAGTCTCTGGCTGTCCACTCTATCTACATCTCCTATCATCCTGTGCACCTCTATCAAGACACCTCTCATTCTCCTTCTCTTCAAAGAGAATAGCCTGAGGTTGCTCAGCTTTCCTCACAAGACATGTTCTTTCAGCCAGGCAGTATCCTGGTAAATCTCTTGTAACTCCTCTCTAAAGTTTCCACATCCTTCCTATAATGAGGCAACTGGAACAGAACACAATGTTCCAAGTCTGATCCAACCAGGGTATTATAGAGCTGCAACATTACCTCATGGCTCTTGAACTCAATCCTTTTACTAATGAAAGCCATCACACCTTACATTTTCTTAACAACCCTATTAACTTGAACAGCAGCTTTCGGAGGCCAATGAACCATGATCCCTCTGTTCCTCCATTCTGCTAAAATACTGCCATTAATCAGTATTCTGCCTTCAATTCCAACGTTCCAAAGTGAATCACCTGGGTTGAACTCCATCTACCACTTCTCAGCTGAGTTCTGCATCATATCAATGTCCCATGGTAACCCTCGACAACCTACTACACTATCCGTAACACGACCAAACTTCATGCCATCTGCAAACTTAGTTACTTAAAAAAATCACAAAGAGCAGGGTTCCCAGAAGGGGTCCCTGCAAAACACTACTGGTCACCGACCTCCAAGGAGAAAATGCTCCATCTACAACCACCCCCTGCCTCCTACAGGTAAGCAAATTCTGAAACAACAGGAGGGCATGGATTTCCTGGACCCCACGCCTCCTAACTTTCTGAATGAGCCTACCATGAAGAACCTTATCAAGCGCCTTACTAAAATCTGTATATACCACATCCACTGCTCTACCTTCACTAGTGTGTTTTGTCACATCCTCAAAGAATTCAGTCATTGAATTTGAATCGAATTGACTTTATTACATCCTTCATATTCATAAGGAATAAAAATCTTTATGTTCAGTCAGTCAGTCAGTGGGTGCAGTTCCAAATCCAGGGTTGGCAGCTATGCACCTCCATCTTCTTCGATCTTGCGACAGCACCGAGTACAGCCTCTCCTCCAGCTTGTTCTCGCTGGCCGCCTTGGCACCGCCCGCCGCCGCCCCCGCCAAACTTGAGCCCGAGGCCGCATCAGCCTCCGGCCGCGGCCGCTTATTCAAGCTCCGCCCTTCCTTAGGCAGAGGCCTTGGGCAGGTCCAGGCACACAGTACAGCGCCCAAGTTCATCATGTCTCTTCTAACAAGGTGCATAGCATACGATTCATAGATACGTGGTGAGGCTTAATCTCTTCCACAGAAGATGACCGTTGGCTCACAAGGAGCTCATCCGCCCTTTGTAAGGTTTTGTTTTTTTTTCAGTCCTGCTGGCTGTCCGCACACCCTCCTCACCAGTGGAGGAGCCGGCCAAGTCGCCGACCACTCAACCACGGCCCCCACCGATCACCCGCACCCCCGCCCCCCACCGAATCTCTCCGAGCGTCCAGCACCTGACCGAAAACCATGGTCAAAGAATTCAGTCATTGAATTGAATTTAAATTGAATTGACTTTATTTCTTACATCCTTCATATTCATAAGGAATAAAAATCTTTATGTTACCTCCATCTAAATGTGCCATGTGCAATCATAGTAATTTATAATAATTTATAATAAATAGAACAGTCAACGTAATATAGAATACACTCAAATCAGCGTGAGTTCATCAATCTGATGGCCTGGCAGAAGGTGTCCCGGATGTTGGTCCTGGCTTTTATGCTGCATTATCACTTCCCGGATGGTAGCAGCTGGAATAGATCGTGGTTGGGATGACTTGGGTCCCCAATGATCCTACGGGCCCTTTTTACACACCTGTCTTTGTAAATGTCCTGAATCGTGGGAAGTTCACAACCACAGATGCACTGGGCTGTCTGCACCACTCTCTGCAGAGTCCTGCGATTAAAGGAGGTACAGCTTCCATACCAGACAGTGATGCAGCCACTCAGGATGCTCTCAATTGTGCCCCTGTAGAAAGTTCTTAGGATTTGGTGTTGCAGCGAGAGAACGAGTGAACCCAAACGCAGGACACTGACACGAGGTAGCATCATCAGAGGAGTTTATTAATGGTTGCAGGGAGTGAGGATTAGGCAGAGGCAAGCCGAGGAGTAGGCGAGGCTGGACGGGGGATCGAACCCGGGTCGCTACGGTGAGAACACGGCTTTTAACCACTGAGCCAGCAAAGAGCGTAGACAGACGATGGGACGAGGCAGAGCAGGGATGCGGACAAGGGGATGAGCGTGGCTGGGGGAGAACAGCGGACGGCATGCCATGCTTCTGTTAACATGCAGAAACAGAGTTAACACAGGCAAACAACAGCATGGAAACAGAACTTAGAATACACAATTCTAAGCGGTTGAGAGACAGAGTTAACACAGGCAAGCAGCGCGGGAACGGAACTTAAGCTTGATCTATACTTCTGCGTCAACTCGACGCCGTAAGTAGGGCGTCGCCGCGAATCCTGCGCAGAGCCAACGCGGATCCCTATGCCGTAGCCTGACGCACACTTCTCCCAAAATGTAACTACGCTTTGCGGCAACACAGAATGCAACAACTGTGATTGGTCCGCTTGGTAGCATCGCATTTCCTCCTACGCTGCAATAGCTTCCCATTAGGCGACTGAAGGGCAGGGAAGGAACTCTGGCTGCAATGCTTTCCATAAAGCTTTACAGACCTCCGAAATTATGGAGGGGACATTTCGCTTTTACGAAAAAAGACGCTCGCTTTAAACTTGTTTGCCCCAAGAAAGACCACCATGACCATGAAGCCTTGCACGGGCAGGTGTGTGCGCATGCACAACGTGCCCAAATTGCAGAGCGATGCAGACACACCAATGCACAAGTATAAATGTTCACAACATGCGTAGGCCACTCGCGTAGGTTACAGCGTTGAGTTGACGCACAAGTATAAATCAGCCTGTAGGATACACAATTCTAAGTGGTCAAGAGACAGAGTTAACACAGGCAAACAGTGCGGATGAATGGAAGAACAGGAGGCAGGCAAAACTTTTCTTGACACAGGGCGTCGCTGGAGCTGAACGGCAAACAGGAGATAGGCGGCAGGCAACACTTATCTTGACACGGAGCGTTAAATGAAAAGGCAAACGGCAGGCAATCCTTATCTTGACACGGAGTGGCAAATGGAAAGACCAACAACAGGCAATACTTATCTTGACACAGAGAGACAGAGTTGCACAGGTAAACCTCGGTACTGAAGTAAAACTTAGAATACACCATTCTAAGCGGCTGGGAACGTGAATTACCACACTGGCTGAAGCAATGGTCTGGACATGAGTGGATGCAAAGCCGGGGTATTTATGCTGCAGGTTTAGATGAGAATCAGGTGCCGCAATCAAGGAGCCCAGGAGAACACGGGGGAAAGGGAAATAGGAGAATAAGAGGAATTAACGGTCGGGACCATGATAGTACCCCCCCTCAACGGGAGCCTCCAGGCAAGCCACCAGGCTTGCCCAGATTGTCGACGACCCAGGCAGGTGGAGGGTGTTCGGCAGGAAGGTACATCAGGCTGAGAGACACAGGTTTCAGTTGGGAGACTGGAACGTGAGATGAATGCGCCTGGATCTGGCTAGCTTGAGTTTTATGTTGTCATCTTCTGTTTTCTGGACTTGCTTCACTTTTACGCCTTTTTTTTAATCACAGGAGATGGCTGAAGTCTTGATCTTGTAACTGATACTGCTGCTGGAGATTTTCCTGACTTTAAATCAGTTGTTGGTTTCTCTTTTGTGGAAGTCAGTGAACACTTTTCTTGCTCAGTTACAGACAAGTGCTCAGGACTGCTTACCTTCTTAGCTGCACGAGTGGTTGGTTTGTTCTGGCTGCTTATATCACTGGTCGGGTTTCTTGCTTTATCTTCAACATTTGTGCTCTTTTCTCGTGATTGTGTGGACTTTCCTCCTCTTCTACTTGAACTGGTATGGCTTCAATATACCACCATCACTTGATTAAGTGTGTCCTCAAGCTCAGCTTCTTCAGGATTCTTGGAGCTTTTCTTCAGTAGAGAGTCACAGTATTGTGCCAACATTTCCAGAGATATACTTGGTGACTCAGCCATTTTTTTGTGACTGCATTATTATTTAGGAAATGGCCACAAGCCTTAGCTAAAGCAGCCACAAAACCAGCATCATTGTTGAAAGCTGACATCACTAATGCATTATACTCCTTATGAACATCCAGAATTGTCTGTATGTACATCTTGGGATCATTCGGAGCAGCTTCTCCACACTTCCCAATGGCATAACAAATTTCCTCAACTGTCTGAGATGAAAAAGGCACTGTTAAGAGGTCCTCGGTGATGTGGATGCCAAGGAACTTGAAACTGTTTACCCTTTCAACCCCAGATCCATTGATGTCAATAGAGGATAGCCCGTCTCCATTCCTCCTGTAATCTATAACCAGCCCCTTTGTTTTTGTAACATTGAGGGAGAGGTTGTTTTCTTGACACCACTGTGACAGAGAGGTGACTTCTTCCCTGTAGGCCCCCTCTTTATTGTTTGAGATAAAGCTAATCAATGTAGTGTCATTGGCAAATTTTATTAGCAGATTGGAACTGTGGCTGGCAATGCAGTCATGGGTATACAGGGAGTAAAGGAAGGGACTCAGTACACAGCCCTGAGGGGCTCCTGTATTGAGAGTCAGAGGGTTGGGGTGAGGGAGCCCACTCTTACCACCTGCTGGTGATCTGACAGGAAGTCCAGGATCCAGCTGCACAAGGCAGGGTCAAGGCCGAGGTCTCTGAGCTTCTTGTCGAGCCTGGAGGGAATTATGGTGTTGAATGTCGAACAGTGGTCCAAGAACAGCATTCTCACATAAGCATCCTTCTTCTCCAGATGTGTAAGGACAGTATGTAGAGCAGTGGCTACTGCGTCATCTGTCAATCAGTTGTGTCAGTAGGTGAATTGTAGGGGGTCCAGTTTGGGTGGTAACAAGCTACAGATGTAATCCTTGACCAGCCTCTCAAAGCGTTTGCTTATTATTGAGGTGAGTGTGACAGGACGTCAGTTGCTCAGGCATGTTACCTTGGTCTTTTCTGATACAGGGACAATGGTGGATAGTTTGAAGGGGAAGGGCACTTTACACTGGGAGAGGGAGAGATTAAAAATGTCAGTAAACACACCTGCCAGTTGTGCTGTGCACATCCTGACTACTCGCCCTGGGATGCTGTCCGGTCCCACAGCCTTCCGACTGTCCATTCGTTGAAAACATCTGTGTACCTCAGCCTCAGAGATGACCAGGTTGCAGGTTGTAGCGGTGGCTTTCCTCGGAGGCTCAGAGTGAGTGACATCGAAACAAGCATAAAAGCGATTGAGCTCATCTGGGAGAGAGGCCGCGATGTTGGCAGCACCATAACATTTGGCTTTGAAGTCTCCGATGGTATGCAGCCTTAGCCACAAATGATATGTGCTATTCGTTGTGAATCTTGACTCAATCTTCTCCCTTTATTGTTGTTTCGCAGCCTTGATAACTTTGTGCAGAATATAGCTGCTTTTCTTGAGCTGTAGTTGATCGCCAGCGATGTAAGCTTGATGTTACGCTGTAAGTGCTGCTCGCATGGAACTATCGATTCAGGGTTTCCAGTTCAGGTAGATCCTGACTGACTTCTGGGGGACAACATTGTCGATGCACTTCTGGATGAAGCATGTGACTCCATCAGTGAACTTAGAGACATCCTCATCATGGAAGACACTCCAGTCAATGTCATCAAAGCAGTCTTGCAGCTGATTGGTCAGACCAACATTGGATAGTTTTAACTATGGCCACCTCTGGTTTCAGCTTCTGCATGTATGTTGACAAAAGTGATCTGATTTTCCAAAAGCTGGGCGGAGGAGAACGTGTAAGCGTGGCGGAAGGGAGTGTAGCAGTGGTCAAGTGTGTTGAGACTTTCGTCAGCGACGCTCGATTAAAGTCACGGTGACGATGAAGGCAGCCCCTGGGTGTGCAGTCTCCAGCGTGTTGATGGTCTCGTACAGTTCCTTGAGAGCTCGGTCAGTATCAGCCTGCGACAGAATGTACACTGCTGTGATGGTAACAGCCATGAACTCCCCAGGCAGCCAGTAGGGTCTGCACAGCAGCACCAGGTATTCCAGGTCTGAGGAACAAAAGGATTTGAGTGCATGCACATTCTGGGGGTCACACCAAGCATTGTCGACCATGAAGCATACCCCTCCTCCTTTACACTTCCCCGTGAGGTTTTTTGACCTGTCTGCCCGAAACAGTCAGACTCATGAGGCATCTCCTGCCCTTCAAAAAACCATACTGAGTATCCCTAATCAGACTATGTCTTGGCAAATGCTTAAAAATCACAAATGTAAGAATCGTCTTGAATAATTTTCCCACTACTGAAGTAAAACTGATCGGATTATAATTCCCAGGATTATCCATGCTCTCTCTCTTGAACAAAGGAATGATATTTGCCACCCTCCAATCATCTGCTACTACTCCTGTGGCCAGTGAAATCGTAAGATTATTGCCAAAAGCACAGTAATCTCTTCCATCGCTTCCTGCAGTAGCCTGGTATTTATCACATCTGGCCCCAGGGACTTATCTACCCTAATGTTTTTCAAAAGTTTCAGCACATCCACCTTCTCACAGCATTCCTTTCTGAAAGATGCCAAAATTACTGTCTCAAAGCAAATGCTTCAACATGGCTGTGTAATCATTAATGCACTCATCTTAATTCTGAATTTTGACAGTCTGTGAAGGTGTTGAATTGATGTGATGCAGCAGCCTCTCTATCACCCTATTCAATGAAGCAGTTTCAGCTTTCTGTGCCACCAGAAGTTGTGCCAAAGAAACTTCCGTATCCAAATCAATTACTGTAAGATTGATTTCTTGCACTCTGGTATGGATTTTCTTTGAGCAGGCACCACTGCAGTTTCATCTTTAATTTTAACAATACTGTTTGCCTGGTAGAACATCTCCACCCATTCTAAACAAGAATTGACAGGCCAATGCTGTTGTTGCAGCCAGATTGAGTTTGAGCTTCCACTTTGTACTGATCCCAATAGAAATGGTGCATATAATGAGCTATCAGTATGCACAACATTTTATTTCCACTATGTTCACCTGACCTCATATCCCAAGTCTGCACACTGTAATTACCAATTTCATCCAGAGTTTTCAGATTCTCCCCATGCCACTTAATGTAAAGGTTGGCTTTGTTACTTAAGACATATTCAATTTTTCTTTTAATTTTGCTTCCACTGCTCTTGTATGTCTCTTGTCTCCAGGGAAGTAACACCCAGCATGAACAGAATAATAAGTGAGAAACGTGGAGAGATCTGCAGGATGTGACTGTCTCATTTGTGGTTCTGATCAGATTGCATATACGCACACAAAGTGATAAAATATGTCGAAGTAATGGTATATGTCACCGTATACTACTTTGAGGTTTATTTTCTTGAAGGCATTTACAGGAGATTCAAAGAAACACAATAGAATCAATGAAAAACTACACACAAGGATGAATGAACAGCCAATGTGCCAAAGCAGACAAAATGTGAAAATACAAAAAATAAATAAAAATAAATAAATACTGTCAGTAATAAATAATATTGAGAAAATGAGTTCTAGATTCCTTGAAAGTGAGTCCATAGGTTGTGGAATCAATTCCATGTGGCGGTGAGTGAAGTTATCCACACTGCTTCATGAGCCTGATGGTTGAAGGGAAATAACTGTTCCTGAACCTGGTGATGTAGGACCTAAGTCTCCTGATGCCAGCAGTGAGAAGAAAATGTGGTCTGGATTGTGGGGGCCCCTGATGGTGGATGCTGTTCTCTTGTTGCTGCGCTCCTTGTAGATGTGTTCAATGGTGGGGAGGGCTTTTTCTGTAATGGACTAGGCTGTATCCACTGATTTTTGTAAGTCTTTCCATTTATGGGAGTTGCATCATGCTGTGGTGCAACCATTCAGGGTACTCCCTGCTGTGTACCTATGGAGGTTTGTCAAAGTTTTAGGTAACATGTGGAATCTGCTCAGACCTCAAAGAAAGTAGAGGTACTGCTATGCTTTCTTTGTAATGGCACTTACATGCTGGTCCCAGGACAGATCCTCTGAAATGATCATTCCCAGGAATTCAAAGTCACTGACCCTCTCCACTTCCAAACCCCTAATGAAGACTGACTCATGGACCTCAGGTTTCCTCGTCCTGTAATCAATATTGGTTTTTTTTTTTGGTTTTGCTGACATTGAATGAGAGGTTGTTGTTGTGGCACCTTTCAGCCAGATTTTCAATCTCCTTCCTACATGACAATTTGTCACCATGTTTTATTTAGTCAAAAACAGTGGTTGTTGTCAGCAAACTTATATACAGTGCTGGAGCTGTGTTTAGCTTTGCAGTCAAAGGAAGAAAGTGAGTAGAGCAAATGGGTGAAGCACACAGCCTTGTGGTGCACCAGTGCTGATGGTGATGGTGGAGGAGATGCCATTGCCAATCCAAGCTGACTAGGTGACATCTTCTAGTCATCGTGTGGTGTCGTCACATTTATATACATATGCTACAGATATAAAACTATCCTTTCCTCATGCTAGATCTTCTCTCACGGAGAATGATGCTAAGAATTTGGAAAGGATCCACAGATTTAATTCCCAGCATGAGTCAACTGAGTAACCAAGAATGGCTCAAACTCTTTGCATAGACTTGTCAGAGTGATTGGTAGGTTTAGGACACATACATTTAGCAATTGACTTTGGCTACTGGTCTTCACATCTGAAGATGTATTTTGGATTTAATTTGGAATGTAACTCTGAACAATGGGTTCATATGGGCAGTGGATCCCAAACCAGACAATGCTGATTAAAATTCATTTGTAAGTCTATGGTGTGGATGCGAAGATGTGAAGGTTGTATGTAGTTTCAAAGAAAGCATTGTCCATACAGTGTAAATATGGAGTTGTCCTTTGGTGTTTGGCATGTAACTTATTGAGCCCCATGTTGGGCCAGCGGACCTTTCCACTGGAAGCATCTCCCGATGATGCCTGCTGTACCTTATATAAGGAAGCTGCTTTGTATCTTCCAGTACTTTTCTCGGTGACTTCATTCAGGATTGGGATACTTTCGTGGCCCGTTGTGTGACTGGTAATCTTAGCAATCTAAGTGGGTGAGTATTTTTAAAAATTAGCACTCAGACCTGGTTCAGGTCAGTGGTGCATGGGAACACGAGCTATCATGAACACGGAGAGCTGAACTGGTAGATACGAAAGTAGTGTGTGCGCGTGCATGAGTGTTTATGCAAGAGACGAAGCTTGATGTGTTAATTTGGTGAGATGGAGCCACCAGTTGCGAGTGTTTGGGTACCGAGGTTTGGGGTACCAGAGTAGGGGGCGTGTAAACTCATTCGGGGAACTGCATTTTAGCAAAAACATTTTGCAAGTATAATGCAAAGGAACACAGCAGACATCATGTGTTCAGGCGCTCTAAAGTGGCAGATTGCCGAGTATATGCTCCACAGTTTTAACTATGTGCTGTTTAGCTGATACCTGTCATTTATATGTTGCGTAGTGTGGAAAGTAGTGCGGAGATATTTCAGGCAAAGGTTTTACCCAGATATACCTGTCAGGATGGCAGCTATAAAGATCAGGCAACGTTGGGCTGAGAACCCTGATGATCCAAGCCAGCCCTTTGTTACCATTCATAAGCCCTTCAACCCCAGGAAGAAACAGAGCATTTTGTCAGAGTTGCCCTCACTTAAGGTCCCTGTGGGAATTCAGAATTCTGGCGCAAACTTGAGGAAATGGTTGAATTTCACCAGATGCATCCTAAAGATATACACATGTTGGTAAAGGCAAAGTGCCTGAGGAATATGTGGGATAGGATGGCCCAGGGGGTGCGGGATGGTACACGGACAACTACCAGGAACACCAGTAATGAAGAAAGTTATCGCTCTTTTAAAGGGGAAGTGAGGCAGCGACTGGGAGGAGGCGAGAGTAACTGGGGAATGATAATGGCAATGATTTAAAGAGCTGATGAGACAGCCATGGATTATGCAGAATGCAAATACCAAGTGTATGAGGAGTATTCCAGGTTGGGTAATCCAGGGAGGGACAACCAAGTCTTCCTGAAAATGCTGAAGGAAGGCTTGAGCTCAGTTCATGAGGAAGTTTTAGATTTAGGGATAACGGTGGGGTCGACCTATTCTGCAACAGTTTCCTGGGCCAGTGAGATAGACCAAAGAAATTTCAAGAGATATCGTAAAGTGGCTATAGTGGATGCAGCTGCTGTGATGTCCCAGAGAGAGTGTTTTGTTTGCCAGAGGCTAGGGCACGAAGCAAGGAATTGCTGAAATAGACGTGGGAGGGTAAAGGAGTTGATATGCCACAGGTGCGGCCTGTTGGGACATGGTTGGAGGCAGTGCCCAAAAAAAAGGAAAGAAAAACAGGTGAACATCACAGCAGACTCACAATCTCTCACCCCATCGGTGCCCAGTCTGAACAATCTGTCTGTCAATCAGATCATAGAGCTAGTAGGTGGCTGCTAGGCCAGAAAAAATATGTAGTGATGTCCCCCTCTGCCAGCGTTGGTGACCTGCAGATGTAGACAGTAGCATTGTTAGGGGGCCAGCAATGTGATATGTTAATGGACACAGGGGCATCAGTATCAATAACTGACCTACCCTTGCCAACAACCGGGCAGGCAATTTATATTATGGCTGTGTGGTGGGGGGGGTGGGGGGAACAGAAGTGAGTCGCAAATACTAGAAATCGGGGGAGTGCAGCTTCCAGAGTATTTCTGGGTTTGACCAAATATCGAGGGCACTATTCTTGGAATAGACATCCTAAGGGAAGCAGGAGCTGTCATAGGTTCAGGAAAGGGAGAAATAATATGGACAGGTCAGGGGCAGAAAACATGTACAGGTTTCCCCCACCATCCGAAGGTACAGCGTTCCTATGAAACGGTTCGTAAGCCAGAATGTCGTAAAGCGAAGAAGCAATTACCATTTATTTATATGGGAAAATTTTGTGAGCATTCGCAGACCCAAAAATAACCTACCAAATCATGCCAAATAACACATAAAACCTAAAATAACAGTAACATATAGTAAAAGCAGGAATGATATGATAAATACACAGCTTATATAAAGTAGAAATACTTTTCCACAATCATTGCCTGAACTGTTCTGTGTAGCAAAAATCTCACGCAAGCGCTCTCGGCAGAAACACGGCACAAGCGCTCTCCTTTAAGCTATGAAGCTGCCAAATCATACCAAATAACACGTAAAAATATACAGCCTATATAAAGTAGAAATAATGTATGTACAGTGTAGTATCACTTACGGGAATTGGGACAGCGTCGAGCACACTGATGATGGTGTGTTAGGCTGAGTCGGAGGTTGGGGTGGTGCAGTGGGCCCCACCCTCCAGGCAGTGACCCAATACATTGCCGCGAAGCACGCAGGGGTACAGCGGTAGCCGGGAGGCACACAGCACATCTTTAAGAAAAAAGCCGAAATAAACAAGCTAATTAATTAACCGCAAGCAACAGGAATTCTGCAGATGCTACCGCTGCATTCTCTGTGAATCGGTATCTGTCCGCAGCCTGGGTGTTGAGGTCGTGAGACACTGGGGTGTCATCTCATCGTCATCTGTTTCCATTAGAGCAGACAGCTCATCTTCTTCTGTCTCTACCCGCCTCGATGTGGAAGGTTGAGGTTTGTCATCTGTTGTGGCTGATGTGGAAGGCTTGCTTGACTGCTGAGCCTCGCGCATTTTTCTATTTTACAGTTCTTTGTAAACACTCAAACCATCCTGCAAATATCCCCTAAACCTACGTACCCTTTCAAAATTAAAGTTGTACTTCATCATTACTCATTCGGTTTCCATTGTTATCCTTTCCTCTTCCAATTGCATCAGCTCTTCATCTATCAGTTCTTGGTCATGGGATGCCAAAACCTCTTCAACATCATCTTCGTCAGCTTCCACAAGCCAAACTCACTTAGTCCTTACCTCGTTCACCACAATCAAAACGCTTAATTATGTCCAGTTTTACGCTAATTGTAACACCCTTACGAGCTCTTTCAGGCTTTTCCGATACCTTAGAACTCATCTTGTTAAAGCAATGCCGGCGAGAAAGCCGTCCTGAATCTGGGGGAGAGCGGCTGCTCGGGGCATGCGCTGCCTTTTATCGCGCACTGATTTTTTTTCGCGTGCTGCTTTTTTCGTAACACCTTCTGTTAGCGAAAACAGGGTACTAATGTAGGTCTTTCGTAACAATGAGATTTCGTAAAGAGAACGTTCGAAAAGCGGGGGACACCTGTATAACCAATAGAATATACAACCTGGCTAGCACAGTTGCAGCTGCCCGGATCATTGGAGACTGGAGCCAGCAGTTCCCAGCAGTGTGGGCTAGACACAAGCAAGATTGTGGTCAAGTAAAGATAAAATAGAGGGGGACCTGTACAAACCCCATAAGCAGTACCCTATAAAAACTGATGCATTGCCTGCTGTTCAGGGTAAAGTGAAGGAACTAAAACACCTTAGGATACTGAGAGAGACTGTGGCAGCTAATTATGGCCAGTAAAGAAGCCCAATAAATCATATCCATTAACAATAGACTATACCACCCTTAAGACCATCCTGAGATTTTGGTGAGCCCTGCAATAATCCTAAATAGTCTGTCTCCAGAACATAATGTTTTTTTCAGTCCTGGATATCACTAATGGAATTTGGAGGCTCCCCTTAGCACCTGAGTCCCAAGACTGACTTGCCTTCACCTTGGGTCAGCTCCCGATTCGCATCCACACCAGGAACATCCAAATGAATTTTAATCAGCATTGTCTGATCTGGCATTCCCATTGTCTGATCTGGCACTGCCTTTAACCCATTGTTCAGAGCTGCACTCCAGATTAATCTACAATATATATTCAGGTGTGAAGGCTGGTAGACAAATTCAACTGCTAAATCTATATGTCCTAAACCCAAAAATCACTCTAACAGTCTCTTATTTACTAAATTCTTAGACTAAAAGGAGATCTGATTGTAGGTTATAATTTATAATTATAATAGGATATAATTTAAGATTTCTTAAGGCAGGTGGAAAGAATTATAGGTCATAAATTTAAACTGTGCAAAGTAACTCTGGGTTAAATCTTAATAGTATTCTGCTCCCAATGAACATGATGCTGTCACATCCAAAGGATACTGATTTCTTGAATGTCTCCAATTGAGTGATGGGACTGTGTTTATTTGGAGCAAGTACCACTAATTACTAAGGGTAGGTACTTCAGGGAATTGAGAGCTATGACTCGTTCACTATCTTCAACTGACATACTGTATGAGACTGGATTGTCCTGGCTACTGCCTTCTAGCCTGGGCCTTACCTGTACAGGTTTACTTCCTCGGAATGCTAACCTCCCATACCAGACAGGGTTCAGTCGGGAGCAAGTGGAATCCAAATGATAAGCAGCATTCAGGCTATGTACCTGCTGGCTCTGCCCCAGAGTACCCTGAGAGATTTCAAAGGACTTGGACTACCTCTATCTCCACTGATGCTGGCTTGCTTAAAGCTCCCTGATAGTAAGGGGTATTTAAATAGATTTAAAACTTTAAAAATTATACATATATCTTTAAAAACATAAATAATACATTTACCTAAAGTATGTTAAAACATCTCAGATTAAAAATAATGTAAAACAAAATAAAACACTTATGTTTTTCAATAGGGATGGATGAATGCCAAGCAAAACCCACTCAAAAATAGAAAGTTATAGAATTCTGAAATACAGAAGGTGATAATTAAACCAAGAGTGTCTGTGAATGCGAAGTTGCCTGAGATATCCAATCCCAAACCTTACTTCCTAACCAAAAATCTTATTGCAACAAATACATTTCTAATCTTTCATTCAAAAAGCAAAAAGGCTTCTATGGCAATTACCTATGGAAAAATATTCTCTTCATCACTCTCTTTTTACTGACTCAGAATACAAAAATCAATAAATCATTATCTCTGATCCTACACAATGAAATAAAGTGCTTTCCCTATTTAATACCAAAAGCCATAGCAATTCAAGGAACCAAATTCCCCTTAAGATTCCTTACCTGTATCTTCACTGCAGTGGAAGTATATTCAGTACGTCAAGTCTGATTGAAACACAAACCCAAAATGTTGTGTAATATTAAATTTTAAATGTGTTATGCATTTGATTTATGCATTTTTCATTGACTTTCAGTACACTTTCCAAGACAGAGTTATTTGTTTTCATAACAGATATGCTACTTTTACTTAAGAATCACATGAAGATCATTAGGTACAGTGCTATCCAAATATTAAAAATAATGTAGCAATTATCACTCTTAATTACAGAAAGAAAGGGAGTTTTGGCCAGAGGTATTATGATACTAACTCCTTTGCATTCCCAGTGAGTTAATAGTAAAATAAAAACTGCCGATTTATTCTAATTATATCTAAGTGCAAACTAAACATTTTTGTAGCAAATTGTTCTCTGTGCGCTTAGCAGTTCCAGGCGTTTTCATTATTAATTATTACAAACCAGTCAGTTTCTGCAAGGACCGAAACATACTTGTAACACCACATATTGTTCACACTACAAATACTCTTTCAATGTCATGAATCATGAATGATTTATGGCAGTAGAACCATATACTTTGCTTGTATTAAATGCATTGTTAACTGTGATATTTCTTCCACAAAAAGAGCCAATATTAGTTCACTCCATAAAATAACATATCAAAAATGTCAAAAATCTTTAAAAGAGTCCTTTGTTTAAAAAAATCTCTTTTAAAAAAGATTTTTCAGGCACCAAGCAACACGAAACCAAATAATATGTATTAAAATGCCACATTACTGCAGTCACTTTTCACCCTACCTGAATTAATGAGAGTTCTGCACCTTTTGAAAAGCTGCTGATATTTTCTTTAAAGCAGGCAGCAAGAATAATTAAGACAATGATTTCCTGTTTTAGTTGATGCAGCCCTTTCAAACCAGCAGTTCCCAAAACCTCTTCTCTTTAAAACGGATCTCATGTACAGGCAGCTATTGCAAGACATCATAGTAAAAGTGGAGAAAGCTTTCATTTCTGGCTGTGCTGGCAGTCATAAAAGTAGCTGAAATGATCACAAACCTGCCAAGTATTTATTCATTATCAAACCAAAATTCACCCTATGTCCGCCAGCTTTCATCACACTAGACATAGTCATAGTCATAGTCATACTTCATTGATCCCGGGGGAAATTGGTTTTCATTACAGTTACACCATAAATAATAAATAGTAATAAAACAATAAATAGCTAAATAGTGATATGTAAATTATGCTAGGAAATAAGTCCAGGACCAGCCTATTTTCTCAGGGTGTCTGAGCCTCCAAGGGAGGAGTTGTAAAGTTTGATGGCCACAGGCAGGAATGACTTCCTATGACGCTCTGTGCTGCATCTCGGTGGAATGAATCTCTGGCTGAATGTACTCCTGTGCCCACCCAGTACATTATGTAGTGGATGGGAGACATAGACAAAGATGGCATGCAACTTAGACAGCATCCTCTTTTCAGACACCACCGTCATAGAGTCCAGTTCCATCCCCACAACATCACTAGCCTTACGAATGAGTTTGTTGATTCAGTTGGTGTCTGCTACCCTCAGCCTGCTGCCCCAGCACACAACAGCAAACATGATCGCACTGGCCACCACAGACTCATAGAACATCCTCAGCATCGTCCGGCAGATGTTAAAGGACCTCAGTCTCCTCAGGATATAGAGACGGCTCTGACCCTTCTTGTAGTCAGCCTCAGTGTTCTTTGACCAGTCCAGTTTATTGTCAATTCGTATCCCCAGGTATTTGTAATCCTCCACCATGTCCACACTGACCCCTTGGATGGAAACAGGGGTCACCGGTACCTTAGCTCTCCTCAGATATACCACCAGCTCCTTAGTCTTTTTCACACTAAGCTGTAGATAATTCTGCTCACACCATGTGACAAAGTTTCCTACCGTAACCCTGTACTCAGCCTCATCTCCCTTGCTGATGCATCCAACTATGGCAGAGTCATCAGAAAACTTCTGAAGATGACAAGACTCTGTACAGTAGTTGAAGTCTGAGGTGTAAATGGTGAAGAGAAAGGGAGACAAGACAGTCCCCTGTGGAGCCCCAGTGCTGCTGATCACTCTGTTGGACACACAGTGTTGCAAGCACATGTACTGTGGTCTGCCATTTTGTTGTTGCTTCTCTCTGCTTGTGGTGCATCAGGCAGCAACCTTGCTGTTTCTTTAGCATTTGTCTTTTTGTTATGAGGCATGTGGTCAAGTGGTTAAGGTGTTCGTCTAGTTCGAGCCTCAGCTGTGGCAGCATGTTTGTGTCCTTGAGCAAGGCACTTAACCACACATTGATCTAGTGTCTAATGAGCAATGAATGTATGGGTCTATGTTCATCTTCTGCTCAATAAAAGTGAGAACAGTATTGCTTATGGAAGGATTCTGGTGCAACGGTTTGCTGCATTCCGACGGGTGAGATCTTTCACATGCAAGGTAAGGCAGTATTCCACTTGATGGACGAAACACTGAAAATCACATGATGTTTATGTATTTTATGATGGTAACCTGTCAGGTTTACAGTCTTTGTTAGTAACTCCTTGTACCTGGCAGCACTTTTTTAGAATCCTGATTTGAGTCTGGGCTCTTTTCCAACTGAACCAGAGGATTAGCAAAATCATTGAGTGAACATTGACCAAAGACAAATCTGCAATAAGCTTGATATTGCTTTTTAGAAGCCTGTTTGATTCACGGGCAACTTTTCAATGATATAAGCAACTTGAAAAAGAATGTAGTCCATTTTCGAGCTCGGGGAAGCTCTAGCAGGAAACAGTCGAGGCGGAAAATTGGAAACAGAAGGGAGAGAAGAGAAATGTAGCTGTAATTGCTGATAGCTTAGTTAGGAGAATAGATGCAATTCTCTGTCGAGAGGATCAAGAGTTCCAAAGGCTGAGTTGCCTACCTGATTCCCCAGCTCGGGACATATAATCTGGCTTGCAGAGAATATTTGGAATGGTAGGGGAAAGATCCACTTGTTATGGTTCATGTGGGTACAAACGACATAAGATGAACAAGGAAAGAGGAAGCAACACGCACAAAATGCTGGAGGAACTCAGCAGCTCAGGCAGCATCTATGGAAGCAGTCAACATTTTAGGCCAAGACCTTTTTTCAGGACTAAGAATAAAAAGATGGGAGGAGGGGAAGGAAGGTAGCTGGAAGGTGATAGATGAAGCTAGGTGGATGGGAAAGGACAAGAGCTGGAGAAGAATGAATCTGGTAGGAGAGGAGAGCGGACCATAGGAGAAAGGGAAGGAGGAGGGGACCCGGGGGAAGTGATAGGTAGGTGAGAAGAGGTGAAAGGTCAGAGTGGGGAATAGAGGGAGAGAAGTAGGGGGTATTTTTTTTACCAGAAAGGGAAGTCAATATTCATGCAATTAGGTTGGAGAATACCTAGAGAAGGCCATAGACCAACACAACAGAACAGGAATGGAAATCGGAATTAAAATGTTTGGTCACCAGGAAATGCCGCTTGTGATGGATAGCGAGGAGGTGCTCAACGAAGCGATCCTCCAGTTTACAACAGGTCTTACCAATGTAGAGGGGGTCGCATTGAGAGCATTGGACACAACAGATGACCCCAGCAGATTTGCAGGTGAGGAGTTGTCTCACCTGGAAGGACTCTTTGGCGCCCCTAATGGAGGTGAAGGAGGAGGTATATGGGCAGGTATAGCACTTAGACTATTTGCAGGGATAAGTGCCAGGAGAGAGATTAGTGGGGAGGGACAAATGGACAAATAAATTGCGGAGGGAGCAATCCCTGGGGGGTGGGGGGAAGTTAAAGATATCTTTAGTGGTAGGATCCCTTTGGAGATGATGGAGGTTATGGAGGATGATGTGTTGCAGAGGAAAGAGGTCCTACTGAGGAAAACTGAGCAGCTAGGCACTAAATTAAAACACAGGACCATAGGAGCAGAATTAGGCCATTCATCCCATCAAGTCTGCTCCACCATTCCATCATGGCTGATTTATTATCTGTCTCAACTTCATCCTCCTGCTTCCTCCCCAAATCCTTTGACACCCTTACTAATCAAGAAGCCATCAAGCTCCCAATGACTTGGCCTCCACAGCCATTATTGGCAATGAATTCCACAGATTCATCACCCTCTGGCTCAAGAAATTTTTCCTCATCTCTGTCCTAAAAGGGTATCCCTTTATTCTAAGGCTGCGACCTCTGGCCCTAGGCTCACCAATTCTAGAAGATAGTCTCTCCATATCTACTTTATCTGGGCCTTTCAGTGATCAAAGGACACCAAAAAGATAATATCTCTGGATTGTTACTTGATCCAGGTGCAGACTGGCAAAGGGTTAATAAGATCAGAGAGTTAAAAGTGCAGCTCAAAGACTGGTAAAGTGGGTTTGAATTTGTGGCACATTGGCACCAGTACTGGGGAAGGAGGGAGCTGTTTTAATAGGTCAAGCTCCACCTTAGCCTATCGGGACAGTGTCCTGGCGAATCATGTAGCTAGGGCTCTGGATAGGGTTTAAAGTAAATGTTAAGAGGGCTGGGTTCAACAGGACGGAGAAGTATAGATAAAGTAAAAAGAAAAGAAAATGCAGAAGAGGTTACTGAAGTCGCCAGAATAAAAAAACAGGAAGTTTAGAATTTAACTTCAGGTAACATGGGGTCAAAACTGAGAAGAACAGTGCTGAATAAAGGACTGAGATGTTATATTTGAATGCACATAAGGCAGATGATCCTGTTGCGTAGTTAGAGATTGGCAGGAATGGCATTGCGGGCATCATTCAGTCGTGACTGAATGAAAATTATAGTTGGAAGTTTAATATCTAAGGATATACACTGTATCAAAAAGACAGACAGGTAGACCGAGGGGTTGGAGTGGCTATATTGGTAAAAAATGAAATCAAATCCTTAGAAAAGAGTTTCAAAGGTACATTTAATGTCAGAGAAATGCATACAATATACACCCTGAAATACATTTTCTTCGCAACTATCCATGAAAACAGAGGAATGCCCCCAAAGAATGAGTGACACATAAATATTAGAACCCCAAAGCCCCCACAACTCCCCCCTTCCATGCATAAGTGGCAACAAAGCAACAATCCCCCCTCCCCCACCAGCAAAAAAAACCATTGGCACCCCCTCACTGAGCACTCAAGCATTCAGCAAAGACACAGATTGCAGTACCCCAAAGACTATTTGTTCACCTGGTAGTTGACATACCACAGGCTCTCTCTCTCTCCCTGATAAGCGAGAGGGGAGACATAACAAACAACTCGCTGATTTGCGATGTTAAAAGTCCGTTGCATGGCTTTTTCCGAGCTCTGTGCCCAAAGATCTCAGGTCCCTGGGCACACAGCCAGCAGCCAATGAGTAACTCCAGGTCAGGGTCTTCAAAAGAATCCTGAAAGGGAAAAACAGAGATATTAAAGATAGAAATAGAGTTGTTTCCGAAGATGTAAGCAAAGGAGTCACCATTAGGTGCCATTGTCTCTCCTTAGCTCCTCCTATCAGTGACATAGGATCAGAAGATGTAGCATCCTTATGGGTAGAGTTAAGAAACTGCAAGGGTAAAAAGACCCTGATGGGAGTTATATAGAAGCCTCCAAATAGTAGCTGGGATGCAGGGTACAAATTACAATGAGAAATGGAAAAGGCATGTAAAAATGGCAATATTATGATGATCTTGGGGGAATTCAATATGCAGATAGACTGGGAAAATGAGTTTGATACTAGATTCCAAGAGAAGGAATTTGTAGAATGTCTGAGAGACAGCTTTTTAGAGCAGCTTGTGTACAAGCCCACTAGGGAAGAGACAATTCTGGATTGAGTGTGGTGTAATGAAGCAGATTTGATTAGTGAGCTTCAGGTAAGGGAACCCTTAGGAGGCAGTGATCAGACCGTTGGTCAGACCATATTCGGAGTATTGTAAGCAGTTTTATGCCCCATTACTAAGGAAGGATGGGCTGCCATTAGAGAGAGTCCAGAAGAGGATTATAAGAATGATCCAGGGAATGAAAGAGTTAATGCATGAGGAGTATTTGAAGAATGTAAGAGGATATCATTGAAACCTACTTAATATTGAAAGGCCTGGGTAGAGTGAACACAGGGGGGATGTTTTTACTAGTGGGAGTATCAGAATAAGAATCACAATCAGATTTAATATCACCGGTATATGTCGTGAAACTTGTTAACTTATCTGTGATAAATATATATTAAGATAAGTAAAGCAATATATGATAAATATAGAAAACTAAATAAATAAACTACAGTAAGTATACTGTATACATGTCTACTAAACAGTTAAATTAAAAATAGTGCAAAAACAGAAAAAAAGGTGAAATAGTGCTCATGGGTTCAATGTCCATTTAGAAAATGGATGGCTGAGGGGAAGAAGCTATTCCTGAATCACGTCTGTACCTCTTTCTTGATGGTAACAATGAGAAGAGGGCATCCTGGGTGATGAGGTCCCTTAATAATGGATCAGGGGCACAGCCTCATAATACAAGGACATTCCTTTAGGAGAGAGATGAGGAGGATTTCCTTAAACCTGAAAGTGGTTAATCTGTGGAATTCATTGCCACAGACAGCTGTGGAGGCCAAATCATTAGTCACTGAGTATATTTAAAGCAGAGGTTGATAGGTTCTTGATTAGTAGGGGTGTTAAAGGTAATGGGGAAAAGGCAGGAGAATGGGGTTGAGAAAAATAAATCAGCCAAGATCAAAAAGCTGTGCAGACTTTGTTAGCTGAATGGCCTGATTTTGCTCCAATGTCTTATGGTCTAATTGGAGCTCTTTCCCATCTGACTCTGTACTCACAGCTTTCCCATGTTTCCTGGAACTCACAAATGAATGAAAACTAGGCAAGAACTCACTGTCAATAAGTTGAAAACATCACAGGTACTTTATATTATGAAAGGCTTTCTTCACAATATAGATTGATTTTAATTGTAGTTCTAATCTCGTGGGGTCAAGTAATTGTCTTCAGTTAGTTCTGTCTGGTAGCATTAATAAAAGGATGAACATAACACACACCACCTTGCTGTCTGTTAAGATTGTAACTGGAGTCGTAACTATGTTGTGTAACACAATCAAAATTCTGAAGGAACCCAGCAGTTCAGGAAGCATCTATGGACATGAAGGAACAGTCGAAATTTCGGGTCGAGACCCTTCATCAGGGCTGGAAAAGGAAGGGAACAAAGACAGAATAAGAAGGTGGGGGGGGGTGGAAGAAATAGAAACTAGAGATGATAGGTGAAGCCAGGTGGGTGGGGGAGAGGGGATGAAGTAAAAAACTGGGAGGTGATGGGTAGAAACTTAATGCTTTGTCTTCAAAAAATCTCATAAAAATGGTCTAGATTGGAAACGTTGACTGTTTCTTCATTTCCATAGATGTTGACTGAACTGCTGAATTCCTCTAGCATTTTGATTGTGTTACACAACAAAGTTAGGGCTCCAGTTACAATCTTAATTGGAGATTTAAAGCACTACACAATTCATTTCAGTACAGTACAGTAGAGGTGTATAAGATGACGAAAGGCATTGATTGTGTGGACAGTCAGAGGCTTTTTCACAGGGCTGAAATGGCTAGCACGAGAGGGCATAGTTTTAAGTTGCTTGGAAGTAAGTATAGAAGAGATGTCAGGGGTAAGTTTTTTTACACAGAGGGCGGTGAGTGCATGGAATGGGGTTCCAGTGATGGAGATGGAGGCGGATACAACAGGGTTTTTTAAGAGACTCCTGGATAGGTACATGGAGCTCAGATAAATAGAGGGCTATAGGTAACCCTAGGTAATTTCTAAGGTAAAGACATGCTCAGCACAGCTTTGTGGGCCGAAGGGCCTGTATTGTGCTGTAGGATTTCTATGCTTCTAGATTGCAAGCAACTATTTTACAAAATAAGCTAGCAATTTAGACACGTTTTTTAATACATGCCAAGGGAAGGTCAGTTGGACTTGTAACGAAAATATGCTGGGTTTTTTTCTGTAGTAGGATTACTCGTGTTAAGTGTGCTATATGAAAGAAGGATTTACTTTGTTATAGTTGGAACATTGTATGTGGGACAAAGAGCCTTGAACCTAACCACATTACATAAATCATTGACACATGTGATTGCAAAGGGCAGGTACTTACCCAGTTCTTAGAATTAGAATGATTTTTCAAAAGGACATTTAATGTGTAATCCATTACAAACATCTACATGGTAAGTAGTTTTGGGGAAACTGTATCAGTTTAGAATTTATTCAAGAACTTTGTTTTGCTGTTAAAGCTTTTAGCATTGTTTTGCCAGGTACTAAAGTTGTAAAACATTATTTTCTCATCTTAAAAAAAATCTACAAGATTCAAATAACACTGCCACCTCCCAAATCAGAAATGTGTGGGTTCAATCGTCACTCTTGATAATCTGAATGAAAGACAAAGGCAGGATTGTACGTATGAGGCCAAGCTGATAAAATTCTGAAACATACCATCTGGGATTGTTGGCTTTAAAAACAAAGGTACAGAAGACAAAAAAAAGAAGAAACACGAAACTGTTAGAAAATGTTAAATAAAAATTTAGCTAGCATGTTATGTCCAGTTCTGGTCACCACACTTTAAAGGTCATGAAGACTTTGGAGAGGTGGTTAAGATGATTTACCTAAATGGTTCCAGGTATACAAGGCTTTAGTTACCTGGTAATACCTGATTTGCCAAGATTAACCATTTCTGTCCTACAGAGAGTGAGGGGATCATGATTATGCAGTACATAGATGGAGTTGGGCATAGTTTTGCCTATTTGGCCCTGAAGGGCAAGGTTTTCCTCAGAGAGTGTGGTGCATATATGGAACACACTGCCAAAGGAAATGGTAAAATCAGGTACAGTTAGAACATTTAAAAGGCAGCAAAAGGTTAGAGGAATATGGGAAAAGCGAGGTGAAATGAGAACCATTGAGAGAGAATTAAATCTCTATTTATATGAGAAAGACCAAGTGAGTGAAACTAACTTAAAATTTTTCAGCAGGCTGATAGATGCACAATCAATGGAATCGCTTCCATCTTTGATCAACGACGTTCTAATCTAGGCTGACAGGTGGGCGTTGTGCAGCCTCTGGAAGGTTGTCTGTCTGATGACATGTTAAATCAAGAATCTTCGGCTCTCTCAGATCACATTGAACTATCTGAATAAGCATATGGGAGTCCTCCGAGCTGATAGTTATTTCTCAATTGTTACTGCTCAGTTGTACTACAGCAGCTTGATGGGTTCTGTTTGTGCAATTGTTTCTGAGATTTATGTGTTTTAAGACAGTGAGTTACAGCAGCACTTGTTTGGCAGTAAACTGCCTTTCACGGTGTTAAGGAATGCAAACATTTCTTTCTGGGAGCAGTACTGATAAGTGAATTGTAAACAAGATTGACATTTCATTGAATTATGCGCAGCATAGGTCCACAAACATTTATTTGGAAATTTTCTAGAAGAAACCCTGTATTGTCCTTTCAAAAGAAAAAAATAAAGATTAAATAAAAATAACAATAAAAAATAAAGGTAAAGCTGAGGTCCATACATTCATAAACCCCTTTCAAGCTGGCCCAAAATGGCCTTGCAATCAAACAAGAACTTAAACACAAGCAATTCTCCTTTTGCTGGAAATCCAGAGCAACGCACAAAAAATCCAGGAGGAACTCAACAGTTCAGGCAACATCTGTGGAGGGGAAGAAGACAGAATAAGAAGGAGGGGGACAGAAAGGAGAACACGTTTCGAGCGGGAGCAGCAACGCCGATAAGGGCCTCACGTTCAGATGGCTATGTTTGGGACTATCGTTGAATTTGTGGAGGTAACAGGGGACGGGCCGAAGTATGAGGAAAGGTTGGGACACTTTTTCTGTGCTAATGGAATTACTGAGGAGGCTAAGAAGTGTTCTGTTCTCCTGAGTGTGTATGGGGCAAAGACTTACAAGCTAATAAGGAATTTAGCCACACCGCGGAAACCAGGGGACATTCCATATGACAGACTGGTCAAGCTCATGGGGAACCACTACAATCTGAAACCTTCTGTGATAGTCCAACGGTGTAAGTTTCACAGCCGTTTCAGGAAGCCAGGTCAGTCTGTAGCCGAGCTTTGGCAGGTGTCGGAGCATTGCGATTTCGGAGCAGTGTTGGAAGACATGCTCCGTGATAGATTGGTATGCGGCATTAATAATACCGGCATACAACGCCGCCTGTTAGGGGAAATCCCACCACTGACTTTCAAAAAAGCTGCAGAGATTGCCCAAGACATGGAGATGACTGCTAATAATGTCAAGGATATCCAGAAAGGACATGGGGGGTCGCAGTCGGCGGCAGTGCACCAAGTCATGAGGGAGACTGGTAAACAGGCAAAGCGGATGGAATGTTTCCGGTGTGGAGGGACGTGCTATGCAAATGATTGCAAATTCAAAGACGCTGTCTGCCATGCTTGTAGCAAAAAGGGACATTTAGCTAAAAAGTGCAGAAGTTCAAAGGGTAAGATTAAGCCTGGGCAGGGGAAAGCTCAACAGGCTCAGGCAGCCACACACCATCTAGAAGAAGCAGATGAAGAGGCGGCGTGTGCCTACAACATGTTTGCAGTGGAAACAGATGAGGAACCACCTGAACCATATTATGCCACAGTCACTGTCAGGGGAAAGGACATTAAGTTTGAGATTGATTCAGGGGCTACTGCATCGGTCATTAGTGAGGAGACCTACAGGAGGACATGGGGGTCCAACCTGCCTCCCATTAGACCGTCAAAGCTCAAACTCAGGACCTATACGGGGCAGCCCATACCTCATTTAAGGGTGTTATATGTGGACATTTCAGCCGGGGGTCAGAAAGCTGAAGCCAGGCCAGGGGGCCCAGTCTTTCGGGCCGCGATTGGCTTTGCAAAATCCGGCTCAACTGGCATGAAATTAAGTATGCACACATGACGGAGGACATTCTGCAGCGGTACAGTGACGTTTTCAGGGACGAGCTAGGAACACTGAAGGGTGTGACAGTGAAACTCCATGTCGACCCTGAGGCTACACCACGTTTTTTTAAGCCCAGGTCGGTGCCCTCTGCCATGAAAGGCAAAGTCGAGGAGGAGCTGGAACGTTTACAGAGGCTGGGCATTATTGAGCCCATCCAGTTTTCAAGATGGGCGGCTCCCATTGTTCCAGTTTTGAAGGCAGACAAAACGGTGAGGATATGTGGGGATTATAAATTTACGGTGAATCAAGTCTCTAATCTGGAGGAGTACCCGCTGCCACGGGTGGATGACCTGTTTGCGACCCTGTCAGGGTTAAGCTGTTCACAAAGCTGGACATGGTCCACGCTTACCAACAGCTGCTGCTCGACGAGGATTCAAATGAGTACATCACAATTAATACGCACAAGGGATTATTCAAGTACAATCGCCTGGTGTTTGGAGTGGCGTCCAGCCCTGCCATTTTCCAAAGGACGATGGACACTTTGCTGCAGGGGATTCTGCACGTAGCAGTGTACCTTGGTGATATTTTGATCATAGGGGCTACGGAGGTGGAGCATCTGGCTAATTTAGAACGGGTGCTGATGAGGCTCTCAGACGCAGGGCTGCGGTTGAAACGCGGAAAATGTGTGTTCCTGGCATTGAGTGTGACTTACCTGGGACACAAGATCACAGCTGAGGGGCTTTGCCCTGTGGAGGACAAAGTGAGAGTTATTAAGGAGGCCCCAAGCCCTAAGACCGTCACGGAACTCAGATTACCTTTGGGCATGGTGAATTATGAAGGTAAGTTCCTTCCTGACCTCTCAAGGGTTTTGACCCCACTGTATAAGCTGCTTCACAATGACACTAAGTGGCAGTGGGGTGAAGAGCAGGAGAAAGCTTTCAAGGAAGTGAAAGAACTCCTCCACTCAGCGAAGCTGCTTGTTCACTATGACCCAGACAAGGAGATCACCCTTGTATGCGATGCCTCGCCCAATGGAATCGGGGCAGTTCTCTCACATGTAATGGAGGACCGTTCAGAGAAGCCTATTGGTTTTGCTTCACGTACCCTGACAGCTGCTGAGAAGGGATATTCACAGCTAGACGAAGAAGGTCTGGCCATTGTTTTTGTGGTCAAACGCTTTCATCAGTACCTTCATGGACGCGTATTTATAATTTATACGACCACAAACCACTGATGAGCCTGTTCAGTGAGACGAGTTGCATCCCACTGCTAGCCTCAGCCAGGATACAGCATTGGGCTCTTACATTGTCAGCCTACCAGTATACTATAGTGTACAGAGCGGGTGGGGATAATGCAAACACCGATGCACTGAGTCGGCTACCTTTACCTGAGACACCTGTTGCTACATATGTGCCTCCAGAGACTGTGTTTCCATTGGAGAGGCTGTCAGAGACACCTGTAAAGGCAACCCAGATCAAGCAGTGGACAGAGAGGGGACTCAGTCCAGTCCCAAGTCAAGACTTTTCTTTTACAAGTTTGGCCCAGAGTTGTGGAAGGAGAGGAACTGAGGCCTTATGCCAAATGCAAGACAGAACTCAGTCTGCAGGATGGCTGCATTTTCTGGGGGGTGAGGGTCATTGTGCCTCCCCCTGGCTGTTCACAGATTGTGGAGGAAATTCATGAGGTCACCCAGGAGTGTCTCAAATGAAAAGCCTTGCAAGATCCTACGTCTGGTGGCCAAGAATGGATCAGGATCTAGAGAACAAGGTAAAATCATGCACTCAATGTCAGACCAATCAGAATATGCCACCACCAGATCCTTTGCACTCATGGGAGTGGCCAGACCACCCCTGGTCTAGGCTACATTTGGACTTTGCTGGCCCTTTTATGGGGCAGATGTTTCTTGTAATGGTAAATGCGCATTCTAAATGGATCGAAGCTCACATCATGAGCAACATCACAGCCCCCTCAACCATAGACAATCTCAGGCAAGTGTTTGCAGTCCACGGGTTGCCTGACACTCTGGTCACTGATAATGGCCCGACGTTCATCAGTGAGCTGTTCAGTGAGTTCTTGCAGCAGAATGGCATTCATCACATTCAGACGGCCCCTTTCCACCCAGCCTCAAATGGTTTGGCTGAGCGGGCTGTTCAGACAGTGAAGGGAGGCCTGAAGTGGATGACTGGGGACTCTCTTAGCATTCGGCTTTCATAGTCATAGTCATAGTCATAGTCATAGTCATACTTTATTGATCCCGGGGGAAATTGGTTTTCGTTACAGTTGCACCATAAATAATAAATAGTAATAAAACCATAAATAGTTAAATAGTAATATGTAAATTATGCCAGGAAATAAGTCCAGGGCCAGCCTATTGGCTCATGGTGTCTGACCCTCCAAGGGAGGAGTTGTAAAGTTTGATGGCCACAAGCAGGAATGACTTCCTATGACGCTCTGTATTGCATCTCAGTGGAATGAGTCTCTGGCTGAATGTACTCCCTCGCATGCAATTGTGGTTGTTGTGTACATCCCTCCCTCTGCCAACCCGACATCAGCGTGTAACATCATTTACACCGTCATAGCCAGATTACAAACCCAGCACCCGAGTGCCCTCATTACCATCTCGGGTGACTTCAATCATGTTACCATGGCTAGAACACTGCCCAACTTCATGCAGTATGTGAGCTGTATAACCAGAAGGGAGAGGACTCTGGATTTGATGTACGCTAACATTAAGGATGCATACAGCTCCTTTCCCCTCCCCCCACTGGGAAGGTCAGATCACAACCTGGTGCATCTAAAACCCTGCTACGTGCCTCTGGTGAAGAGTAAACCTGCAACCTTGGGGACAGTGAGAAAATGGTTGGAGGAGGCTTATGAGGTGCTCCAGCGTTGTTTTGAGGTGACAGACTGGCAGGCACTCTGTGAGCCACATGGAGAGGATATTGATGGGCTCACAGAATGCATCACTGATTACATCAACTTCTGTGTGGACTGCAATGTTCTGACAAGAACTGTCCTTTGTTATTCAAATAACAAGCCATGGGTGACAAAGGACATTAAGGACATCCTGAACGCTAAAAAGAGGGCGTTTAGAGACGGAAATAGGGAGGAGCTCAGGGCAATACAGAGGAACCTGAAAGCCAGGATCAGGGAGGCTAAAGACAGGTACAAGAGGAAGCTTGAGTGGAAACTCCAGCAGAACAACATGAGAGAGGTCTGGAGGGGGATGAGGACCATCATTGAGTTCCGGCAAACTAGCAACAGAGGAGCTGAAGGCAGTGTGGATAGGGCCAATGAACTTAACCTGTTCTTTAATAGATTTGACATTGTGGCCCCTGCCCATCCCCCACATGAGCCCCCAACCAACATATATTCCACTCTCCCCTCCTACCCCTCCTACCCCTCCTCACAGTCCCCCACCCTGCTCTCATGACTATACCCCTTCCCCACACAAAACCAGCACGGTGGGCTTCACAGCTGAACAGGTGAGAAGACAGCTGAAACGTCTCAACTCAAGCAAGGCTGCAGGATCAGATGGTGTCAGCACCAGGGTGCTCAAAGCCTGTGCCCCTCAGCTACGGGAAGTACTTCGCCATGTATTCAACCTGAGCCTGAGGCTCCAGGGGGTTCCTGTACTGTGGAAGATGTCCTGCCTCGTCCCTGTGCCGAAGACGCCGCGCCCCAGCGGCCTCAATGACTACAGATCGGTGGCATTGACCTCCCACATCATGAAGACCCTGGAGAGACTTGTTCTGGAGCTGCTCCGGCCTATGGTCGGGCCACACTTAGATCCCCTCCAGTTCGCCTACCAACCTCGACTAGGAGTTGAGGATGCCATCGTCTACCTGCTGAACCGTGTCTACGCCCACCTGGACAAGCCAGCGAGCACTGTGAGGGTCATGTTTTTTGACATCTCCAGTACGTTCAACACCATCTGCCCTGCTCTGCTGGGGGAGAAGCTGACAGCAATGCAGGTGGATGCTTCCCTGGTGTCATGGATTCTTGATTACCTGACTGGCAGACCACAGTACGTGTGCTTGCAACACTGTGTGTCCGACAGAGTGATCAGCAGCACTGGGGCTCCACAGGGGACTGTCTTGTCTCCCTTTCTCTTCACCATTTACACCTCGGACTTCAACTACTACACAAAGTCTTGTCATTTTCAGAAGTTTTCTGATGACTCTGTCATAGTTGGATGCATCAGCAAGGGAGATGAGGCTGAGTGCAGGGCTGTGGTAGGAAACTTTGTCACATGGTGTGAGCAGAATTATCTACAGCTTAATGTGAAAAAGACTAAGGAGCTGGTGGTAGACCTGAGGAGAGTTAAGGCACTGGTAACCCCTGTTTCCATCCAGGGGGTCAGTGTGGACATGGTGGAGGATTACAAATACCTGGGGATACGAATTGACAATAAACTGGACTGGTCAAAGAACACTGAGGCTGTCTACAAGAAGGGTCTGAGCCGTCTCTATTTCCTGAGGAGACTGAGGTCCTTTAACATCTGCCGGACGATGCTGAGGATGTTCTACGAGTCTGTGGTGGCCAGTGCTATCATGTTTGCTGTTGTGTGCTGGGGCAGTAGGCTGAGGGTAGCAGACACCAACAGAATCAACAAACTCATTCGTAAGGTCAGTGATGTTGTGGGGATGGAACTGGACTCTCTGACAGTGGTGTCTGAAAAGAGGATGCTTTCCAAGTTGCATGCAATCTTGGTCAATGTCTCCCATCCATTACATAATGTACTGGGTGGGCACAGGAGTACATTCAGCCAGAGACTCATTCAACCAAGATGCAGCACAGAGCGTCATTGGAAGTCGTTCCTGCCTGTGGCCATCAAACTTTACAACTCCTCCCTTGGAACTCCTGTTTAAATACCACCTCACGCCACAGACTACGACTGCCCGCACTCCAGCAGAGATGCTGATGGGGCATAGGCCCAAGTCAAGATTGGACCTGCTGCGCCCGGACATGAAGGCGAAAGTGGAGAGAAAGCAGGAAAAGCAGAAGGAGGGACATGATCAACATGCGCGAGAGAGGCAATTAAAACCGGATGTCAATGTCTATGTGAGAAACAATCGGCAATGGCTGCCTGGGGTTATTCTTAAGCAGAGTGGTCCTGGCTCCTATGTTGTTAAGCTGACTGATGGGCGTGTTTTCCACAGACATCAGGACCATGTGCGCCTGCATCATGATACCAGCTCAGATGCAGACAGTTCCATGGAGTTTCCATTTGTGAGGCAGACTACGATGGAAGCATGTCCACCAGTGACTTTGCCAGAGGGCGAGACGCTGGCAGAGGGGTCGGGGTCCCCTGAAGAGGATGGACATTCTCACGCAAACACACAGACCCCTCTCATAACCCCAAAACCAGTTCCACCCAAAACACCCTCACCAGCAGTGCCTGCTGGGTCACTGGGCGTAGTGCACAAATCACAGCGCACTCGTAAACCTCCTGACAGACTGAATCTTTCACAGGACAGTTCTTTTTTGTTGTTGTTAGATTGAGTGTTGAATCTGTCATGTTTTCCAGATGTTTCGTATTGTTAAACTGTTGCTGAGATACTAGTATAAGTTTTCAGGAGTAAACAAGTTAATAACACCACATATTTCCTAGTTTTTTACATTTGGGGAATGTTGGATTTTAAAGGGGGAGAAGTGTCGTAATGGGAGCGTTATTAAAAGTAAGTTAATACTAATTAGGATAATGGGGGTGGGGTTTACTTCCGCTCTTTTTTACTTCTGTTTTACTTCGGTGCTTTGTATATAGCAACCTGCCATACCGTACAGGTCGTGAAAGCCTCTGTATATACATATCGGTTTTGACGTTCGAGATAAAGTTGTTTCTTCGGGCATGAAGTTGTCGAGTGTGCCTTTTTCAAAGTAGAAGTTACCACACATTTTTAATTGCAAAGTCTCAATGTAGCAAGTTAATAAGTGATCCTTTTTCTAAAGACACACGGTGCAGTTACCGCCAAATCGAAAGTACATTAAGTATGCTTTTGTTAAGAGAGTCTATGAATGTAACACTAAAACTAGAGAACTGAATGAGATTAATCTTTGACAATATGATGTCCAATTTGATTGCATTTCCATTGGAAACAGAAAAGCCTAGGAAATATAGAGACCTTTTCTTTCTACAAAACTACTAAATATTTACATTAAAAATCTGTTATCTCGTGGTTAACCAGCCAGAATCATAGATTCAGTACAAGAATCACCTTTTCCTATACATTACAAAAATATTCTTTTTAAATATGAAATCTGTTTCCAACATTGTTTCTGGTAAGGCACAGGCTGCAATAAAGTTTTCCAATGAAATTTCTCTCCGTTTCCCTTTTATCAAGTAATCAAAAATTTAAAGATATTCTTACAGCCAAAATAAAGTGTAGTCACTGTTACGATAATTCATCATCAATTAATATTCTGAAAGATTACTTACTTTTTGATGTTTATAAAGGGAATATAGTGCAAGAGATCATGGTGAGCTCACCTTTTTCTCAAAGTACGCAATGAGATCTTTTGGAGGTTCTTTATCTAATATCTCATCTGAAAGCTAGTAATCTCTCTCTATGCCAAATGTGGTTGGTATTCTTCTTTTTCGTAGCAAGTCTTCAAAAGGCCAAACTTGTAGGAGATGTCTTGACCTGCTCTGAAAGCTGAGTGATGCAGTGTGATGATTTATTGTTTCATTCTGCATTGCTGGAGAGTTACACACAGAACACAGAGCTGGTAGCATGGCACAAGGATAGCATACACACACAAAATGCTGGAGGAATGCAGCAAGCCAGACAGCATCTATGGAAAAAAGCACAGTCGGCGTTTCAGGCTGAGACCCTTTGGCAGGACTCATAGTCCAAGGATAGCATAGTCCAGGCTCAATTCAAAACTTGGCACCTCAATCACTCGAAAAGTTCACAAAGCATTGATCACTATGTAATTAGACTTCCATATCCTGGTCTGTTAAACAAGTGACAAAAGCCTACTTAAACCGAGCTCTCTAAGCTACCTATGTATGAATGCAAATTCGTGTGGAAACAATTGATAGCTTCTACACCCTCATATTTGGAAGGTGGCTCTCACACTGCATGGTTTAGAAGTGATGGACAAAAGATATTTTTTCCCCACTGTAAACTTATGGTACATGTCTTTATAAATCCATGTTTCAGGATCAGATTTGGTACCTGAACATTTTATGCAGAAAAGCATGGGAGGTAATCTGGCTGCACCTCCGAAGGCAGAATAGGCTATTGTTTCAGGTCAATGCCCTTCAATCAGCAGAAAATATTCAAAGTTATAAATACTTCTTTATGCAAATAGAGAGAGAAAAAATGTGGGAGTGGGACGGGGAGCGGGGTATTAGGGGCAACATGGAATTTCCGAAGTAAGTGTTTGAAATTCAATAGTACTTTTTTAGGAAATGAACAAGGTAGTTAATATCAGCATATTTACTAATATTTATCCCTCAATTAATATCACTAAAATTGGAAGTGGTTATTATTACATTGCAGTGAGAACTAGTGTACTTTTGCTACTATATTTTCTATGTTTACACTTCAAAACTCCCGTAAGGTTGTGTGAGGCACTGTACGTACAATTGCCTACACTGCAGGACCACGTGCTTCCTTGTTTCACCATCCAATCTGCCGTACTACTCTCCTTGCTAAGTTTTGTGTCATCAGCAAATTCCACCTCAAAAACAGCACTGATCACTGGTGTAACATTGTACCATTTGGAAAGCATCTGCAGAATCACTTGTGTTTATTGGCCAAACGCTTCGGTTTCTAAGCTTTAACTAGTTTTATGTCCAAGCTCCCACTGTCTCTTTATTCAAACAAAATGGTGTGCAGCTGCCATTTTGATCTGGGGTCCTTAATTTCTCCGAACAGGGAATATTATTTCTATAGTTGTGAGAAGACCCTAATTAGATTGGATTCCCATTACATTGTAAAGGTTGCCATCTACTGGCAGCCTGCATAATGTTACATCGAAGCAAAGACTGAACTAATGCATGGAAGCCTGTTTATAATGGTACATACATAAGACCGTAAGACATAGGAGCAGAATTAGGCTGTTTGGCCCATCCAGTCTGTTCCCCCATTCCATCATGGCTGATTTATTATCCCTCTCGATCCCATTCTACTGCCTCCAGCCCATAACCTTTTATATCCTTACTAATAAAGAAGCTATCAACCTCCACTGTAAATATAGTCAATGACTTGGTCTCCACAGCCGTCTGTCGCAATGAATTCCACAGTTTCATCCCCCTCTGGTTCAAGACATTTCTCCTCATTGCTGTTCTAAAAGAATGTCCTTTATTTTGAGGCTGTGTTCTCTGGTATTCGACTTACCTACTATAGGAAACCTCCTCTCCACATCCACTGTATCTAGTCCTTTCAAAATTCAGTATATTTCAATGAGATCCCTCCTCCTAAACTCCAGAGAGTACAGGCCCAGAGCCATCCAATGGTCCTCATATCTTAACCCTTTAATTCCTGTGATAATTTTTGTAAACCTCCTCTGAACCCTCTCCAATGCCCACACATCCTTTCTTTGAAAAGGGGCCTAAAACTAGTCACAATACTACAAGGGCAGTCTAACTAATGCCTTCTAAAGTCTCAGCATTATATCCTTGCTTTTATATTCTAGTCCTCTTGAAATGAAAGCTAACATTGCAATTGTCTTCCTCACCACTGACTCAACCAACAAATTAACTTTTAGGGAATCCTGCAGAGGGCTCCCAAGAACATTTGTACCTCTGATTTCTGTATATTCTCCCTGTTTCTTCTACCAAAGTGCATCTGCAGAATCACTTGTGTTTATTGGCCAAACGCTTCGGTTTCTAAGCTTTAACTAGTTTTATGTCCAAGCTCCCACTGTCTCTTTATTCAAACAAAATGGTGTGCAGCTGCCATTTTGATCTGGGGTCCTTAATTTCTCTGAACAGGGAATATTATTTCTATAGTTGTGAGAAGACCCTAATTAGATTGGATTCCCATTACATTGTAAAGGTTGCCATCTACTGGTAGCCTGCATAATGTTACATCGAAGCAAAGACTGAACTAATGCATGGAAGCCTGTTTACACTTCCATCTGCCACTTTTTTTGCCCATTCACCTAATCTAAGTCCTTCTGTAGACTCCCTGCCTCCTCTATACTACCTGCCCCTCCACCTATCTTTGTTTCATCTGCAAACCTGACCCAAAATCATCGATTGCATCATCCAAATTATTGAAATATAACATGAAAAGAAGTCCCAGTACCAACTCATGCACAACACCTCTATTTACTGACAGCCAACTAAGAAAGGCCTCCTCTATCCCACTCTGCCTCCTGCCAGTCAGTGAGTCTTCTATTCATGCTGATATCTCTCCTGTAAGCATTGCCTGACAAATCTGTTGGGAATTCTTTGAGGAAATAACAGGCGGTATAGACAAAAGAAAATCAGTGGATGCTGAGGATTGGATTTTCAGAAGGCTTTTGACAAGGTGCTAAACAAGATAAGATCCCCTCGTATTACAGGAAAGCATTTGTATCTTCTTCTTCCTTTATTAATCTTTTTATTGATTTAAAAGGAACATAAATACAAACAAGAGGAGAATTATCTCAAATATATATATATCAATAACAATACAAACAGAGATTGAAATAAACATTATCGAAATCATACATAGTGTTAAGCTATAATAAAAAAGAAAGCAGCAATTCTCCCCTTATCAGTTCATGAAGAGGAAAGAAAGCACTTTGAATTTTAAATGGAGGGGGAAAAAAACCACGACACTCTATAAAAAAAGGGACTGGGCAGTCCATTCTGAGGATACAACCAAAAAAAAAAAGACTTTCTGATCAAATCTAAAACTTCAAAAAAAATTGGAAGAGTAATAAATCAAATTAAATGAAAATATTGAATAAAAGGTGATCAGATTTGCTCAAATTTAAAGGATGTATCAAGTATCTGACTTCTTATTTTCTCTAAACTTAAACAGGAACTTAATGGAGGAAAGCCAATAAAAGACCGTAGGTGGATTAGAATCTTTCCACTTCAATAAAATGGCTCTCCTAGCCAGTAAGGTTGAAAAGGCTATCATACGTTGAGCAGAAGTAGGACTATTTCCTGGTTTCGATGGGGTAATCCCAAATATTGCCGTAAGTAAATTAGGTTGCAGGTCCAGATCCAGGACTTTTGATAATGTTTTCAAAACATCTTTCCAAAAATTGTCTAGCTTTATGCAAGACCAAAATATATGAGTTAAAGTGGCCACCTCACTATTACATCTGTCGCAAATCCGACTGATGTTGGAAAAAAATACATGCTAGTTTATCCTTTGACATATGGGCCCAATGCACTACCTTGAACTGTATCAAGGAATGACGGGCACAAATAGATGCGGTATTAACCAAATGAAGAATTTTACTCCATTGATTATCTGAAAATGACTCCTGAACTTCCAATTCGCAAGCACGTTTAATTTTATCAGTAGGTATCATTCATAAATTCAATATCCGTTTATAAATTATAGCTATCAACCCTTTTTGAAATGGTTTAAGCTGAAAAAGAGCATCTGTCATATTAGCTGGATAAGCAGAAGGGTAATTTGGCAGCAAACCACGTAAAAAAATTCCTAATCTGTAAATATCTAAAGAAATGTACATTAGGTAAACCATATTTATCCACTAACTGAACAAAAATACATTAAACAGTCCCGTATAAACAAATCTGAAAAAGTTGTTATTCCCTTGATTTTCCAAATTAAAAAGGTCTTATCCAAAATTGATGGTTTAAAAAATAATTAAAATGGATATTACTAGAAAGAACCAAGTTATTTAACTCAAAAAATCTACGAAACTGAAACCAAATTCTTAAAGTATGTTTAATAATAGGATTAAAGTCTTGTCTACTAATCTTAGAAAACAAAAAGGAAAGAGGAGCTCCCAGTAAAGAGGCCAAAGAGAACCCCTTCACCAAGTTTTCCTCCAAATCCAACCATGAAGGACATTCATGTATGTCTGAGTAATGAATCCAAAAAGTAATATATCGAATATTAATTGCCCAATAACACATTCTAAAATTTGGCAAAGCCAAATCACCATCCTTTTTTAATTTCTGTAATAAAGGTTTACTCAATCTAGGACTTCTATTATTCCAAATATACGATGAGGAACAAAGGTAGGAACTGCCTGAAATGTATATAAGAATTTCGGTAGAACTATCATTTTAATAGCATTAATTCGACCTATTAATGATAACGTCATAGGTGACCATTTAGAAAGCATTTGTTGGGTGTAATCAATTAATGGGAGAAAATTATATTTATATAGGTCCTTAAGATTTTTAGTAATTTTAATACCAAAATAAGTAAAGTAATTTTTAGCAATACTAAAAGGAACTTAATGATATTGATCTGAATACTTATTAATGGGAAATAACTCACTTTTATATAAATGTAGTTTATATCCAGAAAAACTACTGAATTCAGAAAATATAGATAGCATAAAAGGAATAGATTTCCTAGTATCTGAAATATAAACTAACAGGTCATCTGCATACAACGAAAGCTTGTGTACTTTGTCCCCTCTCTTAATACCCTGAACAGTGTTAGAATCTCTAAAAGCAATAGCAAGGGGTTCTAAAGCCAAGTTAAATAATAAAGGGCTAAGAAGACATCCCTGTCGAGTGCCTCTGTATAATCTAAAGTAAGGAGATTTTTGATTATTAGTTATAACCGCAGCCATAGGAGCTTGATAGATCAATTTGATCCAGGAAATAAATCCCAGACCAAAATTAAATCTTTCCAAAACCTCAAATAAGTAAGACAACTTCACCCTATCAAAAGCTTTCTCCGCATCAAGAGAAACAACACATTCAGATTCTTTAGGTGGAGAGGAGTGAATAATGTTTAATAATCTTCGAATGTTAAAATGTGAATACCTATTTTTAATAAATCCAGTTTGATCATTGGAAATAACACTAGGTAAGATACTCTCAAGTCTATTAGCCAAAATCTTAGAAAGGATTTTATTTTTTTTATATAATTTTTATTAAATTTTCAAAAAGAATACATGAAAAGATAAAATCTACCCACCCCCCCTCCCCTTAACCCTCCCCCCCCCCATATATAGTCCTACCTAAAAGAAAGAAAGAAAAAAAGAGCCGCCTGGGTATTGGAAGGTTTCCACATGCTCCATGGGATTCAAAATAAATTTGGTATAATTATTCGTTACTTTCCCCAAGTAACCAAATTCTTTGTCGGAGCACTTAAATATGACATCCTATCTTTTGTAAATAAGGGCACCAAATATTCAAGAATGTTACATAATTATCTCTTAAATTATAAGTAATTTTTTCAAGTGGAATAGAACTAGCCATTTCATTATTCCAACGATCCATACTTAAATACGAATCAGATTTCCAAGTAACTGCTATAGTCTTCTTAGCTACTGCCAATGCAATTTTTATAAATTCTTTCTGATATTTATTCAATTTAAGTTTTGGTTTTATCCCTTCAATATCACCTAATAGAAATAATACAGGGTTATGTGGAAGTTGAATTCCAGTAATTTGTTCCAATAAGATTCTTAAATTTATCCAAAAGGGTTGAATTTTAAAACAAGACCAAGTAGAATGTAAAAAAGTACCAATTTCTTGATTACACCGAAAACATTTATCAGATAGATTTGAATTTAATCTATTTATTTTTTGTGGTGTAATATATAATTGGTGTAAAAAATTATATTGTACTAATCTAAGTCGAATATTTATTGTATTTGTCATACTGTCCAGACAAAGTCTTGACCAATTTATTTCATCAATATTAATATTCAGATCTGTTTCCCATTTTTGCTTTGACTTATGGGTTCCTTGTTTAATTGTCTGTTCTTGAATCAAATTATACATACAAGAAACAAATTTTTTAATTTTTCCTTTTTGAATTAAAATTTCAATTTCATTAGCTTTTGGCAAAAACATTGTTTGACCCAGCTTACCTATTAAGTAAGCCCTTAACTGAAAGTAACAAAAGAAAGTATTATTAGATATTTTATATTTATCCTTTAATTGTTCAAATGACATCAATATAACTCGCTCAAAACAATCTCCTATAAATTTAATCCCTTTTTGGTACCAATTATATAAAAGTTGATTGTCCATTGTAAAAGGAATAAGTCTGTTTTGAAACAAAGGTCTCCTTGCTAATAGAGATTTCTGTGTTTCCTTATCAACATTTATCTTATTCCATAGATCAATCAAGTGTGTTAATATAGGAGATTCTTTCTTTTCCCGTATCCATTTAGATTCCCATTTATATATAAAATCTTCAGGTTTATTTTCTCCTATCTTGTCTAGTAGAAAGGATTTTAAAATCCACATTCAGTAAAGAGATTGGTCGATAGGAAGCGCACTCAGATAAATCTTTTTCTTTTTTAGGAATTAGTGAGATTGATGCTTCATGAAAAGTTTTCGGGAGATTCCCAGAGGATAGAGAATCAGTGAAAATTTGACATAAATAAGGTGTAAGTATTTCAGTGAAAGTCTTAATAAATTCCACTGTATATCTATCCGGTCCCGGAGCTTTGCCTGTTTGGGAAGAGGATATAGCCCTTGCTATTTCCTCTTGTTTAATAGGTGCATCTAATGTGTTCATGTCTTAGATAGAAATTTTACGTATATTCAATTTTTGCAAAAATCTATTCATAAAAGTAATATTATCTGAAAATTCAGATTTATAAAGGTTAGAATAGAAATCATTAATTTCATAAGGATCTACCGTTTCGGTTCTATCAGGTCTTCAAATTTTCAGGATCTGTCTTCTAGTCATAGTTGCTTTTAATTGACCAGCCAATAATTTGCCTGACCTGTCCCCATGTATATAAAATTGGCTTTTAGATTTAAGAAGTTGCTGCTCAATGGGAGAAGTCAAAAGCAAATCACGTTGTGTTTGGAGTTCCACCCTTTCCTTATAGAGATCTTCACTAGGCATTACTGAATAAACTTTGTCTATTTCTTTAAACCTATTAGTAATCACTAAAAGTTCCTCCTTGGTTTTCCTTCTTAAACTTACTGAGTATGAAGTCATCTGTCCCCTAAGAAAAGATTTCATCGTGTCCCAAATAACTAAATTTGACATTCCCTCAGTTGTACTTAATTCAAAAAATATAGAAATTTGCTCTTTCAGAAAACTTACAAAGGTTGAAACTTGTAGTAACGTAACATTAAATCTCCACTGAGGTACCTTCAGTATATTATCAGAAAACATCAAAGTTAGTTTCATAGGTGCATGATCCGACAATGCAATGACATCATACGCACAATCAGCAACAGAGGGCGCCAAACGCGTGTCCAACAAAAAATAATCGATTCTTGAGTATTTATGGTATACATGTGAAAAAAAAAGAAAAATCCTTATCTTTAGGGTACATAAATCTTCTGTAAGACCCTATTCTAATAAAAAAAGAATTAATACAAGTCACAGCTTTATTAGGAAGCGACTGATTAGTGGACGATCTGTCAATCGATCGGTGATTAAAGTCACCGCCCATAATCAACTTATATGTGTCTTCTTCATTTGTGGTATTATAGGAAAGCATTTGTGTCTTCTTCATTTGTGGAAAATAAATCTACTCGTCCTGACACTGAGAAGTGCTGGCTGTTTCATGAGGAACTGTTGGCAGATGTCCAACCAATTTGATTTCAAAATCAGCCAGGACCATGTAAGGAGGAAGAGGTAGCCAATTATATGTGTATTGCCACAGGTTGCCCATCTGTCTTTCATGCACACATTGCCAGTGATTTTAGAGAAGCTTTGACATCTGCTCATTAACTGTCTATTAGACATGCCACCAAAAGTCAAGGATAACATTTGACTTCACCTTTAATGATACAGTAGTTGTTAATTACTGTCAATCAGCTTCTTGCCTCCAAAAGTGAACCAAAGTCTGTCAGGATAATTTCAGATGATTTCAAAATTTTAAAATAAACATTTTTCCTTTTATTTCTCTTCCCAGATTTAAATTGGCATTGAGTTCATGTGGACTATTTCATCCCCTTTGTCAGTCCTTGTACAGTTTATTACTTAATACCTAAATTTCAGTAACTTTTCACTGCTATTGTTCCAGATGCCTGTTTTCCTAGTCCACTGCTAAAAGCATTGGTTTAACAATTCTGAGGACAAATGTTTTTAAAACTTAAATGAGCATAGACATGTCCTACAAGGCATGCTGCGATGCTTTACTTAGACACACAATGACTTTAGTGATCATTTACTTTTAAAAGATTCAATTACTGATGGCTAAATCACAGAATGGCATGACTTTGAAGGCACACTATTATGCTTTGGTTAGACCCATAAGGTCCAAGTCTAATTTCTTGAACATATAGACAAGGCTGGCGCTTTAGAATGATACCGAGGTATGTTGTATTGCCAGGGTTATCAACTTTTAGATGAACTCAAGACCACCTTCCTCTCAACATACACACATGCACACTTCACAGCAACATGTTAACATAGTGTGTGGTTGGTAAGTTAATTGGCCACTCTGAATTATTCAGTGTGCATATGCGTGGTAGAATCTGTTGGAAGTGTGGATGGAAAAGTATTAATATTAATGTATATGGGGACATTATGGTCAGCTTAATGGACTTGGATGGCCTGTTTTCAGGCTGTATGGATCTTATGATATCTGGAGATGCATATCTCCAGATGTTCATTGACTACAGCCGAACATTCAGTACTATTATCCCCTTGAAACTAATCAATAAGCTCCAAGACGAAGGCCTTGGTACCTCCTTGTGCCACTGAATCTTTGATTTCCTCACTTCCAAACACTAGTCAGTTCAGATTTAGAACAGCAACTCCTCCACGATTACCATCAGCACAGGTGCACCACAAGGCTGTGTGCCTAGCCCCCTGCTCTGCTCACGTTATACCTATGATTGTGTGAATAAGTATAATTCCAATGCCATATTTAAGTTTGCTGAGGACACCACCGTTGTTGGCCAAATCAGAGGTGGTGATGAATTGGCATTAGGAGAGAGGTTGGAAATCTGGTTGAGTGGTGCCACAGCTACAATCTCTCTCTCAATGTCAGCAGAACCAAAGAGCTGACATTGACGACAGGGGGAAGAAGCCAAAGGTCCATGAGTCAGTCCTCATTAGGGAATCGTAGTTTAAATTCTATGGCGTTACACTATCAGATGATCTGGACTGGGTACAACACGAAGAAGGCACGACAGTGCTTCTGCCTTCTTAGAAGGTTGAAATGAGTAAATAATACTGAGAACATTAATTGTAGAGTCTTTGAGTTTGAGTGGAAAGATTGCGGAGTCAATTTGTGCTGTGGTGAGTAAAGTTTTCCACGCTGGTTCAGGAGCCAGGTGGTTGTAGGGTAATAACTTTTCCTGAACCTGGTGGTGTGAGTCCTGAGGCTCCTGTACCTTCTTCCTGATGGCAGCAACAAGAAGAAAGCATGACTTGGGTGGTGCACACACAAAATGTTGGAGAAACTCAACAGGTCAGGCAGCAGTTATCGAAAAAAGTACAGTTGGTGTTTCCGGCTGAAACCCTCCAGCAGGACTGGAGAAAAAAGAAGCTGGGAAGTAGATTGAAAAGGTGGGGGGAGGGGGGAGAGAGAGAACCACCAGATGACAGGTGATAGGAACAGCTTCTTCCCCTCTGCCATCTGATTCCTAAACATTGAACCCATGAACACTCCCTCATTTTTTAAATATATATTATTTCTGTTTTGCACGATTTAAATCTATTCATAGAAACATAGAAAATAGGTGCAGGAGTAGGCCATTTTGCCCTTCGAGCCTGCACTGCCATTTAGTATGATCATGGCTGATCATCCAACTCAGAACCCTGTACCTGCCTTCTCTCCATACCCCCGATCCCTTTAGCCACAAGGGCCATATCTAACTTCCTCTTAAATATAGCCAATGAACTGGCCTCAGCTGTTTCCTGTGGCAGAGAATTCCACAGATTCACCACTCTCTGTGCGAAGAAGTTTTTCCTCATCTCGGTCCTAAAAGGCTTCCCCTTTATCCTTAAACTGTGACCCCTCGTTCTGGACTTCCCCAACATCGGGAACAACCTTCCTGCATCTAGCCTGTCCAATCCCTTTAGAATGTTATACGTTTCAATAAGATCCCCCCCTCAGTCTTCTAAGTTCCAGCGAGTATAAGCCTAGTCGATCCAGTCTTTCAACATATGAAAGTCCTGCCATCCCAGGAATCAATCTGGTGAACTTTTCTTTGTACTCCCTCTATGGCAAGAATGTCTTTCCTCAGATTAGGGGACCAAAACTGCACACAATACTCCAGGTGTGGTCTCACCAAGGCCTTGTACAACTGCAGTAGAACTTCCCTGCTCCTGTACTCGAATCCTCTTGCTATGAATGCCAGCATACCATTCACCCTTTTCACCGCCTGCTGTATCCGCATGCCCACTTTCAATGACTGGTGTACAATGAGACCCAGGTCTCGTTGCATCTCCCCTTTTCCTAATCGGCCACCATTCAGATAATAATCTGTTTTCCTGTTCTTGCCATCAAAGTGGATAACCTCACATTTGTCCACATTAAATTGCATCTGCCATGAATTTGCCCACTCACCCAACCTATCCAAGTCACCCTGCATCCTCTTAGCATCCTCCTCACAGCTAACACTGCTGCCCAGCTTCGTGTCATCCGCAAACTTGGAGATGCTGCATTTAATTCCCGTGTCTAAGTCATTAATATATATTGTAAATGACTGGGGTCCCAGCACTGAGCCTTTTGTCCCTCAATATACATATAGTGTAATTGGTTTACTTAGTTATTTATTATTAATTTCTTCTTCTTCTTCTTCTATATTATGTATTGCATTGAACTGCTGCTGCTAAGTTAACAAATTTCACAACACATGCCGGTGATTCTGAATCCTGGAGGGGGAGGGATGAAGTAAAGAGCTGGGAAGTTGGTTGGTGAAAGACAGAAGGCCATGGAAGAAAGAAAAAGGGAGAAGGAGCACCAGAGGGAGGTGATCAGTGGGTAAGGAGAAGAGGTGAGAGAGGGAAAAGGGGATGGGAAATGAAGAAGGGGGCTGTTGTTGGGGGGCTTTACCGGAAGCTCGAGAAATCGATGTTCATGCCATCAGGTTGGAGACTACCCAAACAGAATATAAGATGTTGTTCCTCCAATCTAAGTGTGGCCTCATCATGACAGTGGAGGAGTCCATGGATGGACTTATCAGATTGGGAATGGAAGAGGAATTAAAATGGGTGGCCACAGGGAGATCCCACTTGTTCTGGTGGATCAAGCGAAGGAGGAGATGTAGGGAGAGGTGTAGCACCTCTTCCACTTGCAAGGATAAGTGTCAGGAGGGAGATCAGTGGGGAGGAACAAATGGACAAGGAAGTTGCATAGGAAGCGATCCTTGCGGAAAGCAGAAAGTGGCGGGGAGGGGAAGATGTGCTTGGTGGTGGGATCCCTTTGGAGGTGACTGGTAGGGTAGTAGGTGAGGACCTTGGAGGGTGGCGGGAAGGAAGGGGTAAGAGCAGAGGTGCAGGAAATGCAGGAAATTCCTCCTCCCTCACTACCACCTTCCAGGTGAGGCGACACTTTACCTGTGACTCTGTTGGGGTCAACTATTGCGCTCGGTGCTCCCTCTGTGGCCTCCTGTACATCGGTGAGACCCAACATAGTTTGGAAGACTACTTCACCAAGCACCTACACTCCGTCCGCCAGAACAAGTGGGATCTCCCAGTGGCCACCCATTTTAATTCCACTTCCCATTCCCATATGTCCATCCACAGCCTCCTCCACTGTCGGGATGAGGTCGCACTTAGGTTGGAGGAACAACACCTTATATCCCATTTGGGTAGCCTCCAACCTGATGGCATGAACATTGATTTCTTAAGCTTCCGGTAATTTCCCCCAACAACCCCTCCCCTTCTCCATTTCCCATCCCCTTTTCCCTCTCACACCTCATCTCCTTGCCCACACACCGCCTCGCTCTGGTACTCCTTCTCCCTTTTTCTTTCTTCCATGGCCTTCTGTCTCTTTCACCAATCAACTTCCCAGCTCTTTACTTCATCCCTCCCCCTCCAGGTTTCACCTATTATCTGGTGTTCCTCTCTCCTCTCCCGCCACCTTTTAAATCTACTCCTCAGCATTTTTTCTCCAGTCCTGCAGAAGGGTTTCGGCCCAAAACATTGACTGTACTTTTTTCCATAGACACTGCCTGGCCTGCTGAGTTCCTCCAGCATTTTGTGTGTGTGTTGTTCAGATTTCCAGCACCTGCAGATTTTCTCTTGTTTGTGATCTGATGCCCTGGGTGGTGACAGTCCTGATGATGGGTACTACTTTGCTGCTCAGTGGTGGGGAGCAATTTACCTGTGGCGGACTGGGCCATATTCACTATTTGTAGGGTTTTTGCATTCAAGAGCATTGGTGTTTCCATACCAGGCTGTGATGCAGCCAGTCAACATACTCTCTACTACACATCTATAGAAGTTTGTCAAAGTTTTAGATGTCATGCCCAATTTTGGCAATGTCCTAAGGAATTAGAAGCATTGCTAAGCTTTCTTTGTAATTTCGCTTACTTGCTGGGACCAGGACAAGTCCTCTGAAATGATAACACTGAGTAACTTAAAGTTTCTAATCCTCTCCACCTCTGATCCCCCAATGAGAACTGGCTCATGAATCTTTGGTTGCCTCCTGAAGTCAATAATCAGCTCCTTGGTCTTGCTGACACTGAGTAAGAGGTTGTTATTGTGGCACCACTCAGCCAGATTTTCAACGTACTTTCTATATGCTGATTCATCACCACCTTTGATTTGGCCTGTGGCAGTGATGTCATCAGCAAACTTAAATATGGCATTGGGGCTGCGGTTAGCCTCACAGTCATAGGTGAACAATGAGCTAAGCACATAACCCTGTGCTGATGGAGATTATGGAGGAGATGGGTTGCCAATCCGAACTGACTGGGGTGTGCAAGTGTGGAAATCAAAGATCCAATTGCACAAGAAGGTATTGAGGCCAAAGTCTTGAAGGTTACTGATTAGTTCTGAGGGGAGGATAGTATTGAATGCCAAGCTGTAGTTGATAAAGAGTATTCTGATGTATACATCTTTGCTGTCCAGATGTTCCAGGGTTGAGTGAAGAGCCAATGGAATGGCATTTGCTGTGTACCTGTTCTGCTGGTAGGCAAATTGGAGCAGATCCAAATCGCTTCTCACACAGGAGTTGATATGTTTCATCACCAACCACTCAAAACATTTCATCACAGTGGTTCTAGTGGTACTGGATGATAGTCATTAAGACAGGTTACCACTTTCTTAGGCACCAGTATAACTGAAGCCTGCTTGAAGCAGGTGGTTACCTCAGACTGCCAAAGTGAGAGGTTAAAGATATCAGTGAATATTCCAGACAGTTGATCAGCACAGGCCTTTAGAAATCGGGCAGGTGCCCTTTTGGGCTGGATGCTCACCATTGGTTCACGCTCCTAAAGGATGCTCTTACGTCAGCCTCAGAGACTGAAATCACAGGATCATCGGGGGCTATGGGAACTTGTGATGGTTCCTCCATGCTTTGATGGTCAGAGTGAGCATAGAAGGCATTAAACTCAACTGGAAGTGAAGTCCTGTTGTCAACTGTGTCACGTGATCTCACTTTATAAGAAGTGATAGCATTCAAGTCCTGCCACACCTGTCGAGCATCCTTCATTGATTCAAGTTTAGTCCAGAATTGCCACTTCACTTGTGAGATAACTTTCTGGAGATCATACCTGGACCTCTTGTAACTTTCTCGATCGCTGGACTTGAATGCCTCTGATCTGGCACTCAGCAGATTGCAGATCTCGTGGTTCATCCAGGATCTCTGGTTGGGGAAGGACTCTGAATGATCTTGTGTGCAGGCCCTTTGGCCCATTTAGTCCGTGATGAACTATTAACCTGTCTGGTCCTACTCAACTGAACCCAAACCTTAGCCCTCCATACCCCTCCCATCTATGTAGCAATCCTAATTTCTCTGAAATGTTGAAATAGAACCCATGACCAACACTTCCGCTGGAAGCTCAATCCACACTCTCAACACCCACTGAGTGAAAAAGTTCCCCTTGAACTTTCCAGCTTTCACCCTTAACCCATGATCTCTAGTTCTAGTCTCACCCAACCTCAGTGGAAAAGTATACTGACATTTACCCTATCTATATTTTACACATACCTCATAATTTTATATACTTCTCATAAATCTCTCATCATTCTCCTATGGTCTAGGGAATAACGTCCTAACCTATTCAACTTTTCTCTATAACTCAGGTCTGAAAAATTTCTTTGCACTCTTGCAATCTTTTCGATATCTTTCCTCTAGGTTGATGACCAGAACTGCACAAAATGCTCTAAGTTAGGCTTCATCAATGTCTTATACAACTTCAACATAACATGCAAACTCTCGTACTCAATACTTTGATTTTTGAAGGTCAATGTGCCAAAAGCTCTCTTTATGATCCCATCTACCTGTGACATTCCTGTGAAGGAATTATGGATCTGTATTCCCAGATACCTCTATTATACCACACTCTCAGTTCCTTACTGCTCACAGTGTAAGTCCTACCTTGGTTCGTCCACCCAACACCTCACGGTTGTCTGCATTAAATTCCATCTGCCACTTTCCAGTTCATTTTTCCAGCTGGACCAGACCTCACTGTTGGGCTCCCTCAGTGTCAACAATGGCCCCAGTTTTGGTGTTATCCGCAGATTTGCTGATCCAATTTACTACATTCTCATCCAGATCATTGATACAGATGACAAACAATAACAGATCCAGCACCGGCCCCTGTGGCATATCTCTAGTAACAGGCCTCCAGTCAGAGAGGTAACTATCTACTACCACTCTCTGACTTCTCCTGTCTAATCCAATTTACTACCTCATCCTGACTGCCAAGCAACTGAAACTTTTTGACCAATCTCCCATGCAGGATCTTGTCAATGGCCTTGCTATTGTCTGTGTAGACAACATCACTGCTTTGCCTTCTTCAACTTTCCTGGTAACTTCCTTGAAAAACTCTATAAGATTGGTTGGACATGATCTACCACACACAAAGTCATGTTGACTATCCCCAATCAATCCCTGTCCATAAGACCATTAGACATAGGAGCAGAATTAGGCCATTCAGCCCATCAAGTCCACTCCACCATTTCATCATGGTTGATTTCGGATCCCACTCAACCCCATACACATGCCCTCTCACTATATCCCTTGATGCCCCGACCAATAAGGAATCTATCAACTTCCGCTTTGAATATACCCACGGACTTGTCCTCCACCACAGTCTGTGGCAGAGTATTCCACAGATTCACCATTCTTTGGCTACAAAAATCTCTCCCTACTTCTGTTCTAAAAGGTTGCGCCTCAATTTTGAGGCTGCGTCCTCTAGTTCTAGATACCCCCACCACAGGAAACATCCTCTCCACATCCACCTTATCTAGTCCTTTTAACATTCGGTAGGTTTCAATGAGATCCCCCTGCATTCTTCTAAGTTCCAGTGAGTACAGGCCAAAACCTGCCAAATGCTCCTCATATGTTAACCCCTTCATTCCCAGAATCATTGACATGAACCTCCTCTGGACTCTCTCCAATGACAATATATTCTTTCTGAGATAAGGGACCCAAAACTTGAAGTGCAGCTTGACTAGTGTCTTATAAAGCTTCAGCATTACCTCCTTGTTTTCATATTCTATTCCCCTTGAAATCAATGCCAACATTGCATTTGCATTCTTTTCCACAGACTCAACCTGGGAATTAACCTTCTTGGAGTCTTACACAATGACTCCTAAGTCCCCTTGCACCTCTGACGTTTGAATTTTCTCCCCATTTAGATAATAGTCTGCACTATTGTTCCTTTAACCAAAATGCATTATCATACATTTCCCAACACTGTATTTCATCTGCCACTTTTTTGCCCATTCTTCCATTTTGTCTAAGCCTGCTGCAATCACATTACTTCCTCTGCACTAGCTACCCCTCCACCTATCTTTGTTTCATCCGCAAATTTTGCCACAAAGCCATTAATTCCACTATCTAAATCATTGACAAACAATACGAAAGGTAGCAGTCCAAATACTGACCCCTGAGGAACACCACTAGTCACTGGCAGCCAACCTGAAAAGGCCCCCTTTATTCCCACTTGCTGCCTCCTGCCTGTCAGCCATTCCTCTATCTGTGCCAGTATCTTTCCTGTAACATCATAGGATGTTATCTTGTTAGGTAGCCTCATGTAGGGCATCTTATCAAATGCCTTCTAAGTAAAGGACATCCATTGCCTCTCCTTTGTCTAACCTGCTTGTTACTTCCTCAAGGAATTCTAACAGATTTGCCAGGCAAGATTTCCCTTGACAGAAATCATGCTGACTTTGACCTGTTTTATCATTAGTCTCCGAGTACCCTGAAACCTCATCCTTAATAATAGACTCTAACACTTTCCAAACCACTGAGGTTAGGCTAACTGGTCTATAATTTCCTCTCTTTTGTCTTCCTCTCTTCTTAAAGAGTGGAGTGACATTTGCAATTTTCCAGTCCTCTGAGACCATACCAGAATCAAGTGTTTCTGTTCATCCGTTTTCTCTTCAACAACCTCTTTCAGGTTTCTGGCATGTAGTCCATCTGGACTTAACCACCTGAAGACCTTTCATTTTGCCTGGCACTTCTTCCTTTGTAATAGCAATGGCATTCTTTCCCGCTCTCTGATACTCATGGACCTCTGGTATACAGCTAGTGTCTTCCACCGTAAAGACTGAAGCAAAGTACATAGTAAGTTAATCTGCCATTTCTTTTTCCACCATTACTACCTCAGCAGCATCATTTTCCAGTGGTCCAATGTCAACTCTCACCTCACTTCTATTCTTCATATAACTGAAAAAACTTGTAGTATCCTGCTTCATATTATCGGTTAGTTTGCCTTCATAATTGATCTTTTTTTCCTTCATAGAGCTTTTTTAGTTGCCTTTTGTTGGATTTTAAAAGCTTCCCAAACATCCAACGTCCCATTCACTTTTGCTACCTTATATGCCCTTTTCTTGGCTTCTATGCAGTCTTTATCTATCTAAACACTTATACATCTGGTCCTCTAGAATACCTTCCAATACGTACCCACTACTGATGTCGGGCTCACCGGCATACAATTTCCCAGCTTATTCTTAGAGACTTCCATAAACAATGGAACAACTTTAACTAACCTCCAATCCTCCAGCACCATTAGTAAGGACGTTTTAAGTATCGCTGTTGGAGTCCCTGTAATTTCTGCACTAGCCTCCCACAGGGTCTGAGGGAACAATTTGTCAGGACTGGGGATGTCCACCCTGACTTGCCTCAAGACAACAAGTACCTCCTCCTCTGTAATCTGTCTATGCTACATGACCTCACTGGTGTGTTGCCTCAGTTCTATGGACTCTGAGTCCGTCTCACGAGTAAATATGCATGCAAAAATTCAATTTAAGACCTCCCCTATCTCTTTTGGCTCCATGTATAGACGACCACCCTGACCTTCAAGGGGACCAATTTTGTCTTTTGCTCTTAATACATCTGTAAACGCCCTTGGGATTCTCTTTCACCTTGTGTTAGAGCAACCATATGTCTTCTTTTAGCCTCCCTGATTTCCTTCTCATTTCAATAATTACTATTACAATAAGAAATATATATAAAGAGTAAATTGAACAAGTACTGCAAAAATAGAGGTAGTATTTATGGGTTAGTTCATTGTCCATTTATAAATCTGATGGTGGAGGGGAAGAAGCTGTCCCTAAAACATTGAGTATGTGCTTTCAAGTTCTTGTACCTCATCTCTGATGTAGTAATGTTAAAGTATGTCCTGGATGATGGGAGTCCTTAATGATGGATGCCACCTTTTTGAGACATCACCTTTTGAAATAAACACAAGAAATTCTGCAGATGCTGGAAATCCAAAGCAAAAGGGGGTCTCAGCCTGAAATGTCAACTATTCATTCATTTCCATGGATGCTGCCTGACCTGCTGAGTTCCTCCAGCATTTTGTGTGTATCACCTTTTGAAGTTGTCTTTGATGCTGGGAAGGCTAATGCACATGATCAGCTAATGAGCTTGTAACTTTCTGCAGCTTTTTCCAATCCTGTGCAGTGTCCTCTCCATACCAGACGGTGATGCACCAGTCAGAATGCTCTCCGCGATACCTGTACAAAATTTTGCTAAAATCTTTGGTTACATACCAAACCTCCTCAACCTCCTAATGAACTATAACCAGATCATTTGGTTAAGGGATAAATAATGATCTGGATGCCAGGGAGAATTCTCCTACAACATTAACACGAGGAAAGAAAGAAAATGTTACAGCGTTCCCTTGGTACAACATTGCAAGGCAACATAAATTTTTTGCCATAATTAAAACAGAAAATGCTGGAAACTCAGGATGTCAGGCAGTATCTGTGGAAAGTGGAATAGTTAACATTTTAGTTCTTATGATAGATCTTGAACCTAAGAAAGAGAGAAAACAAGTTAGTCTTCAGCGGGAGGGAAAGCATGGGATGGATGTGGGGAACAAAAGGAATATCTCTGATAGGGTGAGACCAAATGAGTTAGCATAGTAGTAGGAGTAACATTATGCTTCTTCGTCTGTGAAATGTGTTGGAAGTAACAAGACTGCGGGACAGACTCAGCAGGCCAGGCTCTCTTTGTGACTGGATTTTGGACTTTTTGACAAAAAAACCCTGTCAGTACATGTTGGCATCAACACCTCTAGCTGCATCACACTGAGCACCGGTATCCCATGGCTGCATGCTCAGCCCACTGCTGGCACGTGACTGTACAACTAGATCCAGCTCAAACTGAATCATCGAGCTTGTTGATGACACAACAGTGGTTGGCCTCATCAGCAATGACAACGAGACGGCATACAAAGAGGAGGTTGAGCAACTTGTGAAATGGTGTGAACACAACAACTTAAGTCTCAATGTGGACAAGACTAAAGAGATGATTGAGAACTTTAGGAAGATGCAGGCCAACCACTCCTCATCGCATATAAGCAGCTCCTTCATGGAGACTGTTGGGAGCACCCAGTTTCTGGGAGTGAATATAACAGATGATCTCACCTGGTCCCTCAACACCATATCTTCAGTCAAGAAGGCACAGCAGTGTCTCCACTTCCTGAGGAGATTGAGACAAGCAAGGCTCCAAAGCGCCCCCTCCCCCAACAAACCTTCATCCGTATTCTAACCAATTTTTACAGGAGCACCATTCAGAGTGTCCTGACCAGCTGCATCATTGGGTTGGAAATTGCAAGACATCTGACTGCAAGATCCTACAAAAAAATTGTGAGGACTTCTGAGAGGATCATCAGGGTCTTTCTCCCATCAATCTGAGATAAAGAAACATAGAAAGTAGGTGCAGGAATATGCCATTCAGCCCTTCGAGCCTGCACCGCCATTCAATACGATCATGGCTGATCATCCAACTCATAACCCTGTACCTGCCTTCTCTCCATACCCCTTGATCCCTTTAGCCACGAGGGCCATAACTAACTTCCTCTTAAATACAGCCAATGAACTGGCCTCAACTGTTTCCTGTGGCAGAGAATTCCACAGATTCACCACTCTCTGTGTGAAGAAGTTTTTCCTCATCTCAGTCCTAAAAGGCTTCCCCTTTATCCTCAAACTGTGACCCCTCGTTCTGGACTTCCCCAACATCGGGAACAATCTTCCTGCATCTAGCCTGTCCAATCCCTTTAGAATTTTATACATTTCAATCAGATCCCCCTTCAATCTTCCAAATTCCAGAGAGTACAAGCCTAGTCGATCCAGTCTTTCATCATATGAAAGTCCTGCCATCCCAGGAATCAATCTGGTGAACCTTCTTTGTACTCCCTCTATGGCCAGAATGTCTTTCCTCAGATTAGGGAACCAAAACTGCACACAATACTCCAGGTGTGGTCTCACCAAGGCCTTGTACAACTGCAGTAGTACCTTCCTGCTCCTGTATTCGAATCCTCTTGCTATTAATACCAGCATACCATTCACCTTTTTCACCGCCTGCTATACCTGCATGCCCACTTTCAATGACTGGTGTACAATGACACCCAGGTCTCATTGCACCTCCCCTTTTCCTAATCGGCCACCATTCAGATATACAGTAAATCTGTTTTCCTGTTCTTGCCACCAAAGTGGATAACCTCACATTTATCCACATTAAATTGCATCTGCCATCAATTTGCCCACTCATCTAACCTATCCAAGTCACCCTGCATCCTCTTAACATCCTCCTCACAGCTAACACTGCCGCCCAGCTTCGTGTCATCCGCAAACTTGGAGATGCTGCATTTAATTCCCTCGTCTAAGTCATTAATATATATTGTAAACAACTGGGGTCCCAGCACTGAGCCTTGCAGTACCCCACTAGTCACTGCCTGCCATTCTGAAAAGGTCTCGTTTATTCCCACTCTTTGCTTCCTGTCTGCCAACCAATTCTCTATCCACATTAATACCTTACCCCCAATACTGTGTGCTTTAAGTTTGCACACTAATCTCCTGTGTGGGACCATCAAAAGCCTTTTGAAAATCCAAATATACCACATCCACTGGTTCTCCCCTATCCACTCTACTAGTTACATCCTCAAAAAATTCTATGAGATTCGTCAGACATGATTTTCCTTTCACAAATCCTTGCTGACTTTGTCCGATGATTTCACCGCTTTCCAAATGTGCTGTTACCACATCTTTGATAACCGACTCCAGCAGTTTCCCCACCACCGATGTCAGGCTTACCAGTCTATATTTATCAGGAGCATTGCATATGCAAGGATCCCTCCCATCTGTCAGAAAGGTAAAGGGCTGGAGAGGAAAGAATCTGATAGGAGATTGTACCATAGGGGAAAGAGAAGGAGGAAGGAACCCAGAGGGAGGTGATCAGCAGATAAGAAGAGATAAGGGGCCAGAGTGGGGAATAGAAGAAGGGGGGAGGAAGAGGGAAAATATTTTTTACCGGTAGGGGAAATCAATATTCATCTCCCATCTGTCCCACAATCTCTTTGATCCCCACAACCTGGAGCATTAGGTCAAGGTCTTTTTGGATGGGAAACAGCTTTTTCCCCAGGCTTGTGTCATAAATGCATCTTATGCTAAATCTCTGGAATATATTTTATTATTTGTTAATTTAATTATGGTAATATTACTTTATGTGTTGTGTGTGGGTTATATGCACTGTGTTGTGCACCTTGGTCCAGAGGAACATTATTTCATTTGGTATATATGTGTATTCGGTTGAATGACAATAAACTTGAATTTAAATGTTGTGCCTTTGTAGTGGGGCTTGTATCCAGCATTGTGTGTCCCACTCTTTAGCCATTGCTGATCAGGCATTACAGTGGTTAATTAATGGTCTGAGCAGATCAAAGTTTGCAATTGTGTTAGTAAAACATCTCAGAGTGGGACACACAATGCTGGAGAAACTAACAGGCAGCATCTATGAAAATTAATAAACAGTCAATGTATCAGGCCAAGACCTTCTTCAGGACTGAAAATGAAGGGGGAAGATGTGAGAATAAAAAGTTGTTGGGTTGGGGCGGGGGGAGGGAAGATAGCTAGAAGGTGATATGTGAAGCCAGGTGGGCAGAAAGGTAAAGGGCTGGAGAGGAAAGAATCTGATAGGAGATTGTACCATAGGGGAAAGAGAAGGAGGAAGGAACCCAGAGGGAGGTGATCAGCAGATAAGAAGAGATAAGGGGCCAGGGTGGGGAATAGAAGAAGGGGGGAGGAAGAGGGAAAATATTTTTTACCAGTAGGAGAAATCAATATTCATGCCATTAGGTTGGAGGCTACCCAGACACAACGTAAAGTGTTGCTCCTCCACCCTGAGGGTGGCCTCATCTTGGCACAATAGGAAGCCATGAACTGACATGTCGGAACAGGAATAGGAATTGGAATCTCAGTGGCAATGGAATATGATGCTGAAATAAAAATACTGCTGAAAATAAGCACAGTTTGCTATATATTTTCTATCTCATGATTATATAAAAAAGATACTGGGAAAGACTCAACAAATCAGGCAGTATCTGTGGCTTTTCTTTCCACAGGTGCTGTCTGTCCTCTTGAGCTTTTCCAGCATTTCCCTTTTAGTTCTGATTTCCACACTTCCACAGATTCAACTGCATCTGCAGTTTTCTTTGATTTTCATTGATTTAAATATCAATTTCACAGAACGGGGAAGACAATTTTTATTTTGAACAGGCAATAAGTGCATCTTACTGCCTGAAAATCATGTCTTTTGTCTAAGGCACGGAAAACTTGGATAAATGCATGACATAAATCTTTGGAGATTGTCACACATATTTGATTGCTGAGTTTCACTGAATTTACATTTTCACTTACGTTTTCAGCAGAGGAACTGTTCTTCCTTTTAATATGCAATCCTGGTTGTTAGGGCATTGGTAGACAACCTTTGCAGGAGGGACAGACAGTCCTATAATTCTAAGCACTTCAGGCAGCCACTCATATTAGTTAATAACATCAATCTGTTTACTAAGATACATGGAGATAGAATTTCTATAATTGATAACATGAATAATCTTTAATATCTTTCCCTGCTTGCATTGCTACCAATAATGGTTTCTTTTAAAACGCAGGGAATTGTGCATTGTTTTACATGTTATCCTTTAACATTTCAAAAAATCAACAGCAATCTTGTCCTGTATCCAAAAATCATCTCAAATTTCAAAAGTTTTACAAATTAAACCTCTATTATTATAACACATCTATAATGAGCCACATACTTGGCTGATAATTCTGAGTTGAAGTATCAGAGCAGTTTGGTGACAAGGGCTGAACTGTTCTCCTTATACACAAGTAAATAAAGTGTAATGAGAAACAAGTGCAAGATGTCAGAGTCCGGTTAATGACAGCCTTTGAATTGGAAGGAAGATATTTCAGATAATTTCTTTAGTTTCTTCTTCTTGCTAACTCAACTCTAACCACAACAAAAACATTGCAATTATTAAATGTTTCAAATGAATGCCTGTTCTCCAGGTACACTGCAAATATCATGTCCTACAACCATTGCCCACCTCTTGCTCACCAGTAGCTTGACAGAAGAGTCATGATGAAATACATAACCATGTGGCACTGCTTTAATTTAGCTCAGCTGAAACATCTCACTGCAGACATGCACAAGTAAACTTGCACATTCATAGGGCAGGTTGGAGTGTTAACATTGAAAACTGCTGGAGCTGCTTTTCATAGAACTAAGACCTAGAATTTCCCTGAGATTCCTGCCTGGAGACATTGTGGAAATGTTTCCCTTGTAGGCATTGCTTTGGCCACATGGAGAACCCTTCACTGGGCATCATAATTCTTCATCCCTATTCAACCTTAAAGAACAGCATTGGCATCATGCTTCAAAATAACACTTCAGTAAGGTCCTTTGAACTCACTAAGAACCCAATGTATATTTTAAGTTTGTAGAAATATGAAAGGGTCATCAATCTGAAGTTTTCTTTATTTACTCTCCTTGCACTTGTCATTTTTCAAGACCTTTTGATCTGTAGAGGTTCCAAACAATGGACTGAAGATGTCTTCTCTCAGCCTCCACCATTTCCACTCTGACAAACTGTGTGTTGATCACACGACCAATGTTTTAATTTTTGCAGGGGCAACATGCTGGAGAGAAAGTGAAGTTTATTACTATTGATCTATTAATGCTGATTTCAGGTACTTATGTAAAAATGAGAAATTGTATATGTCATTTGATCACTGAGAGATACAAATCTCAATAGCGCAGAATGACTTCAGTCCTTCAAACAAGCTCTGACAAGCTGTAGCATGCTTAATTTAGATCTGTTGCATATTAATTTTACATACAAATTTCATAAAACAGCTGCATTTTAAGAAGTGAGACTGATATCCAGATGGAAGAAAGTGGATCCAATCAGTACTAGCTGCTTGCTATATGGTCCTCACTGGCAAATGAAAGGCTCTGGGGTAAGCAGATATTAAAGATCCTATGGGCTAGATGCTGCGTGTCAACACCTTGAAGTCACTTTTCTCAGGGATCATTTCTTCATCAGATTAGATAAGTTTCTGTTGTTTGTGGAGGCGAATTTGTTTGAAAATGCACAATGGCATTAGAATTACTCAGTGGTGTTGAACTAATAATATCATTGATGCAAGCAAGCTAACAAAGGCTCTGATTATAATGTTCATTAAGTGTTACAAGAAAAATAAATATGCAAGGAAAAGAATAGGATAATACATTTCCACTTTGGTTTAAATTTTAAATATCCCTTGATAACTCTCTTACTTAGGTGCCCTTGAGAGAAATTGGAAGCTGGGGCTGGTTTATGTGATAGACTGGGATGTGTTCAATTTCTTGCTGTCTTGGGCAGAGAAGATACCATATAAACTAAAAGCAAGGATGAAGAGAGGAACCTTAAAATTTAAGTCCATTTTCTTTGACAGTGGGAGTACAATGTGGTGAAGAAGACATGTAGGTGCATTCTTTTGTAAGTCAGGATACAGAATATAATAGTTTTGTGCTATATTGAAACTTTACAAAACACAGAACACGAGTTTCACCTACCAGCCTGTAACCTTGTAATAAACTTGAGAAAGTCTGCAGATGCTGGAAATCCAAAGCAACACACACAAAATGCTGGAACTCAGCAGGTCAGGCAGTATCTATGGAAATGAATAGACTGTCGACGTTTCAGCTGGAAATGTTGACTGTCCATTCATTTTCATAGATGCTCCCTGATCTGCTGAGTTCCTCCAGCATTTTGTGTCTATCACCTTGTATTTTTTTTTCTCTCTCAGTATATCCACTTTCAACTTTAAGGACACAATCGAATATGCATCCACCACATCAGGAGGCATATTCTAGATTCCAGCTGCTCAGTGCATCTTAAGATCTTATTATGTCATTCTTACTTCTCTTTCTATTAATTTTATACAAGTTACATCTAATCCTTTCCCTCCTTGCCAAAGGACAAGTTCTCCCACTCTGTCCAGATCACTCAACATTCTCGGCACATCTATCAAAGTTCCTCTTTGTTTCTCATCTCCAAACAAAACAGTGTCAACCTCTTTAACCTATTCTTGTGATTGTAGTCCTCATTTCAAAAACCATTTTCTGGAACGTTTCTGATGTCTTCATGCACACCCTGTATCATAATTAAATAATTTGAGGCTGGGTAATTGTTTTTATTAAGTTTTCCTGCTGATATATTTTTATCCCTGTAGATAAAGCCCTGAATTAAACAGTCTCACAACCTGCCTTCCACTTTCAGTGATTTGGGTATACATTCTTCATGTCCTTCTGTTACTGCAGTGGTCCCCAACCTCTGGGCCGCGGACTGATACATTGCTGCAAAGAATGCAGTGGAGCAGCAGTAGTCGGAACGCACCCAGCACATCTTTAAGAAAAAAGCCGAAATAAGCAAGCTAATTAATTAGGAGTCGCCTCTGATCTGGGCTGACATCTATGTGCCGGGTGGCACCTAAATAATTAGCTTGTTTATTTCCGCTTTTTTCTTAACAATGTGCTGGGTGCATTCTGGCTACCGCTGCATCGCTGCATTCTTCGCGGCAATGTATCGGTCTGCGGCCCGGAGGTTGGGGGCCATGGTGTTACTGCATTCCCTTCAGATCAGAATCATTTATTCTGTTTTGTCTCTCCTCAGTCTTCCTACCAAAATACACCTCATATCTCTCCTATTTAATTGTCAGCCAAGCATCTGTCCATTCTGCCAGCCTGTTTCCATCCTGATGCAATCCATCTCTATCCTCTTCAAAGTGCGCAAACTGGCAAAATTTGCACCGCGAACAAATTTAAAAATAATGGCTTGCAGCCCTGAGTTTGAGCCATTAATATAGAACAAATAAAGCAATAGCCTAACACTGATTCTGTGGAACACCACTATAACCTGGTATGGAAGTTGTCCTGTCCAAGACCGAAAGAAGCTGCAGAAGATCGTGAACACAGCCCAGCACATCACACAAACCAATCTTCCGTCCTTGGACTCACTTTACACTGCACACTGTCGGAGCAGTGCTGCCAGGATAATCAAGGACACAACCCACCCAGCCAACACACTCTTCATCCATCTTCCCTCTGGGAGAAGGCTCAGGAGCTTGAAGACTCGTACGGCCAGATTTGGGAGCAGCTTCTTTCCAACTGTGATAAGACTGCTGAACGGATCCTGACCCGGATCTGGGCCGTACCCTCCAAATATTCGGACCTGCCTCTCGGTTTTTTTGCACTACCTTACTTTCCATTTTTCTATTTTCTATTTATGATTTATAATTTAATTTTTTAATATTTACTATCGATTTGTAATCCAGGGAGCGGGAAGCGCAGAATCAAATATCGCTGTGATGATTGTATGTTCTAGTATCAATTGTTTGGTGACAATAAAATAAAGTATAACCATTTTGATATACCTACCATGTAAAAAGCCTCTGATATTTGTAGTTATCTTTATCAGGTCATCGTTCAGTCTCCTTCACCCTGTGAAATCATGTCCAGCCCAGCCAATCTCTATCCATACCTGCAGTCCTCTAATCCAGGCAACATCCTGGTAAGTTTCTTCCACATACTCTTCAGCCCAATCACATCCTTCATATAGTGTAGTGACCAGAATAGCACACAATCCTCGAAGTGTGGTTAAAGTTGTGTCTTGTAAAGTTTCAATATAACACCAATTTCTATATTCTACATTCTGACCATTGAAAGAATGCAGTCCATATGCCTTCTTCAGCATATTGTGTTCCAATGAACTTAAATTTTAAGTGCTCTCTATATTCATCTTACCTGGTGCCCTACCATTTAGTGTCCGACTTTCGCTGCCCAAGACTGCAAGAAATTGCAAGGACTTAAGAACACATCCCAGTCTATCACAAGCACCAGTTTCACCTCCATTGACTCTGTCTACACTTCCCCCCTGCCTTGGGAAAACAGACAACATAATGAAAGACTCCTTCCACCCCAGTCATTCTCTCTCCTCCCCACTTTCATCCAGCAGAAGCTACAAAAGGTTTAAAACACACACCACCAGACTCAAGGTCAGTTTCTATCCCACTGTTATATAGGACTCTGGAATGGACCACTTGCATGATAAAGATTAACTCTTGATCTCTGTGTGTACCTCATTGTGGTCCTTGCACCTTATTTGTGTACGGCACTGCACTTTCTCTGAAACTGTAACATTATATTCTTCATTTTGTTATTGCTTTTTCCTTTCTACCACCTCAATGTACTTATTCTTGGAATCATCTGTCTGGATAGCATGCCATAGTTTTTCCACTGTTTCTCAGTACATGTGACAATAATAACCCAATTGACAATCACCCCTATTTGACTTGCCAAGAAGCATGACTTTGCACTTCTAGTGATGAAATTCCATCTGCTGACGGTCCTCCCAATATTTCCCTGAACTATATCCTGCTGTAACATTAGACGAATTTTCTCATTATTCACAGCACAACCAACCTTCATGTGATCCCCAAACTCATTAATGATATCTCCCGCATTCACACCCAGGTTGTTTTTACATATCACCATCAGCAGGGGTTCCAACAGCAATTGCTGTGGCACACAGCTTTTCAATTACTAAAGGATCTTTCCACCATTACCTCTGCCTCTTACCACCAAGTTCATTTTGGATTCAATTAGCCTTAGATGCCTTTAACACCCTAGACCAGCCCACTGTGCAAGATTTTGTCAACTGCCTGACTAAGGTCCACTCAAGCTGTATTAATCTTCTTGGTTATCTCCTCAGAAAACTTTAATTAATTAAGCAAGCAGGATTTCCCCAATCACAATGCCATGTTGACTATTTTTGATCAGCCTCTGTCTTTCCAACTATACTTAAATCCTATCCCTTAGGACTCTTTCCAATAATTTCCCTACTACCAATCTAATTTAACAACCTGTAGTCACCTGGCTTTGCCCTGCTACCTTTCTTAAACAAAGGAATAACAGTAGCTATCCTCCAGTCTTCTGGTACCTCACTTGTAGCCAGGAAGTTGTAAAAAATCCTAAACAACCTGGGTTTGATCTCATTCAGCCCTGGGGATTTATCAACTCTTAGGTGTCCAAGGATATTTAACACCTCCTCCTTCTTAATACTGACCTCCTTGAACTCTCTGTCTTCCACTTCCTTCTCCCTGGTGAATACAGATAAGGAGTATTCATTTTGGACCTTGTCTGTTCCACACAAAACACCCCTTTGTCCGCTAAGGGGACCCACTTTTTCCCTGGCTATCCTCTTGCTTCTGATATACAGTATGTATCAAATATTTTGGGATTCTCTATGGGGGGAACTGGTAAAATAATGGACAGTTCTTTAAAAAATAATTAATGTGAATATCCATGTTAATGCCTCACTAAAAATCAATAAGAAAATTCTTCAGAATACATTCCCACCATAGGTATCTGCAAACTAAGTATACACTCAAAATGACATAAAGAATTCCTAATTTGATATGTTTTATTATGTTTGAAGAGCATTTACAATTCTTAAAGTCAATGAACCTAAAAACATAAAAATAGAATTTCTTCCAGCTTACAAAAGAAATATATTAGGCAACTTCTGATGTGCGCATTAAAGCCTGAAAATATGTACAAATATGAATACGGAAATAATATAAGTACCATCGGACATATTGGTAGTAGAATGATTCTCTATAGTAGTTTGTAAAAGTTATTCATTCAAGACTTGCTGTTGTTCTTTTATTCATATAAACACCTGATTTATACAACTGTGGTAGTTGCATGGTTACTAATCTGTAACCAATTTTCATTGTATTCTGCACAGATAATATTCCCCAAATAGTGATAGATGAAATCCACGGTCTTCTGTAAAAGGTACAAAGTTACTTTGTAACAGACATTATAGCTTGTTAACTGAATCACCCACAAAATAAACTAAATATGAAATAATATTTTTACACCGCCACAATAATAAATATCATACGTTAAAGCCCTTTGGACAGTAAATTGCAGGAGTGTAGAAAGAAGCCATAAAATAGTTTATCCTTTTGTCTGTTCAATCATATCAACTCTCAATTGAGGTTAATGGAAGTATGGCTTCTGAATTATTCCAGCTTCCTCCATGTGTATATCTGTAGAAGAATTCAGTGGAATCATTTCCATAATAATTATTAAGTCACAAATAATTAGCTTTGAACGTCTTTGATGGTCACACTTGAAGAAACATATCTGCATCTTAGCTTTCATCATTGTCTTTGTTAATTGAAATGAAGTCTTCGCGTTTTACCCATATTATTTCTGCGGCACTGTTCTCAAGTGCACCATTAGCTCCTGCTCCAGGTTTTTGCTTCATTGAAGATCCCAGTTTTGATGGTGAGTTCTCTGGTGTTCTATGCATGGATAGTTTGCCATTCTCATTAAGTCCATCTTGTGCGAAGCTGATTGCTTTTAGCTGCTCTTGTAGATCTTTGGACAATGACAAACTTTTCACTGACTGGCAATATTCATCATCATCACTCAGAATATCAGTCTCCTTGACATCTTCCTGTTCCTCATACTTAGCAAGATCAAACTGCTCCTCTACCCAACGATCAGTGTCATTGCAGGTCACAGATGACTGCAAAGTTGCATTATTTTGATTGCGTCCAAAAAGATTATCTGCATCAACAGTGAATCTGTTTCTGGACAGCCTTTTTTTACCAAGACTTCTGCAAGGTACTGAAACTTAGAAAGGGACAAGAATACTTAGAATTAGATGTTGCAAAATATTATCACAAGCAGAACTGAAAACATGTCATTTGTCCAAACTAATAGTTGTCCTTAGAAGTATACAAAGCAATAGTTTTCTTTTCATCATACTACTGATGATCGCTTACTGCAATCACATAAGAGATAAGAACAGGAGTAGGCTATCCAGCCCACCAAGTTTGCGCCGGCATTTTGTATGAAAATGGCTGATCAAGCCTTGAACTCATTTCCAACTACTTGCCTTTTCCCCATAACCCTTACTATGCAAAATCCTATCTGTGTCTTAAATATTTTAATGAGGTAGCCTCTACTACTTCCATAGGCAGAGAATTCCACAGATTCACTGCTCTCTGAAAAAGTAGTTTCTCCTCATCGCCATCCTAAATCTATTCCCCCGAATCACGAGGCTATGTCCCCTAGCTCCAGCCTCAGTCGCCAGTGGAAACAACATTTCTGCCTCTACTGTATTCTACGGACTTTTTTTAAACAGTGTAGTGACATTTACTCTCTTCTATCCCAACAGGACCTGCCCAGAGTCCAGAGAATTTTGTAAATTGACGCAAACATGTCTACATTAACTTCTGCCATTTCTTTCAGTACCATGTGATACATTCCATCAGGACCAGGAGACTTGTCTGCCTTTAGGCTCATCACTTAGTGACAGTGATTGTATTGAGATCCTCACTCCCACGGTATCCACATCTCTCTTTGGCACATAGGATGTGTTCGCCACTGTGAAAACTGACACAAACTGACTGTTTCCACATCACCCAATATTAATTCCTTCTTTTCATCTTCCAAAGGACCTACATTCACTTTAGCCATCCTTTTCCACTTTAATTATAAAAACTTTTACTATCTGTTCTTATATTTTGTACTTTCATAATCTATCTTCCTTTTCTTAATTGCTTGCTCAGTGGTCCTTTGTTCTTTATAATATTTTTTCAGTCTTCTGTTTTCCCATTATTCTTGGTGACTTTGTAAGCATGAGCTTTTAGTTTAATGCCTTTCCTTCATTATCCAGGCGAGCTCTCTCTACCCTCAACGTTCTTGTTTTTAACTGGAATATACTTTTGTTGAGCACTGTGGAAAATTTCTTTGAAAGTCTTCCATTGTTCTTCAACTATCCAACAACACAGCGTGTATTCCTTGTCTACACTAGTCAACTCCACCTTCACCCCTTTATAGTCTCCCTTGTGTGGGCATAATACACTGGCTTTAGATAGAACATTGCACCTTCCGTTTGCATGAGAAATTCAATCATACTGTGATCACACCTTGCAAGAATCCCTAACTACAACATCATTAATTTTACCTGCATCATTGCACAGGACCAGACCTAAGACATAATTTTCTCTTGTAGGTTTAGTCACATGCTATCACAAAAGCTACAATGAATGCACTTAATGAAGTCCTCCTCAATACTGCCTTGACCAACTTGATTCACTCAATCTATGTGTAAGTTAAAGTTCCCCATGACAACTGCCATTCCATTCTTACATGCTTCAGATATTTCTTAAGTTTATTACTCGTGCCACTGTAATGTTATTATTCAGTGGCCGATAGACAACGCCCACCACTGATCTTTTTTTCCTTTAATTATTTCTAATCTCTACCCAAATAGATTCAACATTCTTAGAACTTATATCGTCTTGCACTATCAGTGTGACCTCATCCTTATTTAAGAGTACCATCCCACCTCCTTTATCTTTCTGCTTATCCTTCCATATTACCTGATAACCTTGGATATTTAATTCTCAATCATCTCCATTCTGCAAATATGTTTCCATAATGGACGCTAAATCACACCCGTTTGTACTGATTTGTATCACGCTTTATTATGTCTCTAGGCCAATGTTAACTCATGTAAAATATTTGAATTAATGGTGTCAATAAATAGGAACCAGGGATAATCACCGGGTTCTCATCCATTCTCATCTCCAAATATCAATTTTTTTTATGAAGATCAGATATTGGTCTCAATTGCACTGACAGGAAAATGGCAGTTCTGAAGGGATTCACCAGCTATCAACTGTTGAGCCTTCTTCAGTGTAAGAGGTGAAAGGCAAAAGTTCAAGATGAACACATCTGAGTCCTGACCTAGCACTGGGCTCACCATTTAGCCAGCAGCAGAATAGGGATGTGCCTACGAGAGAGTCGGAATGTATTTCCCATCCAGCCCTCAGCTTTACACTAGGGAGATCTTCTGAAACAATGCGATCCTTTCAGCTGAATGGGATCACCATCCCAGGGTATTTGAATTACTTTATGTTAGCTTAGTTTAGCATTTTAATTATGTCAACGTTTTAATATATTTCAACAAAATCGTTCATCTTTTAAGATAATAGTAGTTAAAAACAATTTAATTGTGAGAGGAAGGCTTTGCCTGGCTTCCTGCGTCTGGAAAAAGTGTGGGCGCAGATGCTGCCTGACCAGTTGGCTACTTTCAATGTTTTATTTCAGATTTCAGTATTTGTGGTATTTTGATGTTATATTTAGTTTCAACAATCATGTTCAAAACTTGTTCCTTTGTTGAATCGTTGAACTACGTCACAATCATCAATGGGTTTAGGCATTCACTCCTGCTGATATATCTTGCAATTTGTGTTTTTATCTGGATAATTTTTTAAATATTTATTTCACAATATGAAATATCTAAGACAAAGTGCAATGAAAATATATTTTTTGACAGGAGCTACATATTTAAAGAATAAAGATGTATTGAAAGGTAATTTCATAAGATCAGAATTATACACCAACACACAAAAAGAACACCTGCACCCCGTTGTTGCATTAATATTTTAATGGATACTATAGAACTCTTACCAGCTCGATTCACAACTGGTCTTGCCCCCTTTAGTGCACACAGTCGCTTCCCTCCAAAAGGCATGTATTGCTGGGACTGAGGCAAACTCTCAGTTTTAAGAAGCTGTCTTCGCTGTTTATCACGTAGTATAGATTGAACTGCCTTGATAAAATCACGTTTGTTCTCAGGAGTACTGAAAATGTCCAGAACAGTGTAAATTTTGGAAGAGTTTAATAAAAACATCTATACACTTGGCATATTAATTGGGTGTTGTGTAAAAAGAGCTACCTGCTACAGAAGTGAAAGGTTGTCTCTGGTCTTCCTTCTGACTCAGATTTAGTATGAACAACTTCAAAGACACAGTCGGTCTCTGCGTCTAGAAACAAAAGCACATAAAGGCACAGGATTAAGCATTATGACTAATAAAGTACTCACTTCATACAATATCAGGGAGACAAAATTGGCAGGATAATAGCAACGAAACTTTAAACCAAAATGACAATCGGATTCAATCATTTTAAATCTTATTCATATAATTACACACATTGGAGAAATTCCCTGTGCTTTCTGCAGTGCCTGTGTAATTTCAGCATCTAGCAATCTTCTGTACTTCTCATTTGTTCATGTAGTTCTGAACATGGCAAATTATTTGTTTACAAAAACCAATCATTTGCTATCAATCTACCCAAGTATAATTTTTCTAAGATCAAAGTCCTCATTCATTAGGGTTTGACTCATTTTCCCAGTAAGTACAGCAAGTTGGAAAAATAGTTGCAGGTAGAGCTAATGTTTCCCCACCAACTTTATGAACATAGCCTTACACAATAGCTTGTCTCCTGTTCTTTTTAATGTGGAATACAAAATGAGAAAGACAGCAATTTGCATTTGTAGAACTTTCAATGTGATATTCCACCAAGGATATTTTGCAGACAAGGAATGCTGAAAAGCGAAGTTACAGTCTAAAAAGAAATGGCCAGGAGTTTGGGACACAGGAATGTGTTTCAAGGAGACCTTTAAGTCTTAAGAAACTCCTAATGGTAAATTCATGCCTCTTGATATTACACATCTCAAGTCTGGGAAAACTATACTAGCAGTCAAGATTCAATATTTTTTAATGTCATTTCCAGTACACAAGTGTAAAGGAGAACAAAATAATTGTTACTCTGGATCCAACACAGCCCAAAAATATATACAGTAAGATAAAGAAAATAATAACACAATAAATATAAATACATTGATTGCATGTCCAGAGAGTGATGCTAGACACAGGAGTGTCTGTACGTAAGGTTACTGACAAGAAATGATGAGGTGATTGGTGATTTGGGACATGGAGGGGTGGTTTAGTAAGCCGAGTTGTTGGTCAGCTTTACTGTTTGGGAAAAGTAACTGTTTATGAGTCCAGTGGTCCTGGTGTGGACGCGACGTAGCCTCCTTCCTGATGGGAGTGGGAGAAATAGTCCATGAGCTGTGTGGATAGGATCCTTTATAATGTTACTGGCCCTTTCCCAGCACCTTTCTGTATATACTGTATGCCCTTGATGGTGGGTAGGCTGGTGTTCCTGATGCACTAGGCAAATTTGACTACCCATTGTAGAGCCTTCCTGTCTGCCACAGAGCAGTTTTGGTACCATGCAGTAATGCAGCTTGTTAGGAAGCTCTCTATTGTGCATCTGTAGAATGGTGTGGGTATGGGTGTGCATAGTGCAGCTCTCGTCAGCTTCCTCGGAAAAAAGAGCGATTGATGAGCTACCTGATGGTGTAGAATGTGTTCTGAGACTATGAGACATTGTGTAAGATGTACACTCCATGGAGTTTGAAACTGTTTGCAGCTTCCAATGCTATACTGCCTATGTAAAGCAGGTGTGAGTGAAGTCGCTTTGATAACCATCTCCTTTGTCTTGTTGACATTAAGGAAGAGGTTACTTGCCTGGCACCAGGCTGAGTTCTTCCCCCTGCTCTCGGTAAGCTATTACATTATGGTTGGTGACGAGCCCCACCACTGTGGTGTCATCAGTGACTTGACAACATAATTACTCGGGTGTTTGGACATACAGGCATGTGTGAGCAGAGTGTACAGCTATAAGCTCAGCACAGAACCTGGGGGGCACCCGTGTTGAGGATGATGGGGAGGGAGAAGCAGTTGAGCATCCCGACTACCTGAGGTCTCTTCATTAAGAAGCCCAACACCCAGTTGCACAGTGGTATACTTAGACCAAGGAGTAGGAGTTTGTTCACCAAGGTCGGTGAGACAATATTTTTGAATGCCGAGCTGAAATCTAGAACAGCATCCTGACATGTGTCCTTGTGTCTGGGCTAGGTGCATGACATCTGCCATAGAGTGGTTCTATCAGTAAGCATATTGGTGAGCATCCAATGCGGCAGGAATGGAGCTTTCGATATGTGCCATCATCAGATGTTCAAAGCACTTCTTGATGATTCTTGGTGCACTGATCAGTAGTCAGTTACTCCTGAAGGTGTAGAGTTCTATGGTACAGGGGTGATGGAGTCTGATTTGAAGCATGCGGAGACAGCAGCCTGAATGAGCGAAGTGTTGAAGACATCAGTGAGCTGGTGTGCACATTCCTTGAGTACTCGGCCTGTGATGTTGTCTGGCCCGGCCGCCTTACAGGGAACAACTCCCTGCAGGGTCCTTCTCATGTCTGCTGCTGTTACAGACAGTGGCTGCTCACCTGGGAGGCCAGTAGCTTTCATAGCCAGTGTTACGTTGCATGCATCAAAGAATGTTTTTGATTTACGATTAAGATGATAAAGCAGCAGGAGCCAGCAAGCCTCAGAGGCTTTTCAGGGACACAAACCTAGACAAGGCTCAGGAACTAGCAGACCTTGATAGGGCTTTGTATATAAAGACAGAATCGACTCAGTTAATTATTAGGCAATAAGTTAATCATAAAAATAAGTTCAAACCTCTTATTGCCACATGATGACAGTGAACTGAAATGTATTTATGGTATCTTGACGGCTGCAGATTTGTTTGAAGATTATGAAATTATATTTGTTATGGTATATCTATGACTAAGCTTTTTTACCTGTATCCTTCATCCATTAGCTTTAATATCTGCTAAAGAAGCAGACAACAACACAAATTATATTTGTTAATTATTTCTTTAGTACAAGGAACACTTGAGGGTAGTCTCTGTATAAGGTATAGTCCTTTAGGTAATTCTCTGTCAGACTTGTCTATCCTTGGGATCCATGAGTACATAATACAGTAAAATGTTGATAATTTCCAATCCAGTTGTAAGGAAATCTGATGGGTTGGCATCTAGCTTACAAAATGTTTATTCCAGTATTCCCTTTCACAATGTGGAGCTTCAGTTCTTGCATTCAGGAGTCATAGAGTACAGAACACGAGCCTTCTGTCACATCTAGTCCATGCCTAGTCTCAACAACCTGCACCCAGACCAGAGCCCTCCATACCCCTCACATCTATGAGGCTATCTATCCAAATTTCTCTTAAATATTGAAATCGAACCTGCATTCACCACTTCCACTGGCAGCTCGTTCCACACTCACCGCCCTCTGTGTGAAGAAATTCACTCGCATGTTTCCCTTGAACTTTTCACCTTTCACCATTAACCTATGACCTCTAGTTCTAGTCTCACCCAATCTCAGTGGAAAAACCCTATCGACAACTCTCATAAATTTGCATACCTCTATCAAATCTCCCCATATGCTCTAAAGTTCCAGGGAATAAACATTTCCCTATAACTCAGATCCTCAAGTCCTGGCAACATCCTTGTAAATTTTCTCTGCACTCTTTCAATCTCATTGCTATCTTTCCTGTAGATGACCACAATTGGACACAATACTCCAAATTAGGTCTTATACGACTTCAGCATAATATCCCAACTCCTGTACTCAATACCTTAATTTGTGAACACCAATGTACTAAAAGCTCTTTACAACCATTATCTACCTTTGACGCCACTTTCAAGGTATTAAGGATCTGTATTCCCAAATCCCTCTGTTCTACCACATTCCTCAGTGCCCTAATGCTCACGATACAAGTCCAACCCTGGTTTGCTCTCCCAAAGTGCAAAACCTCACACTTGTCTGCATTAAGTTCCATCTGCCATTTTTCAAATTTCAGATCCTGCTGCAAGATTTGATAGCCTTCCTCACTGTATTATGCCCCCAATCTTGGTGTCATCCAAAGTTTTGTTGAACCACTTTAGCGCATTATCATCCAGATTGTTGATATAGATGACAAACAACAACAGGCCTTCATTAAACACATGGGGCCTTGCTTCCTGCTTCCTTGCTGCCTTTAAACTTCTCAGGTTCACAAGAAAATTCATCATTCTCTTGTGTATCATCTGAAAACATGTGAATTAAAAGTGTTTTGGTGTGTTGACACCCAGCAGTCTACAAAATCTGCCAATCCATTGCTCACAAAGTCCTAAATGTGATGGATTAATATGTTATTGTGTATTGAGCAGTATATTTGAGAATGATTTCAATAGATTTTGATCTATAGATTTTTGGTGCTAAAATAACAGATGCCTGAGTATAAGGATCAATCAATAAAATGTCGTCAAGCATTGCACATGACCTTGTAAAAAAAGGAAAACAAGTTCCAATGTTTCTAGGTTTTGCCCCCTGCCCCAGCTGCAAAAGCAAACGAATGGAAGAAGATAGAAAGCATTTGGTAAAACGGTCAGTGAGAAAGAATATTAGGTCAGTTAGGATCACTTAAGACTTGAAAGAATTACAAGTTATCTACTATTATTTTGGTTAAGGGTGTAACCTTTCAGTATTTACTCCACCAGAGCAGTAAAAAAAATTCATTACATTGCCACCAGAGGGCGTGCAAAGAATTCTCTGAAAAAGTGAAATTTGAAATCGTTATCTCCATCTAATCAATCTTAGTTGATACAATTATTGCAGAATAGTTCAAAGTAATCACTTCAATTCTATTCTTCTCCCTCTCCCAATAGGCTATTGAAACCTGACGAAAAATTGTTTTGGTGGCAAGAGTCAGGGGGTGGTGGCAGCGATTTGTTTTTTTAATATAGGGAATGTCACTATATTTTTTTCAAATATAGTTTTTTCCAACTGTACTAGTTGGAAAACTAGTAGACAGGTTGGTGAGGAAGGTAGATGACATACCTGCCCTCAGTGAGTATAAAGGTCGGGGCATCGTGTTACAGTTGTAGAAAACTTTGCTGGATTATTGAGTGCAGTTCTGGTTGCCATACTATAGGAAGGACATGATTAAGCTGGAGAGGATGTAGAAAACATTCACAAAGCTATTGCCTGAATTGGAGGGCTGGGAGATATCGGATAAACTAGGATTTTTTTCTTTGCCGTGGAGGCGGCTGAGATGTGACATTATACAGTACAGCACAAATGCTTTTGGCACACATATATATAGCTAGGATGCCTAAGACTTTTGCACAGTACTGTAATGATTTTATGTATTGCACTGTGTTGCTGCTGCAAAAAAAAAACAAGTTTCATTATATAATGGAGTGATGATAAATCTGATTCTGAACAGGGAGACATTCTGCAATGATCAATAAACCAGTTGCTTGGAATAAAATGACCTTGCCTGGTGTTTCATGGTTGGGTGAGTCTGTACCCACACCACCTCCTGCCTCTGGCACTCCTTCTCTGCCATGGGTCCCACACCCCTCCCACAGCGCTTCACAACATCCTCTGCTTCTGTAGATTCACAAACTCACTCTCTGCTCCACTTTGACAAATACAGTACTGTGCAAAAGTTTTAGACACCCGAGCTATATTTGTGCCTAAGAATTGTGCACAGTACTGTAAAATTATGAGTGGCATAGACAGGTTATACCCATGTTAGAGGTATCTTAAATTTAAGAGGGCATAAGCTTAAGGTGAGAGGGAAGAGGTTTAAGTGACATCTGGAATGAGCTGCCGTGAAAGTGGTGGTGGTGGAGGTAGGAACAATAACAATATTTTTAAAGAAACGTTTTGATAGTTATCTGAGTAAACAGAGCAGAGAAGGAAATTGAATTAGTGCAGACAAGTAAGATTAATATAGATAGTTGATATTGATGTGTTGGACCAAAGGGCATGTTTCTATGATGTACAACTCTAACTCTAATCCACATATGCCAAATGTCTGAATTTCAAGAGAAGATCAATAATTGGTTTAGATCTGAAGGAAGAAGTACATTTTATTCAAGAATCCCTGGGATGCATAAAAGGTGAAACCTTGTACATAGCAGTCAAAAGTGTGTCAGGGACAGGCTGTAAAAAATCTGACATAACTACAATAGCAATTGCTTTTAATGATGTGCACCTGCACAACTCCCATTTTTCCTTGACATGTAGGGGAACACAATCGAGCATAACAGTAAACGGTAATAAAATGCCATGGCAGGAATTCTGAACAAAATTTTACAACAGGAGGTATTCATTTTCCAGCCAGGAAGATAATTCCTATTTCACTTGCTGGAAGATGGATAATAAAATCAATTATTGTCTACTGTTCCTTACTAAAGTTAAGATTCAATAATACTTCAACCTATTGCTAAAGATGATTGTTAAAGTATTTGAAAAGTATGGGATTGAGTATATGGACTTTCTGCCTCTCAGACAACACACTGAATTCAGGCTGAGACCCTTCCCGATGAAGGATCTTGGCCCGAAATGTTGAGCCCTCCATGGATGCTGTCTGACCTGCTGAGATCTCCAAAATTTTGTGTATGTTGCTGTGGATTTTCAGCATGTGCAGAATCTCTTAAGTACTGAATGTGCCTCTCAGCTGGACTTACAAAAATACTAAAATACTATTATTAAAAACAATGGGGAATTTGTCCCTGGCCAATATTTATTCTTCACTCAACAGCATGAAACAGTCTATCTGATCATTGTCACATTAATGTTTGTAGACATTCACAGTGTCAATATCAACTGCCCTACTTCCTAGATTATAGCATTGGCTATGGTACCGAACTACCTCTTTGGCCACAGAGTACATTGGGATGCAACAGTGTGAAAGAGGCACTATATAAATGTATGTGCTTTCTGTTCTTGTTCCTCAGCAATCTTATGAATAACAGCATATTACAAATAATCCACTGTACCTGTTGTGTCACTGATTAATAACTGAAACTATATTTGCTTTTTAAGGTTGTATATATTGTATCAATGCCTCTCTTCCTGCTTTGCGCTATTTTACATCCTGAATGCAGTGAATTTCATAATGAAACCAGGAGGTAACAGCCAGGGTAGCAGCACCAACACACAACACACTGCTTCACAAGACCTTTTCTATCAAAGATCAGAACACTTTGTTCAACTTGCTTCAGGAGCTGTCACACAAGCATGGCAGTTATCCAAGATAAGACCAAAACATGCCCGAGATGCTCAGCAGGTCAGGCAGTTGCTGCGGAGTCAGACATGCAATTAAGGTTTCAAGTCAGTAATCTTTTATTAGAATGTTACTTACCTACTTCCAAGAAGCTGAGGTTCCTGGAAGCAGATAAAAGCATGTTAGCCTTCACATATCTCTTGTACTGAGTACAGGACATGGGAAGTTATGTTGAAGCTGTTTAAGATGTTGGTGAGGCCTAATTAGAAGCATTGTGTTCTGTTCTGGTCACCTACTTCCAGGAAAAAATATTAATTAGATTAAAGGAGTGCTAAGAAAGTTTAAAAGGATGTTACAGGACTTGAGGACCTGAGTTATAGGGAAAGCTTGAATAGGTTAGGACTTTATATCCTGGAGCATCAGGGATATTTGACAGAGGTATACAAAATTAAGAGGGGGGGGGTCGATAGGATAAATGTAAGCAGGCTTTCTCCACTGAGCTTGAGTGAGGTAATGGGTTAATGGTGAAAGGTGAAACGTTATGAGAGTGAATTTCTTTTCTCAGTGGGCGGTGAGAGTGTGTTGTGAAATACCAGTGGAAGTGGTGCATACGGGTTCAATTTCAACACTTAAGAGAAATTTGAATAGCTATATTGATGGGTGTGAGGGGTATGAAGGGCTATGGTCTGGGTGCAGGTTGTTGATACGAGACAGATTAATAGTTTGGCACATAATAGATGAGACAAAGAACCAGTCTGTGCTGCTGTGTTCTATGACTCTATAATGCAAGAACTGTAGCTCCACATCGTGAAAGGGAATATGAGAATAAACATCCTGTGAGCTAGGTGCCAACCCATCAGATTTCCTTACAACTGGATTGCAGATTATCAGAATTTTACTATATTGTGTGCTCATGGATCCCAAAGATAGATAACTCTGAAAGAGAATTCCCTAAAGGCCCAAAAATACAGAGACTACCCGCAAGTTTTCCTTATACTAAAGAAATCATTTACAAATACAAGCAACATACATCAAAGTTGCTGGTGAACGCAACAGGCCAAGCAGCATCTATAGGAAGAGGCGCAGTCGACGTTTCAGGCCGAGACCCTTCGTCAGGACTAACTGAAGGAAGAGTGAGTAAGGGATTTGAAAGCTGGAGGGGGAGGGGGAGATGCAAAATGATAGGAGAAGACAGGAGGGGGAGGGATAGAGCCGAGAGCTGGACAGGTGATAGGCAAAAGGGGATACGAGAGGATCATGGGACAGGAGGTCCGGGAAGAAAGACAAGGGGGGGGGTGACCCAGAGGATGGGCAAGAGGTATATTCAGAGGGACAGAGGGAGAAAAAGGAGAGTGAGAGAAAGAATGTGTGAATAAAAATGAGTAACAGATGGGAATTTCCAGCATCTGCAGAATTCCTGTTGTTTGCATTTACAAATACAATTTGTGTTGTTGTCTGCTGCTATTCCCTAGAATGTAAAAAAATGAGGAGAGATTTGATAGGTGCCTACAAAATTACGTGGAGCACACGTAAGTAAATGTAAGCCAGCTTTTTCCACTGAGGGTGGGTGACGCTAGAGGTCATGGGATAATGATGAAAGGTGAAATATTTAAGGGGAACATGAAGGGAACTTTTTCACAGAGGGTGTTGAGAGTGTGCAACGTGCTGCCAACGGAAATGGTGGACATGGGCTTGATTCCAACATTTAAGAGAAATTTAGATAGGTGCATGGATGGAGGGATATGGTCTGGGTGCAGGTCAATGGGACGAGGCAGATTAATAGTTCAAGCAACAAACATCAAAGTTGCTGGTGAACGCAGCAGATGAATAGTCCAGCGTGGAGTAGTCGGGCTGAGGAGCCTTTTTTGTGCTCTGGTACTCTACATTCATCTCTGAAGCACTGAATCAGAATCAGAATCAGGCTTATTATAATTGTCTTATATGAAGTGAATTTGGTTGTTCTGCAGCAGCAGTGCGTTGCAAACACGTAAAATTACCATCAATTATATAAAAAAGAATGAGATAGTGTCATGGATCAATTGACCATTCAAAAATCTGATGCATGAGGGGAAGAATCACTGCATGTCAGCTTTCAGGCTTTTATACCTCCTACTCAACAGCAGCAAGGAGAAGAGGGCATGTTCCAGATGGAGAAGATCCTTAGTGAGGGATGTCGCCTTCTTTAGGCACTGCCTCTTGAACGTGCTCTCAATGGTGGGGTGAGTTGCGCCCTTGACAAAGTGGCTGAGATTACAACCCTCAGCAGCCTCTCAAAATCCTGTGCATCATAACCTGGCTATGCGGCAACCAGTCAGAACGCTCTCCACCATACATCTGTAGCTATTTACAAGAGTTTCTGGTGACAGGGCAAATCTCTTCGATCTCCTAACAAAACAGAATCACCAGCATGCCTCCTTTGTGATTGCATCAGTGTGTTGGGCCCAGGACAGACCCTCTGAGATGCTGACATACAAGAACTTAAAGCAGCTCACCATTTCTATTGCTAACCTCTCAATTGTGTGTGTTCTTCCGACTTCCCTTTCGTAAAGTTCAGAATCAATTCCTTTCGTCTTGAAACACTGAGTGCAAGATTGTTCTTGTGACAGCATTCAACTAGTCGATCCATCTCAGTGCAATATGTCTCCTCATTGCCACCTGAGACTTTACCAACAACAGTGATGTCAATTGTGAATTTATAAGTGGTGTTTAAGCTGTGCTTAGCCACACACCCATGGGTGTAGAGAAATTACAGCAGTGGGCTATGCACACGTTCTTGATGTGGCCTGTATTGATTGTCAGTGAGGAAGAGATGTTACCTACCAATCCCTACTGACTGTGGTCTCTTGATGAGGGAGTCAAGGGACGGAGGCTCAGGTTTTGGAGCTTGGTTGTTACTATGGAGAGGATGATAATGCTGACTGCTGAGCTGTAGTCAATAAACAGCAGCATGACATACGTTTTGCTGTTGTCTAGGTGCTCCAAAACAGAGTGGAGACCTGGAGAGATTGTGTTCACTGTAGACCTGTTGCTGTTATGAAGGTGGGCATATTGCAGCGAGTCCAGGTCCTTGCACAGGCAGGAGTTAACTCTAGCCATAACCAACCTCTTGAAGCACTTTATTATGGTAGCTGTGAGTGCTACCAGTTGATAATCACTGAGGCAACTTATCAGCTCTTCTTGGGCACAGGTATAACTACTGACCTTTTGAAGTCAATGTGAACCTCAGACTACAGCAGTGAGAGGTTTAAGATGTTCTTGAACACTCCAGCCAGATTGTTAGCACAGGCTTTCAGTGCCTTACCAGGTACACCACCAGAGTCTGGCATCTTGCAAGGACTTAACCTCTTTAAGGATGTTTTGATATCAGCCTTCAACACAGAGATGACAGGGTCACTGGATGCTATGGTGATTTGCACAGGTTACTGTTATTCTGCTTTTCAAAGTGTGCATAAAACATGTTGAACCTCATCAGGGAGTGGAGCTTCATTGACAAGTATACTGTTAAATTTCGTTTTATAGAAGTAGTGGCATGCAAACCCTGCCACAGCTGTCGTGCATCCGACTGCATCTCTAATTTCACACAGAACTGCTTTATCGCCCTGACAATGGCTTTCCATCAGCTGATCCTGGCCAAAACAGCTCAAGTGCCTTCCTTTGCAAGCTCAGACTGAACTTCAAGTCCACAGAGAAAACATGCTTATTAAAAACAAAGACAGTGACAAAGGGCCTTTAAAAATCCACGTAGCCATCTGAAATTCTGCAGCACCACATGAACAAAACCCAAAAGCTAATGACAGGCTGGTTGATGCATTTCTTGGCTGATCACAAACGTTACCTAGTTCAACCCAGTAACACAATGGATGATGAAATTCCTGCCTTAACATTTCAAGGAAAAGCTCAGAGGCTGTGGCCACCTGTTCCATGAGTGAAACCTGAACAACAGCCAACTGGCGACTTATTAAACTCCTGCACTGACAGAATAACTTCAGTCACACTGCCTTGCCTGATGCCAAAGAATTGGTAAATAAAAGAAGTAATCTTTACTGTAAAACCAAGGACATTATAATTAATCCATGTAAGGATTTAACACTTTCTCCTCTGTAGTTCTTAGATAACATTCCTGTGTAAAAGAAGTAGTTTTATCAGGTTCAAGTGATCCAAAATAACATGAAACTTATACCTGACAACAACCCCATTTCATAAGGTGAGAATGTGGGCAGAAGTCCAGATTTTCTGATCAGTATAATTTGAATATTAATATTTATAAACTTTAAAAAATTACAATTAATGCTCTTTGTACCAAAACCTCAATGCACAAATTTACATGCTAGACATTATGTATTTCACTAAGAGAATAAAGAGTTTATTCAAGCATGTTCATGTACATGTAGTATTGTTTATATAAACTTAAATGCATGAATGCAGGGAGTCAGGATTTATATAAAAAAATTTAAAAACAGTCAATCAAAAAAGATGATAATATGTGCCAGCATGCAAGGCCATCTACCTATCTGGGAAAGATTCTCTATGCATACACACTGAGAAGTGATGTTCAATGAACAGCATATTTATGCAATTATCATATAACATGTACTTCACAATATAGACATATACTGTGTATTTAACTTCCGTTTTCTCATGATATTTGTTTCTTCAACTTTTTCATTATGCATGAGAGATTTAAAATACAGCTCCATTCACAGAAATTAAGTCTCACCTTTATTTAATACAACAATACAACTACAACTACAGTTCAGTTGGTTTCTGCTTTGAAGGAGGAGCCAAAACATTCACTTCAAATACAAATGTGCCAAGTGAATTGTACCATTGTAAGGTTATTGGTCAAGTTTTAAAATTTTGCAAACATTTTTAATTGTTTAGCTCAACTTCCAATTCCACAATATTTAATAATTGGAATGATATAACCATATAACCATATAACAATTTCAGCACAGAAACAGGCCATCTCGGCCCTTCTAGTCAGTGCCAAACTCTTACTCTCACTTAGTCCCACCGACCTGCACTCAGCCCTTAACCCTCCATTCCTTTCTTGTCCATATAGCCGTCCAATTTAACTTTAAACGACAACATCAAACCTGCCTCAACCACTTCTGCTGGAAGCTCATTCCACACAGCCACCACTCTCTGAGTAAAAAAGTTCCCCCTCATGTTACCCCTAAACTTTTGCCCTTTAACTCTCAACTCATGTCCTCTTATTTGAATCTCTCCCATTCTCAATGGAAAAAGCCTATCCACGTCAACTCTATCAATCCCCCTCATAATTTTAAATACCTCTATCAAGCTCCTCAATCTTCTACGTTCCAAACAATAAAGACACAACTTGTTCAACCTTTCTCTAACTTAAATAAAATGATGTTTGATTCATAGTTGAAATTCAACCTCTTAAAAGAACATACTACAATGGAATACCTGAATAGAATGAGATAAATCAGAATATTTTAAAATCGGTAAGGACAGGGGAAAGCCCCAGTTTATATAGTTACAGAGTCATACGGTTTGGAAACATGCCCTTTGGTCCATCAAGTCCACACTGACCATTAAGCATCAAATGAAAGCAATCCAACATTAATCCCATTTCATTCCCCCACATTTCACTGATTCTTGCCTGATTCTATAATTCACTTACACAATTTGTGCGATTTACAATGACCAATTAACCTACTGTCTGCACACCTTTCAGATGAGGGAAGCAACTGGAGCACCAGGAAACTTGTGCAGTCACAGCCAGAGTGAAAAAAACTTCACACAGGCAGGATCTGAGATCAGGATTGAACCTTGAATGCGGGAGCTATGAAGCAACAGCTCTGTTAGCTGTATTTCTATGCTGCCCTACTTATAGTGTAAGCTTTGAACATAACAGCTGGTCATAACATTTTTATCATAACAGCTGCTGTAAAAAGGGGCCTGTTTTGTTTATTTGCTTTCTCGTTTGCTGGTTAATACATTTAATAACATTTAAAGTCTAGGAATGAGGTTCAAACCGGCCAAATGTTAAATGTTGCACAGAACGTTGTTAATGGGACAGAACATAGTTAATGGCAGGACTCTTAACAGCGTTGATGTACAGAAGGATCTTGGGGTCTAAATCCAGAGCTCCTTTTTACACAGATTGATAGGATGATAAAGAAGGTGTATTGTACTCTTGTCTTTATTAGTTGAGGAATTGAGTTCAAGAGCCAACAAGTGATGTTTTAGCCTTATAAAACTCTAGTTAGTCTGCATCTGGAGTATTGCATTCATCTCTGATTGCCTCAGTATTAGAAGGATGTGGAAGCATTGTGCAGGGTCCACACTTACCAAGATGCTGCCTGGATTAAAGGCCATCTGCTATAAGGAGAGGTTGGACAGACTTAGGCTGTTTTCCTTGCAGTGGCAGAGGCTAAGGCGAGATCTCACAGAGGTTTATAGATTATGAAGATATTTATAAAATCATGAAAGGCATAGAAAGATTCCACACGATCAGGAAAGCTCACGAATACCTCTACTTTCTGAGGAGGTTGAAGAGAGCTGGACTACGCTCATGTCTTTCTACAGGTGTGGAGTAGAGAGCACCCTACAAGCTGCATCACCGCATGGCGTGGAAACTGCATGACAGCAGATAGGAGGGCTCCAAGACAGTGCATCATTGGCACCACCCTACCTGACATCAAGGACAGAAGGGTGCCAGAAAGGAGCCAATAACATCATTAAGGATCCCACCCACTCTACTTTTGTCTCTCTCCCATCAGGGAGGAGGCTACGTAAGACCACCAGACACAAAAAGAGCTATTTTCCCCAAGCAGTAAGACTGATCAACAGCTCCACCCACTACCTCGAGTTTATCATTTCCTGTTACCAACTTCATGTACAGACACTCCTGTGCCTAGCATCATTTTATGAATGTACAATCAACTGATGTATATTAGTTTTCTTATGTATTTACACAATAGTTATTGTGGGTTTTGTTATTATTGTGTTCTTTATCTTACTGTGTTTTTTTGTGCTACACTAGATCCAAAGTAACAATTATTTCGCTCTCCTTTGCTTGTGTACCGGAAATGACATTAAACAATCTTGAATTTTGATTGCCAGTACACTTTACCAGAGTTCAAATGTCTAATATCAGAGGGCATGCATTTGAAGTAAGAGGGGTTAAGTTCAAAGGTGATGCACTGATGATTTTGTTTTATAGTGAGTGGCTGGAATGTGCTGTCACGGTAGTAGTGGAGGCAAATATGACAGAGGCATTCAAGAGGCTCTTAAATAGGCACATGAATATGAAATAAAAGGAGGGATGTCAACATTGTGCAGGCAGAAGGGATTAGTTTAGATGGGGATTTGGTTACTAATTTAATTAGTCTGGCACAACATCCGGGGCTAAAGGGTCTTTTTTTGTTCGGTACAGTCCACGTTCTACATTCTGATACAAAAACCAAGCTGTAGCTAGCAAGAAAAACCCAAAACTGTAACATATTAATCTGAAGAAATTCATTTGCAAATTGCTTCCATTGTCATGAATGCATTGACATCAATGTTGAATTCATTGATGTGGGTAGATGTAACTGGGAAAAATACCTCTACAAATACATCCTTCAATGAAAATAAAAGATAAATTATGTAGGAATGAATAGGTTTTCCTCAAAAAAAATTCTCCATGACTAATACCATTCAGTTGATGAAACTTACTTACACCTTTGTACTTAACTGCTGATACAATCTAAATTGACAAATGCAAATGACATCCACACTAATATTTTTACAATGCACTCTTCCAAAAGAGATTAAAGACTAAACTGTATTGTGAAAGCTTATTTCATTTTATTAATCAAATATAACGATAAAATTAAACATTCATACCTGTAGTGGTAACAGATCGAATTTGCAAGGCTTGTGTGGGAATCATATGACGAAATCTGAAGGGATCACGTTCATCTGGGACAGAAACCCTTTGGGAGATGTTTCCCTATTGCACACAGAATAGATGGCATCATTTGTTGAGATTTTACAAGAATCAAAAGAAGATTTATGCAACAGATGTTGAAGCAAAGTTAATTACCATTTATGATTGAAAATAGAGTTAAAGAGAAGTATAAATGTGGAAAAAATATTTATAACTGAGGTTATAACTTAGTTTAAATAACTTTTATTAGAACGCAAGCATGGCTGTGCTAAGAGAAATTTGCAATTTCCACATACAATAGAGACAACAATGGCATTTTCTTCTTTCTTTGTAGATCACAATCAATTACATTTTCATCATGAAATATCATTGAACTTGAAACAGTTCTTTAACTATTTAGTGTATTATGCAATGAACACAATGCTCTTTTGTGCCCTACTGATGTTTTCCTAGATTTACATCAATTCAAACTTTTTCTAGCAATGTAATGACCATTGCGAAAATATTTTTTTCCAAATTAATAATTTAATGGCGTTCCATCCAAACCCACCAGTTGGCATTCAAGGGATGGTGTCATACTTGAGGACTCATATTAGGGGTGCAGTATGTGAGCAGGTCAAAGAGGAGCAGTAGGGCAAGTTGCAAGCTGGGGATTAGTATTGGTTGCTGCTATGGTTAGGAGGGAGGTTGGGGAAAGTCGTTGGTCAGAAGAATTGTGTACATTACTTAAAGATTCCACTAAAAATCAGATCCAAGTCAAACTTAGAATTTGCTAAGAGAGGTTGTTTTTAAAGTTAAATGAAGAGCAAAATATTACAGAACTTGGAATCCTAAAACAAGAATGGAAAATGTTGGAAATACTCTGCAATTTAGGCAGCATCTGCAGAGAGTTAAATAGTTAATGTTTCTGCTGACAAGGCCTTTGAATATAGTTTCTCTCTACGTTGATCCTGCATGATCTGCAGAATATTTCCAGCATTTTCTGTTTCAATCTCCTTCTGTTTATACTGAAACCATCTACACAGGCACAGTGAGTGGTCTGTGAACTGGGTGAGCCACCAATTGCTGAGGCAGCTTCCAGACATACATCCGGTTCTCCGGTTCTTGGTACATTAGTCACAAGCAGGACTTGGATCAAAAATCACTCACTTTTGAATGGCTATAAATGAGTCACATGGCACTAAAATATGGTATTAACCATGTATGTATGTTCAAACAAACAAAACTGTCATTTGAGTAATGGATCTATGTTATTCTTTAACATAGTGATATCTGAATATTATCTTGCAACATCATCATGAAATATTTGAAACCCAGTTTTTAAATAAAGGTATTTCTCTTTAATTTTTTATTATTTTATATTTACTTGTTCAAAATAATGTATTTAGAGTAATATGCTGTATCTCATAAAACTCATACTATTTCAGGACAAAAACTTACCAGTTTCCTTTTCTGCTTAAAACCATCTTTATAGATAAGAACAACTGCAGCTTTGAACACTAGAAACAAAGAACATTAGATAGCAAAAGATGTTGTGTTTTTAAACAATCAACTCTTTCTCACATGACAGTCAATGCAAAGAGATACTGAAAATATATCAACGTAAAACTTGATTTCGTACAGTAGATTATTGAGCATATCAGACCCTTTTCAAGAGGCTGTTCCATCCTGCCATCAATTCCCCAGAAATATTGTACACACATAGTACTAAAATGGATATTACATTCAGTTACATCTCAAGAGTCTAAACAAAATGAAGTACAACATACCAAATGCTGCCAATTCAGGATCTTTTTTACACTTCCCAAAGGATGATGGAGGATTGAGCCAACTAACTGTAGAATGGAGAAGAAGATCTCCCATTGAAAGGTCCCCAACCTGTAAATAACAAACACAACCTGTATAACACCCACAACTGCATGCACTTATGCTGAATCTTTTTTTTGACAAGGGGTAGTGATTCACTATTTTGGAACACCTTTGCAACTTCAATAGTTTTGCTCAAACTTAAATTAGAAAACACATTTAATTACGCATTTGGAAAGTGGGGCAAATAAATCATTGACTCTTATTGAAGATGCCTTTGTTTTTACTTCTTGACGTAACCCTGTATGAAGTGACATTAAATTTTAATATTTCTAAATATTAAATGCACACTCAAAAAATGCTGTTATAACGAGTATTTGTCTTTGATTATTGATATGCAAATTGACCAACAACTACCAGCAAGCAAAGGATACTAGTTTGGTAAGCTACCACGGCTTGTTTGCCAGTTTATTCTACTCTAAACTTTGTAGAAATTCGATATAGCCCTTACATTCATGAAGAGGTTGCCCATTAACTTTGCCATGTAAAAGGTTAGTACAGTAATAAAAGCAAATAGTCTATTTGAACAATATTATAGTTGTTACTGACTACTAAAATAATTTGTTTTGCTAGAAAGATAATAATCAAAACTGTCAATCCATCTAAAAATTAATTGTTGTTTAAGATATTAAAGGTTGAACATAATATTTTAAAATATTTTCTTTTACCTTACTTATTCCCTTGCCTAGTTGACTGTAAATTTACCTAGCTTTAATTCTCTCTGTATTTTACATGATATTAAATTTAACCACACTAATTGAATCCCTCAATCCTACTGTGGCTTATTTTTTTAAGACAGTCATTCCTATTTGTTAAAGCGATGTACCTTATACCAAGGCAATGCTGCCAACCGTCATCAGATTACTGTCCAGGGCACAACCCTTCCATGATTTGGTCTGAAGTGGAGCAGAGACCAGTCAGCCTCCTTAAGAGTCTATAGGATTACCATTGCCGAATCACCCAATAAAAAAAAATTGGAGCAGCTGCTTAATTATTGTAGCTGAATGAGTAAGCCACAGTTTCCTTTAATGACTGTTTCACAATGAACCTTCCACTATCAAACAGTCACGTCAAGCATGTAATGAAATACTCTTTGAGTGCAGCTCCAAACTGTTGATGTTGTTCGTCCATCGTTGACGTCGATGAGGACCTCGGTATTTATCAACTACTGTTCATTTGTCAGATGCTTTTTTATATCTTATTCAGTGATCCAATTGATTTCATTTTCCATTAAATAATATTTTTTTTAAATGTTGATGTGAACAATTTAAATACATTGTTTGATACAAGAGACACATGATTACATTTCCTTTCATGTAATGAGGAACTAACTTGGCTTTCTCCTTTGCCCTTCTTTGGTTAACATGGTGATATACTAAATACACTAATGTTCAGGATATTGCAAAACATGATGTTGCAAATATTGTTCCCACCACTAATTTTCCCAGGTAAGTTTTATCATTTGCCATCATTTTTATCATCCCAGAAATTTGTAACAAACAAAATGCAACCTGTTTTCTAAACTAGACCATTTAATTGACTGTTAAGCATGTGGTAAATAAAAAAAAAATCAATGCATGCATTTACATAGTATAACAAGAGCTAAAGTTTTAAATATCTGTAAACGATTAAAGTCATTGTCAGTTCATTTTCAGAGAAAAACATTAAAAGAAGATTTACTACACAAATATTAGGTGATTAAAATATTAAAGTAGATCTTAAACTCAGGAGTAGGATAATTTCAGCTGACAATGGCACAAAATGAGAGAGAACCCAAAAAAGGAGAAAGGTCTCCACAGAACAACATAGAACATTACAGCATTGTACATGCACTTCAGCCCGCGACATTGTGCCAACTTTTAAATTACTCTAAGATCAATCTAACCCTTCCCTCACACACCGACCTCCATTTATCTTTCATCCATGTGTCTATCCAAATGTCTCCTAAATGTCCCTAACTTATGTGCCTCTAGCACCACCCTAGCAGTGTATTCCATGCACTTAAAACATTTGACAACCCCTATACTTTCCTTCAATCACCTTAAAATCATGCATCCTCATGTTAGCCATTTCTGCTCTGGAAAAGTCTCTGGCTGTCCACTCTATCTACATCTCATCCTGTACACCTCTATGAAGTCACCTCTCATCCTCCTTTGCTCCAAAGATAAAAGCCTGAGCTCGCTTAAACCTTCCTCATAAGACATGTTCTCTAATCCAGGCAGCATCACGGTAAATCTCCTCTGCACTCTAAAACTCCCACATCCTTACTATAATGAGGCAACCAGAAATGAACACAGTGGTCCAAGTGTGGACTAACCAAAATTTTATAGAGCTGCAACAATAAAGGGCCTTGAGGCCCAGAACTCAATTCCCCAATTAGTGAAAGTAAACACACCTCGTATCTTCTTAACCACACTATCAAGTTGCCTGACAGCTTTGTACTATCTATAGTCAAGGACAACAAGATCATTCTGTTCCTCCACACTGCTAAGAATCTTGCTATTAACTTTGCACTCTGCCATCAAGTTCGACCTTCTAAATTGTATCAGTTCACACTTTCCTGGATTGAACTCCATCTACCACTTCTCAGGCCAGCTCTGCATTCTGTCAATGCCCTGTTGTAACCTACGCTAATCGTCTACACCATCCACAATGCCGCCAACTTTCATGCCACCTGTAAACTTATTAACCCAACCTTCCTTACTTTACCTAAGTCATTTATAAAAATCACAAAAAGCAGGGGTCCCAGAACAGATCCCTGCAGAATACCACTAATCATCGACCTCCAGGCAGAATACTCTCTATTTAGTACCTCTGCCTTCTGCAGTCAATTACAAATCCATACAGCCAAGTTTCCCTGGATCCCATGCCTCCTGACTTTGCCACACACCTTACTAAAATCATCATACACTGCATCCATCATTCTACCTTCATCAACTTGTTTTATCGCTTCCTTCTGACCTGCCCTCAAAAATCCATGATGACTCTTCCTAATCGTACTATGCTTCTCCAAATACTTGTGAATCCTCTCTCCAAGAATCTTCTCTGATATTTTCCTACCACGGATCTAAGTGGGATGAAAATATATTGGAAAAGGCGAGTAGGGGGACTTCCGGCAGAGCTCATGGAGTGAAGTCATGTTCTTGACTCGCTCCATCACCTCTGAGTTTTTTTTCCTATGATCAGCTATATTTAACTAACCATTAAGGCATCGACTTTTACAATAATCTGAAATAAATTGGGCTTTTTGATATTTGGATGCTTTTAAGGTCTGCTATGTCTAAGAACGGAAAAAATGGGAAAGACGGCAAACCTCCGGTTAGACCGAAAGGTACCGATCTCCCTCCGACTGAACCACCTTTGACTCTGAAAGCTATATCGGATCTAATTCAAAGGGAAATATCAACCTCTATAAAGGAGCTCATTCGTGCGGAAATTTCAATTAATTTCCAGAAAATTGCCGATTCAATCGATAAAATGCAAACACCTATCACGGAACATCAGTCGGCTATATCTAATCTTCAAAAATCCACGCAACAAAATGAACTCAAGATGGAGAAAATTGAAGAAACAATTACCATAATGAAGAAAAAACTTGACTTTCTGACTTTTAAAAACTCTGACTTAGAATCCAGAATGCGACGGCAGAATATTTGAATTATTGGTGTTCGTGAAGCTGCTGAATCTGACAACCCTATAAAATTTTTTTCTCAACTTTTAAAAGATGCATTTCCTACCGTATTTCCTAACCAACCACCGTTATTGGATCGGGCTCATAGAGTTCCATCATATTCGTCTAAGTCAGATAAACCTCGGCATGTCATTTTACGTTTTCAATACTTTCAAGACAAGGAGAAGCTGCTTCGATTTGTTCGATCTAAAGGTTACATTGATTTTTTGGATCTTCAGTTCCAATTCGTGGAGGACTTCAGCAAACAGATTCGGGATCAACGGGTTCATTACAGATCTGTGATGTCGGAACTCTACAAAATGGATTTAAAACCAGCGCTGCTTTACCCAGCGCGTTTAAGGATCCGCACTCCTGACGGAGCCCTTCGTTTTTTTTGAATCTCCATCGGATGCCCAGAGTATCTGGATCAATTTTCACCTTCAACATCTTAATTGTAATTTTTAACTATCTCTGTTTGATCGGAGGTTGTGAATCTGTCGGGTTTAATTTTTGTTTGCTTTATATGGGCAGAAAAGTTTATTTTTGATTAATTAATATGGTTGCCAAACTTTCTTTCTAACTGCATCATTCCTTTCTTTTTCCTTGGGGATTATGGGTGGTTATTCCCTTAGTATCATTTTGCGTATTTCCTTTGAGGCCTTAAATTTCGTAGTCTTTAAATGTACTTTTTTTTGTAGGTTTTCCTAACTAGTTTATATTAATAATTTCGTTTCTTTTTTTTTGGTTAATTATTGGATCTCTGGTCTGTTTCGGTTTTCTTTATATTTTCTGGCTTTTTCTCTGTTTTACATTGTGCTTGTCTTAATTGATCTACCTTTTTTTATTCTTCTACTGTTTTATAACTAGCTGATCTTTTTTATATTTACACTTTTTTTAGTGAGCGTCTATCTGAAGTCATGGGGGTAGTTTTAGTGCTTGCTTCTTTCTGGCAGGTCTGCTTTAGATTTAGCCTTGAGGTCATGGGGTGGGGGGTGGTGGGAGGGGCTTCACGTTTTAGTTTTTTTCTTCTTGGGCTACTTACATTACTGAAGTATTGGTTGCGTTCTCCTTCCCGTTATCTCTGGTTTGTTCTGCTCCCTTTCCGGGTTCGTGGGTCAGACCTATCGTCAATCCTTTTTTTTGCGGGTTGACTTTAGGGTTTATGGAGTCTATTATTAATTTTGTCTCCTGGAATACTAATGGTCTTAATCATCATATTAAAAGGAAAAAAGTTTTTAAAGTATTCCGGAGACTTAAAGCACATGTTCTATTTTTACAAGAGACCCATGTGCGGAGGCGGGACAGACTACGTTTTTTTAAATTCTGGAAGGAACAACAGTTTCATTCGAACTCTAATGCTAAGATTCGAGGCGTCTCTATTTTTATAGACTCCTCAGTTACTTTTGTACAACATGATATTATCTCTGATCCGAATGGTAGATTTCTACTGGTCAGTGGTCTACTATTTAATAAAAAGGTAGTTTTGGTTAATGTTTATGCTCCCAATATGGACTGTCCGGAATTTTATAAATCATTATTTAATCGGTTCCCGAATCTGAATGAGTTTTCATTGATCTGGGGTGGAGATCTTAATACTTGCTTATCCCCAGTTTTGGGCCGTTTGGCTCCTTTACGGACTTTACCCAATATATCTGCAACTTTGATTAACTCATTCCTCTCTGATTCTGGGTCGACGGACATCTGGCGTTTTTTGCATCCTCAGGAAAAATATTTTTCTTTTTTTTCACATGTTCACCATTCCTATTCAAGAATTGATTATTTCTTTATTGATTCTCGGCTTATCTCTTCAGTGATTAAATGTGATTATGACTCTATTACCATTTCGGATCATGCTCCACTTAAGCTTTCTATTAAAATTCAGGTCAATGCACAAAATAATAGACAATGGCGTTTTAATTCGTTGCTGCTTCAGGACTCGGACTTTGTTAACTTTATGAATGAACAGATTGATCTTTTTTTTTACAATCAACTACACAGAGGATATTTCTGTGAACATTCTTTGGGATACTTTTAAAGCTTATATTCGTGGTCAGATTATCTCGTATTCTGCTGCTTTGAGGAAGAAGTTGAAGCAGGAGGAGCTGGTCATTGTGGACAAGATTAAGGAAATTGATAAAAAATATGTTACAGCTCCCTCTGAGGAGTTGTATAAACAAAGAACTGAACTTCAAATGGAACATAGTTTATTACTTTCATCTTCGATTGTAAACCAACTAAAGAAAACAAGAAGTGAATTTTATGTACACAGTGACAAAGTTGGCAAATTGTTAGCTAACCAATTGAAGTCTAATTATACTAAATCTCAAATTAATCAGATTTATAATCAAAATGATTGATTGATATTTGATCATGCGGAGATTAATCAAACCTTTTTTGATTTTTATTCTTCCTTATATCAATCTGAGTCTTTACGAGACTCTAAATATATGAATGACTTTTTAGATAACCTAGATTTCCCTGAGATTTCACAGGATATGCCTTCTATGCTAGATGCTCCCATTACCACTGATGAGATTAAGAATGTTATTTCCTCTATGAACCTGGGGAAAGCTCCTGGCCCTGATGGGTTTACCGTGGAATTTTATAGTTTTTTTGCACCTTCATTAATCCCTTGGTTCGGTAGGGTCTTGGAGGCTTCATTAAAACTTGGTAAACTTGGTTACTTGATCAGGATATACTATCTATTCCTAAATGGGTAGCATTGGAACTACAATCTGTTCAGGGTTATACACTTGGCTCTATTTTAGGCTCCTCTCTCCCTTTTGATTCGAAACGCCTTAAGCAGGTGTCTAACCCGATAGTTAAATATGCTTTGCGTATTTGCTTTCAATTCAGAAAATTTTTTGATCTTAATCAATTCGGGTTAGCGATTCCTATTTTAGGTAACATATTTTTTCCTCCCTCTTTTACGGATCGCGCTTTTCAAACTTGGAAGACTAAGGGTATTTTATGGTTTTTGGATTTATTTTTAGATGGTTCCCTTATGTCTTTTGAACAATTATCTAATAAATATAACTTATCAAGAATACATTTTTTTAGATATTTACAAGTTAGAAATTTCCTAAGTACTATACTTTCTTCCTTTCCAATGCTTCCTCCTACATATATTTTAGATTCGATAATTAATCTTAATCCATGTCAGAAAGGTGCATCGGCTATGATTTATAATATTATTATGAAACTTAGGAAAGCTCCATTTGATAAGATTAGGGTAGATTGGGAACAGGAATTGGGGCTTACCATTTCTGTGGATGATTGGGGGCAGATTTTACAATTAGTTAATACTTCCTCTATTTGTGCTAAACATTCCCTAATTCAATTTAAAGTGGTTCATAGAGCACATATGTCCAAAGATAAGTTAGCGCGTTTTTACTCGCATATTAATCCTCTTTGTGATAGATGTTCAGGGCAGATAGCCTCTTTAACTCATATGTTTTGGTCTTGCCCTACTTTGGAAACTTTTTGGAGAGATATTTTTAATATTATTTCTAAGGTTTTAAATATAGATATCTCTCCTCACCCTATTACTGCTATCTTTGGACTACCTAAAATTTCTAGTAATCTTTCCCCTTCAGCCCGTAGAATGATCGCATTTCTTACTTTAATGGCGAAAAGATGTATTTTACAACATTGGAAAGAGCTTAATGCTCCAACTACCTTTTTTTGGTTCTCTCAGACGATTTTATGTTTGAATCTGGAGAAAATTAGAAGTAACCTTTATGATTCTTCATTTAAATTTGAACAGATTTGGGGACCTTTCATTCGATATTTTCATTTAATGTAATATATACCCTTCTTGTTTTTCTTTTCACTGTTTTTAATGGAGGTCGGGATTGAGGACGTGATTTTAAGTTTAACTCTGTTTGGTTTCAAGTTAGCCCATTGCTTTGCTTTGCTTTTAGTTAGTTGCACGGTGGGTTTTTTTGGGGGGGGTTTTTTTTTCTTTTTTTCTATTGATATATATAAAATTTAGTATACTATTATGTTATCTTGGTTTCTTATGTTTAAATTACATTGTTTGTAGTTTTTTTTTGGTATTGATACCTTCTGGAATTTTATTATATTTTAACATTGTATTAATGTTTATATGGCTTACCTTTTTGTATACTTATTCAATAAAAAGATTTAAAAAGAAAGAAAACTTGGTAAACTTCCCGAATCCTTCTATAGAGCGTCAATCTCTCTAATATTAAAGAAGGATAAAGATCCTACTCAATGTGCATCTTATAGATCAATATCTTTATTAAATGTTGATTCTAAAATTTTTTCTAAATTATTAGCAAACAGATTAGAAAAAGTTCTCCCTTTTATTATTTCGGAAGACCAAACGGGTTTTATTAAAGGTCGTTACTCTTTCTATAACATTCGCACACTGTTAAATATTGTTTATACCCCCTCACCAAATGTTCCTGAGTGTGTTATCTCTTTAGATGCTGAAAAAGCTTTTGATAGAGCAGAATGGTCTTACTTATTTAAGGTGCTTGAAATGTTTAATTTTAGCTCGAAATTTATATCTTGGATCAAACTGTTATATCATTCTCCTATGGCCTCGGTCCGTACTAACTCTTTAAGTTCACCTTTTTTCCCTCTTTTTCGAGGTACTCGACAAGGTTGTCCTCTTAGTCCTTTATTATTTGATATTGCATTAGAACCTCTTGCAATTGCCATTCGAGAATCTCCAAATATTATTGGGATAACTCGGGGCTTAAAGTCCCATAAAATATCACTCTATGCTGATGACTTACTTTTATATATTTCTAATCCTCAAAAATCTATCCCTACTGCTTTAGATTTATTAGCACAATTCAGTCTTTTTTCAGGTTATAAATTAAATCTTAGTGAGAGTGAACTTTTTCTGATTAATAAACAACTTCCCTTGTATCATAACTTTCCATTTAAATTGATTAATAATTATTTCTCATATCTTGGGATTAAAATTACTTATAAACACAAAGATTTATTTATTTAATTTTTTTACCTTTAGTTGATCATATTACTCAACTTTCATCTAAATGGTTTCCATTATATTAACTTTGATGGGTCGTATTAATGCAGTTAAGATGTTTATTCTGCCAAAATTTTTATATATATTTCAGGCATTACCGATTTTTGTTCCAAAATCTTTTTTTGATAAAGTTGACTCTAAAATTTCTTTATTTGGCAAAATAAAAACCCGAGACTGGGTAAAATACATTTACAGAAAGCTAAGAGAGATGGAGGTTTAGCATTACCTAACTTTAGGTTCTATTACTGGGCAATTAATATTCGACATATGAAATTTTGGTTACTTGACCAAGATACACTATCCATCCCTAAATGGGTAGTTTTGGAATTACAATCTGCTCAGGGCTATACACTTGGCTCTATTTTAGGATCCTCTCTCCCTTTCGATTTGAAACGCCTCAAACTGGTTTCTAACCCAATAGTTAAATATACCTTAGGTATTTGGTTCAAATTCAGAAAATTTTTCGATCTTAACCAATTTGGGCTAGCGATCCCTATTTTAGGTAACATATTTTTTCCTCCCTCTTTCATGGATCGTGCGTTTCAAATTTGGAAGACTAAGGGTATTTCACGGTTTTTGGATTTATTTTTAGATGGTTCCCTTATGTCTTTTGAACAATTATCTAATAAATATAATTTACCAAGAATACATTTTTTTAGATATCTTCAAGTTAGAAATTTCCTAAGTACTATACTTTCTTCCTTTCCAATGCTTCCTCCTACATATATTTTAGATACTATAATTAACCTTAATCCATGTCAGAAAGGTGCAATGACTATTATTTATAATATTATTATGAAACTTAGGAAAGCTCCATTTGATAAGATTAGGTCAGATTGGGAACAAGAATTGGGTCCTATTATTTCCGTGGATGACTGGGAGCAGATTTTACAATTAGTCAATACTTCCTCTGTCTGTGCTAAACATTCCCTAATTCAATTTAAAGTTGTTCATAGAGCACATATGTCCAAAGATAAATTAGCTCGTTTTTATTTTCATATTAATCCTTTTTGTGATAGATGTCCGGGGCAGATAGCTTCCTTAACTCATATGTTTTGGTCTTGTCCTACTCTGGAAACTTTTTGGAGAGACATTTTTAATATTATCTCAAAGGTATTGAATATAGATATCTCTCCTCATCCTATTACTGCTATCTTTGGATTACCTAAAATTTCCAGTAATCTTTCCCCTTCAGCCAGTAGAATGATTGCATTTCTTACTTTAATGGCAAAAAGATGTATCTTACAACATTGGAAAGAGCCTTATGCTCCAACTACCTTTTTTTGGTTCTCCCAGACGATATTATGCTTAAATTTGGAGAAAATTAGAAGTAATCTTTATGATTCCTCATTTAAATTTGAACAGACCTGGAGATCTTTTATTCAATATTTTCATTTAATGTAATTTTTTTTTCTCTTTTGTTTCATATTTATATTCCCTTCTTGCTTTTTTTAACTGATTTTAATGGAGGTCGGGTTTGAGGACGTGATTTTAAGTTTTTTAACTCTACCTGTTTCCAAGTTAGCCCATTGCTTTGCTTTGCTTTTAGTTTAGTTGCACGGTGGGTTTTTTTTGGGGTTTTTTTTTCCTTTTCTCTATTGATATATATATATATATATAAAATTAGTATACTATTAATTTACCTTATTATTTTATGTTTAAACTGCACTGTTTGTATCAATTTTTTTTTCTGTATTAATATCTCCTGTAATTTCTAACAGTGTATTAGTGCTTATATGGTTTACCTTTTGTATACTTATTTAATAAAAAGATTTAAGAAGAAAGGAAAAGGTGAGTATTTATAAGTTAGTACAATGTCAATTGTGAAAAAATGGCTGCATCTGACGAAGTAAAGAGAGCTAGGAAGGTGTCTTGGCTTACATCACTTAGAGAATTAACAATAAACAAAATTATATACCCAAACTATATATTTTTCTTAAAGTTAATGAACATATTCTCTTACCTCTTTCTTCTCTCCAGTTTGCTCAGCTATAAGCTGGTCAAATACAGCACCATATTCTTCATGTAATTTCTGCATTTCATTTATGTGACTTGCTACTTTGTTCATAGCTTTCATTGCCACTGAAAGTTTAAAAGATGAACAATAAACTTCTGGTGCATTTCACAAAATTTAGATATATTAAATATAAATATACTGCTCAAAAAATTGCATTTATGTAAAGGTCCTTCCTTGGCTGACAATTATTAGCAGATGACTATTCAGGTGGTAGGTCTCAGTGGCAGATACATATGTTATACCGTACCTCATGGTATGATATATAACCAATGACGATCACAGATTCCACTCCATTCCTTACAACAATTACTCTTCTGATCACTATCAGTATCTCTAGCTTATATGAGAGTCACCTCAGTAGAAGATTGGAACAACCTTGATAATTTCCCTGTGACTTAATTCATGTCAAGTGTGAACTTTCTGCTTTGGACTCAAGATTTTTGCACAGGGCTTATCGTAAAATAGAAATGTGAGGATGGGTTAAATTCTATGTCTGCTCATGATGTGCTCAATCCATCTTCCTGTATAATTTACAGCAGTACAATGGAATATGGCTATTCGGTTCATTATACTTGGGTGGGACCTCTGCAATGGCAATTCAGCAGGTCCTATTCCCAGCTCCTTTCCTGTAGCTCTGAAAACTTTTCCCTCAAGAATTTAATTCCCTTTTTAAAGCAACAACTGAATTTACCTCCACCACTTTTCTACACAGTGAGTACCCATTATTTGACAAACATCTTTCTCATGTCATTTATTTGTAAATTATCTTAAAATTTGTTTTAAAATCTGATATTTCACCCTTTTGTCATTGGAAACGGTTCCTCTGTCTTTATAACTGCTAACATTTCCATCCAATTTCCTTTCAGCTTTTTCTCTTCGAGGGAGAGTAAGATTCTCTGGCTTAGCCATGGAACTGAACCCCTTCATCCCTGGATAATTCTCTAATGAATTTTATCAGTACTCTCATCCTTCTTATAGTACAGTGATGAAAGGTTAAATCTGTTTTTTTTTGAGATTCCATATTACCTCCTTGTTTTTATTTATGTACCTTTATAATTAAACACAGGATCATTGACATTAATATTTCCAACACTTTGCACCTCTCTGTATTAAATTTCATTTGACATTTGTCTACCATTCCACCAACCTGCCTCAGTCCCCAAAATGAATGATAATTCTCCTGACTGCTGTGTTTAAAGTATTAGGCCTAGAACAGGGTGTATGCACTCAAACAAGACGACAATGGTGTAGCCAAAGCATCTCATTTCCCATCATATCTAGGCATCTATTCTGGCACAAAATTAAAATCCAACCCATACCTGACCCAACCACATCCACTGTAAGCCTAATCTGAGCCAAAGTCTGGTCCAGCCTGTCCAACATAATAGATGGATCCATTAGGGAACCACATTCTACCATGAGAAGAAGAACAACTTCCTGTATCACATGCATTCTGCAGCTGATTTCTGTCCCAGAGTACTAAGGCCCAGTGCATTTAGTGTATCTGGCTCTGGCCAAGTAACCTTTCTCTAATTTTGACCACTTCTGTACAATTCAGTGACAATTTTGTTTGTTTCATGTTGGCTAACCAAAACTGCAGTAAAAGCAAAACCAGCTTGAGAAAGCCCAGTAGGTGGATAGAAAGCTGTATTTAGGCAATTTTGATGAACTTAGTTAATATTTTGTTGTTATATTTTCTGCATCATGCACTTTTTCAGCTTTTTATTGCTGCTATTTATTTCTTCCTCCTGAGGTAGTAAACTGGAGCACCCTGACTGAGGCAGCCTCACTTTGACTGCACTGCTGCAGATACAATGGATTGTGTCATCCTTTAACATGACCTAATCCAAACTTCACAAAGGGCAAGGTGTTCCTATATATACACAACTATCATGATTATTTACATTACAGGGTTAGTCCAGCACATACTTTTCATTAACCAATGAGTCATACCGCAACATAAAAGTACTTCACAGCTGCCCGTTACTTTAATAGGCCACTTAGCTCTGTCTCCCGTGCCAGGACAAGCCAGTGAAATTTCTACAGACTGACAAGATCCTGCAAAGCCCAAAGCTTCATAGACTCTACTCAAACCAACGTACAGGTAAACAAGAATGAAAGCAAATTTGTAAACAGGCATCGCATTCACCACTAGCAAGATTGGATTTGCTTTCCTAGGAATGAAACAGATTCTTCTTTTTAAGTCAACAGGGTTTCAGGATTCTGAAAGAAACATTTCTGTGGCGACTCCTGGGAAATCAATGCTTTATCCAAATCAATCATGATGCTACATGTGATGTTTTTCCGTGACTCAAATTGGGTACGTCCATAATCAAATCATGCCTCTAGCATTAAGCTAGTTCTGTAAAACACTGCCTATCTACTTCCAATCTACAAATGGTTATGACTATTAATGACAAGTCATCTCAGCCCCTAGACAACCATGTAGAGAAATAGTCTTGACTCATCTATTTCCAGCTGCGTCAATGCTAATGCGAATATTACGGCAAATGATTTTCCCTCCATTCACATTTCATCTGAAACAGCATAAGCTGCCCTGCAGCAGAATGTGGATAGTGGCCTATGCTGGCAAATGATTGGCAACATTAGTACAATAAAGTGCTAAATAATTACTGTTCAATTGCAATAAAGGGTGAACCCCCCACTCCAGAGGAGAATCTCAGAATTACAATCGGGTTTATAAACAGTCTTAGGTGATGTGAAATTTATTATTTTGCAACAGCGATAAAGTGCAAAAACATAAAATGACTATCAATTACAAAATAAATAATACTGCAAAAAGGAAATAATGGGGTAGCGTCCATGGATTCATTGTCCATTCAGAAATCTGATCGAGGAGGGAAAGAAGCTGTCTCTAAATTGTTGGGAGTGGTTCTACAGGCTGCTCTACTTCCTCCCTGTTGGTAGTAATGAGAAGAGGGCATGTACTGGATGGCGAGGACCCTGCCTTCTTGAGACATTGTTTCTTGAAAATGTCCTTGATAGTGGTGAGGGTTGGGCCTAGTAAGTGACTGGCTGCATCTAAAATCCTCTGCAACCTCTTGTATTCCTTTGCAATGAGGTTATTTTGCAATGCTCTCCACTGTACATATATATAAATTTGCAAGTCTCTGATGACATACCACATCTACTCAAACTTCTAATGAAGCAGAGCCATAAGTGTGTCTTCTTTGTGACTGTATCAATATGTTAGTCCCAGGATAAAACCAATAAGATATTGACACCCAGAAACTTGAAGATGCTCACTCTTTCCATGGTGAACCCTTAATGAGGACTGGTATGTGTTTGCCCAACTTCCCCTTCCTGAAGTCCACAATCATTTCCTTGGGTCTTGCACCACTCAGATAGCTGATCTATCCCACTCTTGTATACCTCCTCACTGCCATCTGAGATTTTACCAACAACAGTCGCGTCATCTGCAAAATTATAGATGGTATTTGAACTATGCTTAGCCACACAGTTATGAGCATACACAGAGTAGAGTGGTGGGGTAAGCACGCATCCTTACGGTGTGCCTGTGTTGACTGGCAGTGAGAAGGAGTTGTTATTACCAATCTGTACAGTACAGTACTGTGATCCCCTGATGAGGAAGTTGAGGATCCTATTTCAGAGGAGGTATAGAGGCCCAGGTTTACGAGCTTGCTGATTAATACTCAAGATGTAATGGACTAAATGCTGAGCTGTAATCAATAAACAGCAGTCTGATGTACATTTTGCTGTAGTGTAGGTGCTTCAAAGCTGAGTGGAGAGCCAGTGAGACTGCATCCACTGTAGAACTGTTGTGGTGGTCAGCAAGTTGCAGTGTATCAGGTCCTTGCTCAGGCAAGGTTTAATTCTAGTCATAACCAACCTCTTGAAGCACTTCATCACAGTAGATATGAGTGCAACCAGTTGATAAAAATTGAGGCATTTTACCTTGCGCTCCTTAGGTTCCCATACGACTGCTGCTGTTTCTAAGCAGGAACCTAGCCTCAGATATTAAACAGCAGTGATGTCAGATCTACATCTACAAATTTGAATGAGAGGATCATTTCTCCTTCCATATATATTCATTATGATATAAAGCTACATGGTGGTGTGGGCTGTGAAGAGGATGCAGAGAGGCATACACCAACGGGCAAGGACAAATGAAATAGACATTGAAAAATATACAATCAACCACGTTAGTAGAAAATAATAGGAAGGCAGGTGCTTTCTCAATGGTGAAATGTTACAACCGTTGGTGTTTTGAACTAGAATGTCCTTGTAGACAACTCATTGGAAGTTAACATGCTGGTGCAGCAAGCACTTTGTAAGGGAAATGGGTAAATTTGTCTTTTCTCTAAAGGGATTTCAGTGAAGAGGAGAGACTTGATCCAATAGATTGGGGTTGAGTGTAACCACATTTACAAGTTCCTCTATGCAAGGGAAGATTTTTACATTAGAAGGACTTCAGATTGAATCCTAGAACTGCAGGCTTGTTACCAGCAGACATGGCCTGTACTCTGTTGAGTTTTGAAAAATGAGAGGTGTTCTTAATACAGAGCTTGACAGGACAGATGTAGATTTGCCATGACTGTGGTATCCAGAACCAAAGATCACAGCCTCAGTTTGACTGGTCATCTACTCAGGATAGGCATGATAAGAAATATCTTCACACAAGATATAAAATTGGAATTCTGCACCAGAGGGCCATGGAGGCTGAGACACTGAGAACATTCAAGAGAGAGACTGACAATTATTTAGTCATTAAAGAAATCAAAAGGAATTTGCAGGAAGGAAGGACAATGTAGTAAGAAATTAGTTGTGATTTTATTGAATGGTAAAGAAGGCACAAGGAGCAGACTGGCCTACATCTGCTCTTCTTCCTTACCTCACTGTGGTGGTCACAACTGACCAGAAGCTAAGCTACAGCAATCATAGCAAAACAGTGACCATAAGTGCAGAGTGGAGCTTGAATACTGTGCACTTGGTACTTCAACTTTCATCCTTCTGTGGTGTACATGAAAATGAATATCTTTCAAGAACCAAGATGACTATGTGGTATGTTTATGTTGACATTGGCTATCTTTAATAAAGGATGTCTGTTAATAGCCCTTTTTTTATCTGAATGATAGTATTTATAACACCACCAAAGGAATCCAGGGACATTACAACCTCAATATCCAGCCACCATCTTCAATGTTCAAGCCAAAAGTATACTGAAATGTGCATCAAACAAGGAGAGTACCATAACAATACTTAAAAAGCTTGATACCATGGGAACAGTATTAATCTCTTGACAGGTTCCCCTGCCATTACAACTTACCCCCACTTCAAAACAAACTTAGGAGAAAAAGACCGGAGTAATCATGTAGAACCTCTTTCCACTAAGCGCAGCTCCAGTGTCATATTTAAGTTTTTTGATGACACCAATGCCATTGGCTGAATCAAAGCTGGTGACAAATCAGCATAAATGAGGGAGATTGAAAATCTGGCTGAGTAGTGCCACAACAACAACCTCTCACTCAGTGTCAGCAAAACCAAGGAGCTGATTATTGTCTAGAGGAGGAGGAAACCAGAGGTCTATGAGCCAGTCCTCATCAGGGGATCAGAGGTGAAGAGGGTCAGAAACTTTAAATCCCTCAGTGTTAACATTTCAAAGGATCTGCCCTCTGTCCCACACGTAATTACAAAGAAAACATGGCAGCTTTCTTAGAAGTTTGTGAAGATTCCGCATGTCATCTAAAACTTTGAAAAAACTTTTATAGAAGTGCATTGGTATGGAAATACCAATGCCCTTGAATGAAAAGAACCTACAAAAAGTTATGGATACAGCCTAGTCCACCATGGGCAAAGCTGTCCCTACCATTGAGCATATCTACAAGGAGCACTGTCACAGGAAAGCAGCATCCATCATCAGGGACCCCACCATCCAGGTCATGCTCTCTTCTCACTGCTGCCATCAGGGATGATTTACAGGAGCCTCAAGACTTACACCACCAGGTTCAGGAACAGTTATTACCCCTCAGCCAGAGGGGATAACATCACTCAACTTCACTCACCCCATCACCGAATTGCTCCCACAGCCTATGACCCTCCAAATATCCGAACCTGCCTCTCGTTTTTTTTTTGCACTACCTTACTTTCCCTTTTCTATTTTCTATTTATGATTTATAATTTAAATTTTTAAGGTTTACTATCGATTTGTACTCCAGGGAGTGGGAAGCGCAGAATCAAATATCGCTGTGATGATTGTACGTTCTAGAATCAATTGTTTGGCGACAATAAAGTATAAAGTATTTACTGCATATATATAGTTATTTATTTTTTCTCTTTCTGTATTTGCACAGTGTGTTGTCCTTTGCATATTGGTATTTATCCATATTGTTGGGCGCAGTCCTTTGTATTGTGTTTCTTTTTATTCACTGTGAATGCCAGCAAGAAAATGAATCTCAGGGTTGTACTGTATATGGTGACATATAAGGTTTCAAGAAAAGGTTTGTGAATCCTTTGCAGTTACCTAGTTTACTGCAGAAAATACTCATAAAATGTGGTCTGATCTTCCTCCAAGTCACAATAGTAGAAAAAACGCAATTGCCTAAACTAGTAACACACAAGCAATAGTACCTTTCATGTCTTTGCTGAACATATTGTTCAATCATTCATAGTCTCGGCTGGAAAAAAAGATGTGAATGCTTGTATTTAATAATTGGTAGAAAGTCCTTTAGCAGCAATAACCTCCAGGAGGTTATAGGATGGAGGAGAAGATGGCGGCGCGACGCAGCACGTGCGGCCTCTCCGGTGAAATGATATCGTATTTGTTAAATAGGGGCCGTGCACAATCCTGATTTGATGGATACGGACGTGAGAAGCACGGAGGAACATCTGGAGAAACTTCTGAAATGCTCAGTTCGCTGCCGCTGCTACTGTGTGATCGAGAATCTCCAGAAGGGAAGGCCCCAAATCCTCGGCTTTGCTTATTGCTGGCGGCCAGGGCTGGGGTCGAAGTGCTCGGCAGAGATGGTGCTCGGTGTCGGAGGGCTGGTCGGAGGCTTGAAGTTTTCGGACGGACTCGGAGTCGGACTGTGGTCGGCTGCTTCCAGGATGCTGCATCGGCAAGTTTGCGGCGCTGGAAGCATGGCAGAGACAGTTTTCTTCCTTCTACCATCTGCGTGAGATGTTGGGACTTTCGAGAGACTTTGAGACTTTTTTTTACCATGCCCATGGTCTGTTCTTCTATCAAATTACGGTATTGCTTGCACTGTTGTAACTATATGTTATAATTATGTGGTTTTTGTCAGTTTTTCAGTCATGGTCTGTTTTGTGTTTCTGTGATATCACACTGGAGGAACATTGTATCATTTCTTAATGCATGCATTACTAAATGACAATAAAAGAGGACTGCGTGTCCTCATATTCTAATCTAATCTAATCTAACCAAACATTTCCTGTAGCTGTTGATCGGACTTGCACAACAGTGAAGAGGAATATTACAAAACTGTTTCAGTTCATCAATATTTCTGGGATATCTTGCATGAACAGTCCTCTTTAGGTCATGCCACAGCACCTCAACTGGATTAAGAACTGCTCTGACTTAGCCATTCCAAAAAATGAATTTTCTTCTTTTTAAACCATTCTGTTGTTGATTTACTCTTGTATTTCAGATCATTGTTGTTGCATCATCCAAGTTCCATTAAGCTTCAGATGATGGACCACTAACCCTGACATTCTCCTGTAAAATGTCTTGATACAATTTTGGCCCTGAAACAGTAAAGCAGCCCCAAACCAGGATGCTCATTCCACCATGCTTCACAGTTGGGATGAGGTTTTGGTGTGCCCTTTATCCTCCAAACATAGCTGTGTGCATTTCTGCCAAAAAGTTCAACTTTTGTCTCATCTATCCACAGAACATTGTCTCAGAAGCATTGTGGAACATCCAGGTGTTTTTTTTTTGCAAACTTGAGACACACGGCAATGTAATTTTTTAGAGAGCAGTCCTTCCATGAACATAATTCTTGTTCAGTGTTGTTCTTATAGTTGACACATGAACAGAGACTTCAGCAAGTTCTAGAGATTTCTGCAAGTCTTTTGCTGTTACCCTTGGGATCTTTTTCACCTCCTTCAGCATTGCACGTTGTGCTCTTGGTGTGATCTTAGCAGGACGCGCACTCCGAGGGAGAGTTGCAACAGTACTGAATTTCCTCCATTTGTCAACATTTCCTCTTATTGCGGACTGATGAACACTCCCAGGTCTTTAGAAACGCTTTTGTAGCCTTTTCCAGCTTCATGCATCTCTATAATTCTTCCAATAAGGTCTTCAGAAACTTGTTTTGATCAAGGCATGGTGCACATAAACGGATCTTTTTTGAGATGAGTAGGCTCTGTCAGTAACCCGACTTTATGTGTCTTTTTTATAGGGCAGAGCACCTCTACAACCCACACCTCCGATCTCATCTCATTGACTGCAACACCTGACTCCAAATAGCTTTTGTAGAAGGCATTACCCCAGAGCTTCACATACTTTTTTGAACCTAGACTGCGATGGTTTAAATGGTGTTCTCAGTATTGACAAGAAGTAGTACAATTGTTTGTGTTATTAGTTTAAGCAGATTGTGTTTGTCTATTATTGTGACTTAGATGAAGATCAGACCACATTTTATGAGTAATTAATGCAGAAAACCAGGTAATTGCAAATGGTTCACAAACTTTTTCTTGCAACTGTATGTTCTTTGATAGTAAATTTACTTTGAATGCAAAATCATTCTGAAAATTCGAAAAATAATAAAACAAATTATGACAAATAACCATAATTAAACAAAGCAGTTTTCTTCATGTCTCCTGGCACTCATCGTTATCTCCATTGCTCACTTGCTCTTGACTGTATTTGGTCATCCACTGTCATATTCACACTCATCATTGTTTCTTTGATTCATCCATGCTCTGGTATTTGAGGCTCCATCTGATTAGTCAGAAGAAAAAGTTTGTATTTGAACAGTCCAATGAAAAATCATAGATGAGCACCAGGACTTTGTGAAGTACAGGCTTCCCCCGCCATCCGAAGGTAGAGCGTTCCTATGAAACGGTTTGTAAGCCAAAATGTAGTAAAGTGAAGAAGCAATTACCATTTATTTATATGGGAAAAATTTATGAGCGTTCGCAGACCCAAAAATAACCTATCAAATCATGCCACATAACACATAAAACCTAAAATAACAGTAACATATAGTAAAAGCAGGAATGATATGATAAGTACACAGCCTATATAAAGTAGAAATACTTTTCCACAATCATTACTGCACTATTCTCTGTAGCAAAAATCTCACGCAAGCGCCGTCAGCAGAAACTCTCACGCAAGCGCTGTTGGCAGAAACAAGGCACAAGCGCTCCCCAGTAACCTTTAAGCTATGAAGCTGCCAGATCATACCAATTAACACGTAAAAATTCACAGCTGATATAAAGTAGAAATAATGTATGTACAGTGTAGTATCACTTACCGGAATTAGTTCAGCGCTGAGCACACTGATGATGGTGTGTTAGACTGAGTCGTCGCAGATGGGATGGTGCAGTGGCCCCCACCCTCCAGGCGGCCAACAGATACCGAACCGCGAAGCACGCAGGGGTCCAGCGGTAGCCGGGAGGCATCCAGCACATCTTTAAGAAAAAAGCTGAAATAAACACGCTAATTAATTAGGTGCCGCCCGGCACGTAATTGTCGGCCCAGATCAGTGCCAATTTCCGATTGCGTTGTCTCTGATCTGAGCTGACAATTACGTGTCGGGTGGCACCTAATTAATTAGCTTGTTTATTTCGGCTTTTTTCTTAAAGATGTGCTGTGTGCCTCCCGGCTACCGCTGCATTCTCCGCGAATCATGGGGTGGTGGGACATTGGAGTGTCATCTCGTCATCTGTTTCCATTAGAGCAGGCAGCTCACCTTCTCCTATGACTGCCTGCCTCGATGTCGAAGGTTGAGGTTCATCGTCTTCTGTGGCTGATGCGGAAGGCTTGCTTGACTGCTGAGCCTCACGCATTTTTCTATCATAGAGTTCTTTGTAAGGACTCAAACCATCCTGCAAATATCCCCTAACCTAAGTACCCTTTCAAAATTAAAACGTACTTTATCACTGCAGCGAAAATCTCACGCAGTTGCTTCATGTTCAGTTCCTGGACGACTTCACTTTCGGTCCGTTCGCTACTGCATTCAGTTTCAATTGTTATCCTTTCCTCTTCCAATTGCATCAGCTCTTCATCTATCAGTTCTTGGTCATGGGATGCCAAAACCTCTTCAACATTATGTTGTTTGCGTCAACATTATGTTCGTCAGCTTCCACAAGCCAAACTCACTTAGTTCTTAATTCGTTCACCTCGATCGAAAGGCTTAATTATGTCTAATTTTACGCTAAGTGTAACACCCTTATGAGCTCTTTTAGGCTCTTCCAATACCTTAGAACTTATCTTGCAAACGGCTGCTCACAGGCACGTGTTTAAGCAATGCCGGCGAGAATGCAGTTCCGAATCCAGGGGAGAGCGGCTGCTCGGGGCGCGCGCTGCCTTTTATCGCGCGCTGATTTTTTCGCACACTGATTTTTTATCGCGCTGCTTTTTTTCCATAACAGTGAAAACACCTTCTGAAAGCGAAAACAGGGTACTAATGTAGGTCTTTCATAACAGTGAGGTTTCGTAAAGCGAATGTTCGAAAAGCAGGGGACACCTGTATCAAAATAGACTATGTGTTTTGCACCATAATTTGCAGCATTAAAACCTCTTCACAATTACAGCATTCAAATAAATATTTACTTTCCTAACCAATCAACAGCCAACAGATTTGCACATAACCATGCCGAGTCATCAAGAAGGACTAGATGGAAAGATCACATAGGCTGGAGGTGGTCTGCTTGTTATGAAACACTAACTGATCCAAAGCAGTAAAGCAACCATTTCTCTTTCCTGTGACTCCTAAAATTGAGACAATAACAGCAGCAACATTGAGTGAATATTGTTATTAATAGTCTCTTTCAGTCACATACCATTCAACGGGGAACCATCTCTTCACTTTTCCATTATTGGTCAGCAAATATCCTGGAATCACTATGAGTAGAAAGACCTCCATCCTGTTTCCATGTAGCCAGCAGTAGGCAGTAAATGGAGTCTTGCTGGCATCATCTATGTTTCTTGGACAATTAAAATATAATTCTTGTCTTGAGTAAACTATACTCCAGTGAAAAATGCACTGCATTAGGCATACTGATGAGGAATGACACTTCAGCAAGTTTCTGGATGTTCATTGCAGAAAAATTGAAATATACTCCGTCAAAAACCACCATCTTTTGCAGACAATGGCTATTCAGTCTTCTAACATAATCTACACTTGTCTGATTACCCCAGAGTCACAAAATGAAAATAAACTACAACATCAAGAAATTTACAGGGGAGATCTTTAATTTGCTATTTATTCACACAAACTGCGTGCACATTGCAATGTTAAGTTCTTAAACGAAAATGAAGTATGCTAAACATATCTTGAGAATAAAGATATACAAGTGAAAATACCATCAGAGCATGAAATTAGATCTTAATACTGTAAAAATGCTATTAGACATAGTACACAATATATCAGACATTTCTACCCTGGGAAAAGGAATCTGAATACCTATCCCATCTATACCTCTAATAATTTTGTATACTTCTATCAAGTTACCCCTCAATCTCCAATGTTCCAGAGGAAAAAAAGTCTAAGTTTGTCCAACCCCTCCTTCTAGTTAATGCATTCTAATCCAGATAAGATACTAGTTATCCACTCTGCACCCTCTGCATAAATTCCACATTCTTTCTCTAATGCGGCAACCAGAACTGCACACAACGTTCCAAATGTAGCCTAACCCCAAGTTGTATACAGCTGCAACATACTTCTCAGGTGTTTAATTCAAAGCCTTGACTGATGAAGGCTAACGTACAGAATACCACCTTTACCACACTACCCACAAATGTCACTACTTTTGGCGGAGCTATATGCTTGTATCCCAAAATTTCTCAGTACATCAATGCTCCAAAGGTTCCTGCAATTTGTTGTATAGTTTCCAGTTGCACTTGACCTCACAAGTTTCAGCAGTTCACACTTTTCCAGATTACACTTCATTTATCATTTCTACGTTCAAATTTCTGACTAAAATATAATGTATCCTTTGATAAAATTCTGCACTGTCCAAAACTCCAACGAATTTTGTATCATCTCCAAACTTACTAATCAGACCATCTACATTTTCATCCAGATTATTAATATACAAAATCTGCACATACTTGCCATTCAGTAGCTTGCAGTTCTTTCCTCAGGACTCTCTCCAGAGCTATATCTGGCTTCACAAAACTTGCTTTTATGCAAGTCACAGCAACACATCAATTTTGACAAAAAAAACTCAGAATTTGTAATTATTGTATAACTAATGGGATGATTAGAAACTTCCTCAATAGATTTGGCTTGTGCTGACAATAATGTTCCCATGACCTTGTCATATTGTTTCACTAAACTTGTAACAAATGTTTGTCAGATTTTAGATACTACCGGACATACTGCCTATACTTAGCCACAATATTGACTCCCGACCCCTCTCTCAAACACCCCCAGTAGTTGGCCCAATATTCCTTTTCCTCTAACAACTCCTATTCATTCATTGACCAGATGACCTATTTTACGGTTTATCTCCATGCTAACTTCCACCCCATCCCTGCAGCTTAATAAGCTTCAGTTGTCTCTTTCCCAGTTCTACGAAGTCTTTGAAATTTTAACTCCTCTTCCAACAGATGTGCCTAACCTGCTGAGTATTTCCTTCAAATTCTGTTTACATTTTAGATTTCCATCATCTGCTTTTTGTTTTATTTTCATTTAATTATCAACAGTCAAGGAGCAAAGAGTGTGTTTCATTAACTGTAGTGGACTGGGAGAACAAACGTGCAACTTGTAAAATCACTACACTACATAGAGAGGCCATATATTTCTTACAGAGTTTGTAATTATGTTGTCACATACATTCATTTCGTGCTTTAGACTCACTGAGGGTCCCCAATTGTCGCAATATATTGCTCTAGGGAACCAACGTGACCTTTCTACCATTTAAATTGGAATGGGGAGCAATTGTAGCTAAATCTCAGGAACTCATTTAACTAAACTACCATTAAAATAGTTTGGTGGCTGTAATAACAAAAGCAATTTTGTCTTCTTGACGTTTGAAAATTGGTCATGCATAATACATGCTCAGAGCATATTAGAGTTCAAGGGCCTTAAAAGAAACCTTTAAAATACAAGCAGTGAACTGAAGGAAATGCCAAAGGAGCAAAAAAGTAATAAGCTTTGTTCCACAAGTTGGCATTTATACCCAAAAGTTTTAAGAAAAGTTAATGCTTAGATCATTGTTGAAATTCAAGCATTCACAACCTCTTCAAAAGGCTAATAAAGCCAAGAACATTTCTCATCAAGAGACCTCTCTCTGTGTAATCATGGTCAAAAGCGAAACAGACATATTTGGAAGGGTTTACACATGGATAAACATAGTACAATCAAAATGTGGTGACAGTTGAATGCAGCAAAAGTGAATATGTGTAGGAAAACACAGAGTCATCTAATGTATGTTATAACACAGGGTGTAACTTAATTGTAGATCAGTAATATATTGAAACTAAAGTAAGACCAAATGTGATTTGGATAAAAAATTGAGGGAAATAACAGAGTTTAAGATAAACTTACACACTCACAGGCTGGTAGTCTGGCAATATGACTAACAAGATTTGCAGCCTGTGAAAGAGATCATTTAAACATCAGCTAATGGGCAAAGGGGAAACTGGGGAGACAAGTGCTAACAACAAGTAGAATGTGGTCATGGACAGTCTGACTCTCAGATATTGAATCAGAAAGGAGTGCCCTGGTCAGTAACCAGATGTCTTGGATTGACCACTGAGATAGAGGCTACATTCAGAATGGAATGACCTGGTCAGTAACCAGATGTCTTGGATTGACCATTGAGATAGAGGCTACATTCAGAATGGAATGACCTGGTCAGTATTGAGAAGATGTAAATTATAATCATCAGCAGAATGACCACTGGGCTGTGAGTGCATGGGGTTAAGCTCATAATTTAGAAGTGGGGTAATTTGAGCCAACCATTAGGTTAATGATATCGTTCAACTTAAGACCATCACAGAGTAAGGAAGCTTAGTGTGCAGTCAGTTATCAGTCCCCAAGTGGGAGTTTTGTACAACTGTGGTAGTTTAATCCCCACACACTGGTAAGCTTCGTGAAGATGCTCCTTCAACACAAGGGCAGGCCCATGTTCAAAAGAAGCACTGACACAAATGTTACAAGTTGTTTTATTGTCATAATGTATATATTGTAGTACTGCCTTTGGGAGTAGAAGCAGGATAAACTGGCAAGGTATAAGTAATTCCACGTGCCAACATTCATAGTCTGTAACATTGCACATTGGAAATCAGATCAAGTAGAAGATACTGGCCGAGGTTTTGGGAAATGGAAGGGTGGGAATGATTAACACCAAGATGGGAGATGAGTAAATCAAAGGGTTGCTACCTAATGGAAAGGCAGACAGGGAAAAATAGGAAAGGTATGGCGAAACAAGTGAGTGGAGAAAGGAGATAAGAGAAATATAGCAGAAGGTGAATAGATGGATAAGAGAAGAGACAGGAGGAGGTGGTGGTTGAAGAACAGATACTGACAAATAAGATCAAAAGATGGGAAGGAGGAGTTAGCTTTCTCATTTATAATTTAATTATGAACCTGACAACAACAGAGTCCTACATACAGATATAATAAATAATGCAGGCAAACTACAGCTTGTAAAGTTGGGTTTCTCATTAGGTCTAACAGTGGAACTCCAAAGTTTTTTTTTAATAAAATGCAAAAACCCATTTAACAATACCTTATGTTAAAAACAATTATTAATAACAGGGCTTAAATGGTTCAATCAGATATTTCAACAAAGGGCTTAAGCAATTCAATCAAATATTTTCTCATTCCAATTTATTGACAGCCAAATAAATAAAACAATTACCAAATATAGATACTGTATAATAGCTTTTACATTTGTTAAATTTTATATGGGAGAGTTTCTCCTTTGGCAGCAACATGGGGTACAGCATTGTTTCCACTCACACTCCTGTGCATATCACCAAATGTATAATCTGCTATGAACCAGTGTAGAGGGCAGTTGCTTAAGAATGTATTTTTTTAATAGTTTGGCTTTGAAAGGCACTTTCACATTTAACAGCAGTGTGTAAGCACAAAAACAAGTGTTTTTAACATGTAAGTCAATCGCCTAGAAAAAGACAATACTCTTGATGGAAAAATCTATAAAAAATAGTGGATACGGCCCAGTCCATCACAGGTAAAACCCTGCCCGCCAGTGAGCACATTTACAAGGAGTGCAGTCGCAGGCCATCATCATTTGCCCCCGCCATCCAGAACATGCTCTCTTCTCACTGCTGCCATCAGGAAGGAGGTACAGGAGCTTCAAGTTCCACAACACTAGGTTCAGGAACAGTCACTACCCCTGAACCATCAGGCTTCTGAACCAGAGGGGACAACGTCATTCACCCGAACATGGAACTGATTCAACCTATGGACTCACTTTTAATTACTCTACAACTCATGTTCTCAATACTCATTGCTTTTTTTTTGTATTTGCACAATTTGTTGTCTTTTGCACATTGGTTGTTTGTCCGTCTCTGTCGTGCATGTTTTTTCATAGATCCTATAGTGTTTCTTTGCCGTTACTGAGAATGCCCTTGAAAAAAGAATCTCAGGGTATATGGTGACGACAGCGTTTGCACTTTGGTAATAATTTACTTTGAACTTTATTGAAATACCTTTAAAAACTGTGCAGAAGGATATATTCCAATTTCCTCATAATTTTTTTTAAATGACAGACATTCATGATAACAATTCACATCCTTGCAGAAATTTACAATCAACAGGAATTCTGCAGATGCTGGAAATTCAAGCAACACACATCAAAGTTGCTGGTGAACGCAGCAGGCCAAGCAGCATCTATAGGAAGAGGCGCAGTCGACGTTTCAGGCCGAGACCCTTCGACAGGACTAACTGAAGGAAGAGTGAGTAAGGGATTTGAAAGCTGGAGGGGGAGGGGGAGATGCAAAATGATAGGAGAAGACAGGAGGGGGAGGGATAGAGCCGAGAGCTGGACAGGTGATAGGCAGAAGGGGATACGAGAGGATCATGGGACAGGAGGTCCGGGATGAAAGACGGGGGGGGGGGGTGACCCAGAGGATGGGCAAGAGGTATATTCAGAGGGACAGAGGGAGAAAAAGGAGAGTGAGAGAAAGAATGTGTGCATAAAAAAGAGTAACAGATGGGGTACGAGGGGGAGGTGGGGCCTAGCGGAAGTTAGAGAAGTCAATGTTCATGCCATCAGGTTGGAGGCTACCCATACGGAATATAAGGTGTTGTTCCTCCAACCTGAGTGTGGCTTCATCTTTACAGTAGAGGAGGCCGTGGATAGACATGTCAGAATGGGAATGGGATGTGGAATTAAAATGTGTGGCCACTGGGAGATCCTGCTTTCTCTGGCGGACAGAGCGTAGATGTTCAGCAAAGCGGTCTCCCAGTCTGCGTCGGGTCTCACCAATATATAAAAGGCCACATCGGGAGCACCGGACGCAGTATATCACCCCAGTCGACTCACAGGTGAAGTGATGCCTCACCTGGAAGGACTGTTTGGGGCCCTGAATGGTGGTAAGGGAGGAAGTGTAAGGGCATGTGTAGCACTTGTTCCGCTTACACGGATAAGTGCCAGGAGGGAGATCTGTGGGGAGGGATGGGGGGGACGAATGGACAAGGGAGTTGTGTAGGGAGCGATCCCTGCGGAATGCAGAGAGAGGGGGGGAGGGAAAGATGTGCTTAGTGGTGGGATCCCGTTGGAGGTGGCGGAAGTTACAGAGAATAATATGTTGGACCCGGAGGCTGGTGGGGTGGTAGGTGAGGACCAGGGGAACCCTATTCCTAGTGGGGTGGTGGGAGGATGGAGTGAGAGCAGATGTACGTGAAATGGGGGAGATGCGTTTAAGAGCAGAGTTGATAGTGGAGGAAGGGAAGCCCCTTTCTTTAAAAAATGAAGACATCTCCCTCGTCCTAGAATGAAAAGCCTCATCCTGAGAGCAGATGCGGCGGAGACGGAGGAATTGCGAGAAGGGGATGGCGTTTTTGCAAGAGACAGGGTGAGAAGAGGAATAGTCCAGATAGCTGTGAGAGTCAGTAGGCTTATAGTAGACATCAGTGGATAAGCTGTCTCCAGAGACAGAGACAGAAAGATCTAGAAAGGGGAGGGAGGTGTCAGAAATGGACCAGGTAAACTTGAGGGCAGGGTGAAAGTTGGAGGCAAAGTTAATAAAGTCAACGAGTTCTGCATGCGTGCAGGAAGCAGCGCCAATGCAGTCGTCGATGTAGCGAAGGAAAAGTGGGGGACAGATACCAGAATAGGCATGGAACATAGATTGTTCCACAAACCCAACAAAAAGGCAGGCATAGCTAGGACCCATACGGGTGCCCATAGCTACACCTTTAGTTTGGAGGAAATGGGAGGAGCAAAAGGAGAAATTATTAAGAGTAATTCCTTACTCACTCTTCCTTCAGTTAGTCCTGACGAAGGGTCTCGGCCTGAAACGTCGACTGCGCCTCTTCCTATAGAAATTTACAATGTTGGCTTTTGAGCTAATTACAGCAGAGAAAAAAGTACAACCCATCAGAAACTTTACTGGCTGTTTTCCATTTTATTGCAACATTCTTTGCATAGTAACATGGGAAACAGAAGTAGAAAAAGCACTGAATCTCATGCATATCCTGATCATTTTATTCTATATGCAAATCTTTAATATCCCCCACTTGGTGAAAATCAAGTGCCTTTCTTAAAACACCATTTCCCAGAAAGACAATCCAAAATTGATACAGATAGGTTTGCTTGTGCAACAACTTTTAATTGTATCATTTGTGGTAATAACAAAATATCTAGCCAAAACTATAACAGCAATCTTCTAAATACATTGTTCATATAAAACTAGTACTGTATTTCACTAGGAAAACAGATATAACAAGCACGACTGATTTTTATTTTTGATTTCCCATGAAAAGGAATTGTATTTTCAGAAACAACAGGAATTCTGCAGATGCTGGAAATTCAAGCAACACACATCAAAGTTCATCAAAGTTGCTGGTGAACGCAGCAGGCCAGGCAGCATCTCTAGGAAGAGGTACAGTCGACGTTTCAGGCCAAGACCCTTCGTCAGGACTAACTGAAGGAAGAGTTAGTAAGAGATTTAAAAGTGGGAGGGGGAGGGGGAGATCCAAAATGATAGGAGAAGACAGGAGGGGGAGGGATGGAGCCAAGAGCTGGACAGGTGATTGGCAAAGGGGATATGAGAGGATCATGGGACAGGAGGCCCAGGGAGAAAGACAAGCGGTGGGGGGAACCCAGAGGATGGGAAAGGGGTATAGTCAGAGGGACAGAGGGAGAAAAAGGAGAGAGAGAGAGAAAGAATGTGTGTATAAAAATAAATAACGGATGGGGTACAAGGGGGAGGTGGTGCATTAGCAGAAGTTAGAGAAGTCAATGTTCATGCCATCTGGTTGGAACAAGTGCTACACATGCCCTTACACTTCCTCCCTTACCACCATTCAGAGCCCCAGACAGTCCTTCCAGGTGAGGCGACACTTCACCTGTGAGTCGGCTGGGGTGATATACTGCGTCCGGTGCTCCCGATGAGGCCTTCTATATATTGGCAAGACCCCACACAGGCTGGGAGACCGTTTCACTGAACACCTGCGCTCTGTCCGCCAGAGAATGCAGGATCTCCCAGTGGCCACACATTTTAATTCCACATCCCATTCCCATTCTGACATGTCTATCTACGGCCTCCTCTGCTGTAAAGATGAAGCCACACTCAGGTTGGAGGAACAACACCTTATATTCCATCTGGGTAGCCTCCAACTTGGTGGCATGAACATTGACTTCTCTAACTTCCGCTGATGCTCCACCTCCCCCTCGTACCCCATCCGTTATTTATTTTTATACACACATTCTTTCTCTCACTCTCCTTTTTCTCCCTGTCCCTCTGACTATACCCCTTGCCCATCCTCTGGGTTCCCCCCCCCGCCCTTGTCTTTCTCCCTGGACCTCCAGTCCTATGATCCTCTCATATCCCCTTTGCCAATCACCTGTCCAGCTCTTGGCTCCATCCCTCCCCCTCCTGTCTTCTCCTATCATTTCGGATCTCCCCCTCCCCCTCCCACTTTCAAATCTCTTACTAACTCTTCCTTCAGTTAGTCCTGACAAAGGGTCTCCGCTGAAATGTTGACTGTACCTCTTCCTAGAGATGCTGCCTGGCCTGCTGTATTTTCAGACAGTTCAACCGAAAATTAATTGCACTTCCAGGCACACTACCACTAATAATCACAAGAGCATTCATCCGTTCTGCACAAGAGACTGAAAGACAAAAACAATTGTCTCTTTCAAAAACACTAATGGAAGTCAAGTTATTATTAGTGCTAGCAAGTAACACTTTCTCACTAAAATATCAATGTTCACATTGGGTTCAGCCAGAGCCACTCAGTTCTGGTCTCCTTACAGACCCCATTACTGCCACAGACCATAAAGATCTAACTTGCAAAGCAGAGACAAGAAACTTCCCCTGATACCAAGACAGAATACACGCAAGCCTGGTCTTGCTAAAACGGAAGAAAAATTAATCGAGCATAGAACTATAATGGTTGCATTCATATTTTGTGCTAAGGAAGAAGGCTCTGATTTGGTAAGTCAATCATTTAGCTCCAAGTCAGAAGTGGAGATATATCACAAACATGAGACAATCTGCAAATGCTGGAAATCCAGAACAAAACACACAAAATGCTGGAGGAACTCAGAGGGCCAGGCAGCATCTATGGAAAAGAATAGGACTGAAAGGAAAGAGGAGATCAGTGTACTAAGTGGGGGGATGGGAGGAAAAAGTACAAGGTGGTAGGTGATAGATGAAACCAGGAGAAAGTGAGGGGATGAAGTAAAGAGCTGGGAAGTTGATTGGTGATAGAGATAAAGGGCGAGAGAAGAGAGAAGCTGATAGGAGAGGATAGAGAGTGGAGATATAAGATTAATTTCATAAGAACTTAAGAAAAAAAGGAGTAAAAATAGACTCACTGGCCCCTCGATTCTACTGTTATTCGATACAATTATAGTTGGTCCAACCCTTTCCTAAATGCTTTCTAGTTTTATCAACATCACTGCATTGTTCAAAAGTCCCCATCTGGAATATATTGAAATACCCCACCTCTAAAACTATCTTGGGAAGTGAGTTCCAAAGATTTATTGTTCCTCGGGAAATGAAGCAGTCTATTTGTGAATGCGGCAACAGCTAATCAATGTTCAGGCAAGGACATAGCAGTTAGCGTGACATGATTACAGCTCAGGTTGTTTTGGAGTTCAGAGTTTAATTCCGGACTTTGTACATCCTCCCCATGGAACACTTGCGTTTTCTCTGGTTCCTCCAGATCCTTCCCACAGTCCAAAGATGTACCAGGTAGATTAACTGGCCATGGTAAATTGTCCCGTGATCAGGTTAGGGTTAATAGGATTTGTCAGGGGTTGCTGGGGTGGTGTGGATCAAAGAGCCAACGCTGCACTGTATTGCTAGATTGATTGATAGATAGACATAGAGACAGACAGATAGATAAATAAGCAACACACATCAAAGTTGCTGGTGAACGCAGCAGGCCAGGCAGCATCTCTAGGAAGAGGTACAATCGACGTTTCAGGCCGAGACCCTTCGTCAGGACTAACTGAAGAAAGAGCTAGTAAGAGAATTAAAAGTGGGAAGGGGAGGGGGAGATCCAAAATGATAGGAGAAGACAGGAGGGGGAGGGATGGAGCCAAGAGCTGGACAGGTGATTGGCAAAACGGGTATGAGAGGATCATGGGACAGGAGGCCCAGGGAGAAGGAAAAGGGGGAGGGGAGAAAAAACCCAGAGGATGGGCAAAGGGTATAGTCAGAGGGACAGAGGGAGAAAAAGGAGAGTGAGAGAAAGAAATGTGTGTATATAAATAACGGATGGGGTACGAGGGGGAGGTGGGGCATTAGCGGAAGTTAGAGAAGTCAATGTTCATGCCATCAGGTTGGAGGCTACCCAGACGGAATATAAGGTGTTATTCCTCCAACCTGAGTGTGGCTTACCTTTACAGTAGAGGAGGCCGTGGATAGACATGTCAGAATGGGAATCGGATGTGGAATTAAAATGTATGGCCACTGGGAGATCCTGCTTTCTCTAGCGGACAGAGCGTAGGTGTTCAGCAAAATGATCTCCCAGTCTGCGTCGGGACTCGCCAATATATAGAAGGGCATGTGTAGCACTTGTTCCAACCTGATGGCATGAACATTGACTTCTCTAACTTCCGCTAATGCCCCACCTCCCCCTCTTACCCCATCCGTTATTTATTTTTATACACACATTCTTTCTCTCACTCTCCTTTTTCTCCCTCTGTCCCTCTGACTATACCCCTTGCCCATCCTCTGGGTTCCCCCCCCTTGTCTTTCTCCCTGGGCCTCCTGTCCCATGATCCTCTCATATCCCCTTTGCCAATCACCTGTCCAGCTCTTGGCTCCATCCCTCCCCCTCCCCCTCCCACTTTCAAATCTCTTACTAACTCTTCCTTCAGTTAGTCCTGACAAAGGGTCTCAGCCTGAAACGTCGACTGTACCTCTTCCTCGAGATGCTGCCTGGCCTGCTGCGTTCACCAGCAACTTTGATGTGTGTTGCTTGGATTTCCAGCATCTGCAGAATTCCTCGTGTTTGTGTAGATAAATAAATAAATAAGGTTTCATATGTGGTAAGGACCACTACAGCCTTCAAGTGCTAGATGATGACATCTCCAAGGAAGAAGAATTCAAATACTTCAATGTTGACCAATAAAATCAATATCATTGAGTTTCACAACAGTGAGTTCACTTCCTATAAACTTGACTGACCTAGCCCTCTGAATATTGTGTCTGTAGGAGGTGATCAGAGGTTAAGATATCCTGTAGCAAGTGACTCACTTACTGAACCTCAATGCCTTTCACCATCTATAAGACAAAAGTTAGGAGTATGAGTGTGATAAAGTGGCTTCCTCTTGCCTGAATGACTGCAGCTCTGGCAACTGATAAGAAACTGAACACCACTGAGAGCAAGCCATGCACTTTACTGGTACTGCATCTATCACCCGAAACACTGATTTCCTTCAGCACCAGTACATGTTAGCTGGAGTGCACAAAACATAACACCAATTATTCATCAAAGACACTGCAACACACCTGCACTTTGCAAATCCATGACTTCTGTCATCAAGGAAGACAAAAGTAGGAGGCATATTGGAATACTACCAATAAGTTCTACTGTAATTGGTAGAACTAAATCACCTTTCCTTTAGCATTCCTGGGTATAAATCTTATTCAAAAGCATTATGAGAATACTGCACAAAAAGCAGTGCAGCTTTTCAAGATAGATGCCCCCTAACCTAACATATCAACATAGTTATAAAGGAGGTAAAACAGTGGCTATACTTTATTAGGAGATTGAAGAGATTTAGCATGTCAACAAATACACTCAAAAACTTCTATGGTTGTACTGTGGAGAGCATTCTGACAGGCTGCATCACTGTCTGGTATGGAGGGGCTACTGCACAGGACCAAAAGAAGCTGCAGAAGGTTATAAATCTACTCAGCTCCATCTTGGGTACTAGCCTACAAAGTACCCAGGACATCGTTAGGGAGCAGTGTCTCAGAAAGGCAGTACTCATTATTAAGGACCTCCAGCACCCAGGGCATGCCCCTTTCTCACTGTTACCATCAGGTAGGAGATACAGAAGCCTGAAGGCACACACTCAGCGATTCAGGATCAGCTTCTTCCCCTCTGCCATCCGATTCCTAAATGGACATTGAATCTTTGGACACTTTTTAAAAAATATACAGTATTTCTTTTTTGCACATTTTTAAAATCTATTCAATATACATAATTGATTTACTCGTTTATTTATTACTTTTTAAAATTTTATTTATTATTTTTTTCTCTCTGCTAGATTATGTATTGCATTGAAATGCTGCTGCTAAGTTAACACATTTCACATCACATGCCGGTGATAATAAACCTGATTCTGATTCTGATATTTTTGTTACTTTACTTTTATCCACCATTACTCTTTGCTTCCTCTTATTCCTCACTGTTACATCTCCGCCAATACTGCCTCTACCAGTATTTCCCTGTCACTTGCTTCCAAATGATGCACAACAGCAATTACTATGGCTTAACTAAAGAGTAATCCTCCTTGCAAACAAGTAATGTTCACGAGGGTATCTTACCTGTCAGATGGTAATGCTCCTCACTCTCTGAGTCTGTAAGAGAGATCAGCTCCTTCAAAAGAAGGGGGTACTTCAGAACACGCTGAATAGGTTTGATCAGGTATGATTCCAAAGTGGATGAATGTTGCTGCTTGGGATTTTGGGCGTCAAGGAAGGCCTTAAAAGCTGGGTTTATCTTGGCTAAACACAAATAAATTATGGTAAGGCACAAATAATATTACAGCATTGAAACTGACACAAAAATATCATGATACTACTGAATATGATGCTGTCAAAAACATGTTCCATATTTTGAATGAGTAATGTACATGTGATTAATGAATGTGAATCTTAATAAAGTAAAAAAAAACATAGAAATCACTAATCCTCCTGTAAATTACTTTGAATCTGTTCACATTGATTTTTGACCACTCTGCAAAAGAGGTCCTTCCTATTTGTTCTATCCAGGCTCATCATTATTTAAACATCTGAAGTAAATCTTGTCTCCCTTTTAAAAGAAAGCAACCTAGTTTATAGATCCTTCCTCATAGTTGTATTTTCCAGTCTTGCATAGCACTAATAAACCTCCTGTACACCCTCTCCAGTACGTTTTATATTCTTTTGCCCTGTGCACCTCCCCAAATGCATCACTTTACCCTTTTCTGGAGTAAACTTCATTTGCTTTTTGTTTAGTCATAGTCATAGTCATACTTTATTGATCCCGGGGGAAATTGGTTTTCGTTACAGTTGCACCATAAATAATAAATAGTAATAGAAATAGTAATAGTAATATTACTATTAGTAAATAGTAAATAGTAATAGTCATAGAAATAATAAATAGTAATAGAATAGTAATAGAAAATAGTAATAAATAGTTAAATAGTAATATGTAAATTATGCCAGTAAATTATGAAATAAGTCCAGGACCAGCCTATCGGCTCACGATGTCTGACTCTCCAAGGAAGGAGTTGTAAAGTTCGATGGCCACAGGCAGGAATGACTTCCTATGACACTCTGTGTTGCATCTCGGTGGAATGAGTCTCTGGCTGAATGTACTTCTGTGCCCACCCAGTACATTATGTAGTGGATGGGAGACATTGACCAAGATGGCATGCAACTTAGACAGCATCCCAACAGGCTAGGTTATCTGGGTCTTCCTGCCCACTAAAGCTTTGTTCCTTATTGACATATATTATAAGAATGAGGAAGTGTAAACCCACTGGCAGCAGACTTTCATTCACAGAAAGAGTAACCGTTACCCTTTCTGTCATCGAGCCACTGTTTGTTAGGGAACTTTGAAATCCTTGGGATTTTAATTTTGTTGACCAGTCTGCCAAAAACATTACTAAAATCCAGACATACTTCATCGAAAGCTCTGTCCTCATTGACTCTTGTCATGACTTTCTCATAAAATTCAATCAAGTCAGTCATATACAACCTTAAAAAAATCAATGCAGACTATCCTTTGTCTTCCCAAGTGAAAGTTTATACTGTATCTTGGAATGGATTCCAATAATTTGCTCACCATCTAAGTTAAACAAACTGGGCTGTAATTGCTTTGTTTAACAATTACTGCCTTCAAACAACAGTACAATGTTAACAATATCCTGATCCTTTGATACCAGTCCTGAGCCCAAGATAATTAGAAGTTGGAATGTTATCCTCCAGAACTTCACCACTTGCTTCTATAAACATCCTAACATATTTCATCCATCCTGACAAATTATCCATTTTCAAATATTATAAACCTCTGAATAATCTGTTATTTCATTATGTTGATATATTCCAATATTTGACAGTCCACTTTAATGAGTGGATTTGCAGAGATGAACTACACTATCAGCAGTGTCCCCTCTTTGGGGAGGGCTGGTGCAAATTATTCTTTACCCACATCACCATCACATACACTTCACCCTTTTACATCCAAAAGCTAATATTCTTCCCTTTGTTATCCTCTTGCTCTTTACATACAGGCTTTTTAAGGAATTTTCATTTATTTTACTTGATTATATGCTCATGCTGCCTCCTCCCCTACTTTATTAGTTTTCCTTTTAGTTTGACTCCTATACTTCCTATAAATATCTGGCTTTTCTCCTGTACTGGTCTCCAAATCTGACAGTACCTTCCTGTTTTACCTGACCATACCCTGTATGTCCCTTGCCATCAAGAGGTGTCTAGATTTTACAGAGTCGATCTTTTTTAGTTTGGAAGGAAATGTTCACACTGACCTCTTGAACCATCTTCTAAAATCTCTCCTTTTATCTGAGTTGCCTTCAAATATCTATTTCTAGCTCATATTTACTATATCAGTTTTCAGTCTGGTAAAACAGGCTTTACATTGAACTTTTTCTGAAATGCAATTCCTGAATGCAATTTAGGAATTCTGTGTCCTCTATGTTTTTTATACTGACTATATTCCAGTTAATATTAGAGTAGCAAAAATCTCACGTAATGATTGTCCTAGTGCTTTTGCACTTGGCAGAAATGTGCCTACAAAAACAATCTTCTGAAATTCTCTCTCAACAGTGCAAATGAGCCTTGTTTGTTCTTTAATTCAACCTACACAGCTTCATTCGATGATTGCTTGATAACATTATCCTTTTTTATAACTGTGATCTCTTTAACCATATTGTTACACCTCAACTTTTCTTTTAGTCTCCCTCTCCATCTCATTTGAAACCAATGATCAGGAACATTAAGGTTTCAGTATCATCCCTTTTTAAGCACTGTTCCTATAATAGATAAAATATTATATTCCCTTGTGCCCTCAACACATTTACATTTTTTTTTACATTCAGCTATATTACACAAGCAAACGTACCCATAAGAACATTGGTCCTTGCACGTTGAGGTGCAACGCACTTGGTAGTACCGGTTCCATCTCCCGCATAACTGGTGGTGCCCTCATGTACCACCTTTTCATTCATGTTGCAATATCTTCAGCAGCATCAATGCATTTCAAATTGTCCTTATCCCTTAAAACCGCTGATAAGGTTGCAACTTGTTTAATACTCAGGAGCACTTCCTAGCAAGTCGACAGTGAAGGAAAATCACTGGTGAGCCTGGGCAGTTCACCCTTGGCATTAAATTCTGGCTCAAATTTTCTGCAACTAATTTCACATAAATATATAATGCATAAGGTTTTCATAGAAGGAATGATGTATATATAGAATCTAAACCATTGAAAAAGTTGTAGTGTTATTACCTTTAACAAGCACCTTGGGAACTTTTGTATGACTTGCACAGAATGCGCTGTATAACTTGAAACGATCAGCGTAGTACAGGAATGAACCACCCAACGAGAAAAGTACTTTCTGCAAAAGAAGAAAACAAAATCCTGGATTGATACAGAGAATTTGTCATGTGCAGTTTTATGAATCTATAAGCTGTTTTGGACCCCCGATCTAAGATGCGCTGGCACTGGAGAGGGTTCAGTGGAGGTCCTCAAGAATGACCCCAGGAATGAAAGGGTTAATGTATGAGGAGCATTTGATGGCTCTGGGCCTGTACTCACTGAGGTTTAGAAGAATGAGGGGCTTTTCACTGAAACCTATCGAAATTGAAAAGCCTAGACAGAGTGGACATGGAGAGGATATTTTCTATAGTGGCGGGAGTCTAGGACCAGAGGGTACAGCCTCAGAGTACAAGTACACCCCTTTAGAACAGACATGAGGAGGAATTTCTTTAGCCAGAAGGTTGTGAATCCATGGAATCCTTGCCATAGATGACTGTGGAGGCCAAGTCAGTGGGTATATTTAAGAGGGAGGTTGAAAGGTTCTTGATTAGTAAGGGCGTCAATGGGTATGGGGAAGAGAAAGGGATTGAAAGGGATAATAAATCAGCCATGATAGAATGGCAGAACAGACTCGATGGTCAAATGGCCTGCTTCTGCTCCTATGTCTTATGGTCTAAGATCACAACATGCAGAGTCAAGATTGCTTCCAAGACAAAGCAAAAAGTTGAGGGAAAGGTAGCCATTTGGGGTGGCAGCCAATTTAATAATTTAGACTTTGGAAACAAACATTTAATTTGTAATGTGTGGATAACATAAAAATGTGGTGGATAAAACAAAGAGCCAAGGAGAAATCAACAATCCACAAGACATCTGAAAAGAAACATGCACATAGGTAATCCAACCAGCAAATGAATTTCAACACAGATACTGGTGGGCCGTAACATCTTAGTATAAATGTCACATCTTGCTTGGAAGATAAGAATTTAAATGCTGTGGAGGTACATAGAAGAGTAGCACATAGGCACAGGTCCTTCAGCTCTTAAAGCAATATGAAATGAGATCTCTTCTGCCTGCTCATGATCTATATTCTTCCACATTCCGTATATTCATGTGTCTATCTAAAACCTCTTGAATGCCAGTATTGCATGTGCTTCTATCATTGGCAGCCCGTTCCGGGTAGTACCAATCTCTATGTAAAAAAAACTTGTTCACCCATGTTTCCTTTAAACTTCCCCCTCTTACATTACTTGACATTTCCACCCTGGGATATGGATTCTGACTAGCTACACTATCCATGTCTCCTATAATTTTACAAACTTCTATCAGGTCTCCCGTCAGCCTCCAATGTTCCAGAGAAATAAAGCAAAGTTTGACCATCCTATGATGGCAAAGGGTACACCAGATCAAAATTGAACACCAGAATGCTTTTTTTCTTTATAATAGATAATAGGGTGAGATAATAGTGGATTTTTTTAAGTTTGGAAAGGATAAGATAGACGTTTCAAGTGTTGCAAGGAAAAACAGATAAAAGCCATAAATATAAACTGGTCATTAATACTGATAGACTTATAGCTCTGGTCTTCCCTGCAGCTAACAAGAGAATTAGATCAATGGAGGTCTGCCTCTTTCCTTGTCCAATTATTTTTTCACACCAACTGAATCTGAAACATAATGGAAGTAGAAGACAAGTGAAAACTGCAGTGTGCAAGAGAAGTTGACTGCAATTGAAACAATGCTACCTTGAACTGATTAACTGTTTCCAACTCTTCAAGATCTGAAACCAGTCTTACACCATCCTCCAGTGTTTTCAAGAATTCCACTTGAAACTGAACCATTTCTCTCAAGTTTCCAAAAAGCACATCAAGCTGAAACACAAACAGCAAACAAAAATGTTTATTCAGAATAAAAACATAGATGACTGGATATTTTATTAGAACTCTTGCTTGAAAAATATTACCTCATCTTGAGTGAGAAAAACCTCTTTCTGCAATGGTTTTAAATATCTCTCCAAGAGACAATTCAGATCCTGTGAACAAAATAGGAGATATTAGACAGATGTACAAAAAATCATTTTACCTTCCCTATACAGTGAAAACAGAAAATTATGAGTCGACCTATCGCTACACATCACTGTACTAGATTTGACCTCTTTAAAAATGTATGCCCTGGTTTATACAAAATGATGCCAGAATAAATGCAATTTATTTTACAAGGCTGTAAATGTAGTAATTAACAGAGCAATAAATTATTCAAAGGAAAATCAAAATATTTTTGTAATGTAAGCTTCTGTTTTATTTCAAATTGCACTTTCAAACATGTTATATACATTCGCTACTAATAAATATATATTGGAAATTCAGCAGCACCTGTGAAAAGAGAAACCTCATCTGTAATGTTTATCAGGAGATTAAAATATTTGCAGTTTTAAACAAAATTCACAAAGTAATGCTAAATAAATGCATGTGTATAATAAATGTACAATTGAAACATTACACACAGAACATAAAACATACACAGTCATTTCAACTGCATAAATTACTGAAGATTACATAGAACATCCAGCACAGAAACAGGCCATTCTTTCCATGACAAAATTCATGTTCTACTCAACTCTCCTCCCACTGAGTAACCCTCAATTCCCCTCTCCCTTAGCTACTCCTCTTGCAGCCTTGTAAGCATATCTGTAATCTTCACAAAGTGACCAATTCTATCAAAACCTTCGTAAATTTACAGACCCCTATTATGTCACTACTCTGCTTTTTTTTCTCAGGAGATATTGACCTTACAAAGTTCTCATCCTGCTTTCTATTTTGCTTTACAATCAACTCACTGCACTGCATAAGTTGAGTTAATGCCAGTAGGTTTTATGAGATGGTGCTTATGCCTGACAACAGTGATTTATTTCTACTTGTTTTGAGTAGATGAGTACTTATTGTTATTGATTTTAAGTGTTAATAAATGTTTTGAAATAGTCTTCTGTTGAAGGAGCTATGCATACTAAGATACAATTCTAGCAATGGCTTTCAAATTTCAGTATCCTACCCAAGACATCACCTTCTGCCTGGTAGTCTGCATTCTGAGGACATAAACACTGAATTTTCCAGTTCCAGGTAACCTGGTATCCCTCTGTTACTTTGGTTTCTACCCCATTCCTCCTACACCCACCCAAGTCCACTCCTCCCAAGCTGCCATCGCCCTACCTCTTACTTCTCCTCAACTCTCCAACTACCCATCAACTACACACTCCTTCCACTGGGTCCCTTCCCTCGAATATTCCTTCTAGCCCACCCCACCTCTCTTGTTTGGTCCCAAGCTCAATCCTGCTTTTCCTATCAAATTCCATCTTCTACGGCCTTTGGCTGCCTCCATCTATCACCTTCCAATCTCTGTCGCTATTTCCACTCTTTCCTCCTGCATCTTCCTACTACCCCTTTTCACCTGGATTCACCTATCACCACATCCTCCCCTCACCTGTTTAGAATGGCTAACTTTCAGTCTGGATGAAGAGTCTTGATTTGAAATGTTCAGTTATAGAATTACAAATATCTTTCAATAACTGGAACCTACGTATATAACAGTCCTCACCGATATTCTCATTCCCTAAGCTGCAGATATTAATTCTAATTATACAGCCTCACTGTAATGTCAACATCCACTTTGCACATTAACAGGACGGACACAATAAGCAACAAATTTACACAGAAGCCCAATGTCTGTGTCAGTGACATTTTGAAGAGTTTAATTGTTGATAACTGATTTTTTTTCCCTCTGTTCTCACCTTTACGTAGGTTTGTTCTGTTTCCACCAGTTCACAGATAACCTTGCGCAGTTTATCTGCATCAGTCAGCTGTCGAGGTGGTATTTGCTGTGGTAAAGATTCCAAAGGTTGTGACGACATGCTCAGTGGGTTTAACTCATGCAGACCATGACAAAATGCTGTTACTTGCTCAGTGCTCTACAAAAGAAAATAAGGAACAAAAGCTGACTTTTATAATATCCTTTGCTGTGAAAAAGATTTGTATTTAAACACAGTGGCTCAGTGGCTGGGACACTCAATGAATCATGTTATCACAAACCATTTTAAATAGCTGAGAGCATATGGTGATGTTTATGGATTATATCTTGAAGCTACATTTAACTGCATTGCACATATAATTTAAATGATCTGAAAGCTCCTTCATACCAATATAGAGTCATAGAGTAATACAACACAGAAACTGTCCCTTTAGCCCAACTTTTCTATGACGACCACAATACCCATCTCATCTTGTCTCATTTGCCCACATTTTGCCCATATCCCTCAAAACCTTTCCTATCCAGAAATGTACAGAACCTGTCCAAATGCCCAACACCTCATGATCCTGTGCACATGAAGCTCTATACCAACTGGTGATGACACCACTCAGAATCATCGCAACAGTACATCTACAGAAATTTGCAAAATCTAGGGAAAAATAAACTTTCTCCAAGGTACGATAGAAACCAGCCTCCTCTCCACGAACTCTGTCTACACTTCTCACTGTCTCAGTAAAGCAGCCAACATAACCAAAGATCCCACCCACCCCAGACATTCTCTTTTCCCTTCTCCCATCGGGTAGAAGATAAAAAAAAGCCCGAAAGCATGTATCATCATGTTCAAGGCCAACTTTTACCTCACTGTTATAAGACTATTGAATAGTTCCCTAGTGTGATAAGATCAATGCTTGATCTCATAATCTACCTCATTATGGTCTTGCACCTTATCGTCTGTCTGCAATGCACGTTCTCTGTAGCTGTTGCACTTCATTCTACATTCTGTAATTGTTTTACCTTGTACTTCCTCAATACACTGTGTAATGAATTTGTCTGTATGAACAGTATGCAAGACATGCTTTTCACTGTACCTTGGTACATATGACAATAATAAACCAATTCCAATTTCCATTATTATAAACTGTTCATTAAAGATCAAATTATTTTGAATTCTTAAAGACACCTTGTGCAATCTTTCAACTACAATGAATTATTCACTTAAAATGAGAAAATAAATATTTTTAGCTCTAAAATTCTATGTGTGCTTCCAAAAGTAGATCAGATCGCAGTTTCCAGGTTTCAAAGTTGGAATCAGAATCAGAATCAGGTTTACGGCTGCTTATGACAAATTCTGTTGTTTTGTGACAGCAGTGCAGTGCAAGACATAAGAGTACAGGTACAAGATAAAAGTGCAAAAGCCAAGGTAGTGTTCATGAAACATTCAGCGGTCTCATGGCAAAAAGGAAGCAGCTATTCTTAAAACGTTGAATGTGCATCTTCAGGCTCCTATACCTCCTCCCCGATGGTAGTACTGCGAAGAGGGGATGTTCCAGATGGTGAGGATCTCTAATTATGGATGCTGCCTTCTTGAGGCAGCACCTCTTGAACATGTCCTCAGTGGTGTAAGGGTTTGTGCCTGTGATGGAACTGACTGAGTCTACAACCCTCTGCAGCCTCTAGTGATCCTGTGCATATGAAGCTCTATACCAGTTGGTGATGCCACCAGTCAGAATCTTCGCAACAGTACGTCTACAGAAATTTGCAAGAACCTTTGGTGATAGATAAAACCTCCTCAAACTTCTAACGAAGCAGAACCACTTGCTTGTGTTCTTTGTGATTGCATCAATAAATTGGGCCCAGGATAGATCTTCTGAGATGTTGACACCCAGGAATTTGAAGCTACTCACCCTTTCCACTGCTGCCTCCTCATTGAAGACAGGCATCTGTTCTCCTGACTTCTCCTTCCTGAAATCCACAAGCAATTCCTTGGTATTGGTGACATTGAATGCGAAGCTGTTGTGACATCACTCACCAGCCGATCTATCTCACTCCTATACACATCCTCGTCACCATCTGAGATTCTGTTAACAATGGCGTCATCAGCAAGTTCATTGATGCACTTGATGAGTGTCTAGCCACACTGTCATGAGTGTACAGAGATAACAGCAGTGGGCAAAGCACACATTTATGAGGTGCACCTGTGTTGACAGTCAATGAGGAGACATAATCACCATTCTGTACCGACTGTAATCTCTCGATAAGGAAGACAAAGACTCAGTTGCAGGCTTTATTGAGAGTGGGGTGGGTACAGAGGTCCGGGTTTTGAAGCTTATTGATTAGTGAGGAGATAACGATGTTGAACTCCAAATTGTAAATGATAAACAGCAGCCTGGTGTAAGATTTGCTGTTGTCTAGGTGCTTCAAGGCCAAGTGGAAAGCAAGTGAAATTGCGCCCACTGTAGATCTGTTGTGGTCATAGGCAATTTGCAGTGGGTCCAGGTTCTTGCTTGGGCAGTTATAATTCTAGCCATGACCAACCTCTCAAAGCACTTCATCACAGTAGATGTGAGTGCTGCTAGGCAACAGTCTTTGAGGCAGCTCACCCTGCACTTCTTGGGCACTGCTATGATGCTGCTCTTCTAAAGCAGGTGAAAAACCTCCAACTGCATCAGTGAGAGGTTAAAGATGTCCTTGAACATACCAGCCAGTTGGTCAGCACAGATTTTCAGGACCCTGCCAAGTATATCATCGGGGGGTCTAACTTGCTAAGGTTCATCCTCTTGAAAAAATGTTCTGACGTCACCCTCTCAGAGTTCACACGGTCGCCACATGCTGTTAGGTTTATATAGATTTATTCTGCATCTTGCTTTGGCATGCTGTTTTGTTTCATGCCTAAAAGCTGTATGTGAGATTTAAATTATTAGGATATGCCACATAAATTCCATTTATTAACCTTAGCACAGCTCTACAGGGAATTCAAGTTTAAAACTAGCTATTATACATAGATCCATGAATTCTTAAAAGTAAGTTATCACCAGATGGTTTAACGAAATAAAACTCTTGCTAAGAGACAGTGTAGGAAAGGGAAATAACTTACAATGAAACCACTCCATTTCTTTTCTTTCTTTTTGTACAATTAGCAAACCCAAACGAGCTCCTACACACTTGAAAAGTCACTGTAAGTACATTTATAGCCTGCACATTTGGATGGTTTTATAATTGCGTTTACTTATTTCTCTGTCAATGATTATACAGGACTGATTTACATGAAACATTTGGCTCATCAAGGCTTCAGTGAGGAGAGGCATAGGCTAAAGGTAAATTGTTTTTCATTATTTATTCTTTCTTTCTTTATTATTACACATTTAGAAGAGTGGGGATGCTAGGTAAGATAGTGGAATGTTCCTCTTGTGGGATGTGGGAAGGCAGGAGGACCATCACTATCTCTGACGACAACACCTGCAAGAAGTGCATCCAGCTGCAGCTTCTAACAGACTGTGTAATGGAGTTGGAGGTGAAACTGGAATAAATGCAGATCATTCGCGAGCTGAGGGATTCAGAGAGAGGATGGGAAAGCGAAAGTGGATAGGCAGCCAGCACAGAGTACCCCTGTAGCCATTCCCCTCAACAACAGGTACACTGTTTTGGATACTGTTGGGGGGGGGGGGGGCCAATGACAAAGGAAAGTCATAGCTGTCAAGTCTCTGGCACTGAATCTGGCCCTGTGGCTCAGAAGTGAAAGGAGGTAGAAGAAGAGAGCTGTAGTGATAGGGATTCATTGGTTAGGGGAACAAAAAGGAAGTTCTGTGGACAAGAACAAGATTCCAGATAGTATGATGCTTCCAGGGTGACAGGGTCAGGGACATCTCCGATCAAGTCCACAGCATTCTTTAAGTGGGAGGGTGAGCAGCAAGAGGTTGTAGTCCACGCTGGTACCAATGACACAGGTAGAAGGGGTTGCAAGGTCCTTCAAAGTGAGTTCAGGGTGTTAGGTGCCAAGTTAAAGGACAGGATCTCCAGTGTTGTGATCTCAGGATATACTGAGTTGTGTATAATTCAACACAAGGATAATTGTAGAAAAAGAGGATGAGCTTAGGGCATGGCTGAGCATCTAGAATTATGATATTGAAGCCATTAGTAAGATTTGGAGGGACAAGACTGGCAGCTTAGTGTTCTGGGATTCATTGTTTTAGACATGATAGAATGGGAGGGATTAAAGGAGGAAGGGTGGCATTAACTGGACTGAATTGGACTCTCTCACAGTGGTGTCTGAAAAGAGGGTGCTGTCTAAGTTGCATGCCATCTTGGTCAATATCTCCCATCCACTACATAATGTACTGGGTGGGCACAGGAGTACATTCAGCCAGAGACTCATTCCTCCAAGATGCAGCACAGAGTGTCATAGGAAGTTATTCCTGCCTGTGGCCATCAAACTTTACAACTCCTCCCTTGGAGGGTCAGACACCCTGAGCCGATAGGCTGGTCCTGAACTTATTTCATAATTTACTGGCATAATTTACATATTACTATTTAACTATTTATGGTTCCATTACTATTTATTATTTATAGTGCAACTGTAACGAAAACCAATTTCCCCCCGGGGTCAATAAAGTATGACTATGACTATGACTATTACTAGTCAGGGAAAATGCCATGACAGTGCTCAGAGAGGACAGATTGAAGAGCTTGTCAAATGAGGCTTTATGGGTAGAACTGGGAATAAAAAAGGTATGACCACACTAATGAGATTATATTATAGACTAACAGTTTTCGTGGGATTTAGAGGAGCAAATTTGTAGAGAAATTGCAGACTGTTGTAAGAAACATAAGGTTGTGGTAGTACAAAGATGATTTTAACTTTCCACATGTTGACTGGGACCCACATACTATTAAAGAGCTGGATGGGAAAGAGACTGTCAAATGTGTTCAGGACAGTTTCCTTAATCAACACATGGAAGTCCCAGCTAGGGACCATGCAATACTAGATCTCTAGTTCAGGAATGAGTCAGGGCAGTTGACAGAAGTTTATGTAAGGAAACACTTTACATTTAGTGATCATAATGCCCTTAGTTTCAAGGCAATTATGGAAAATAATAGGCCTGGTTCTCGGGTTAACATTCTAAATTGGGGAAAGGCCAGTTTTGATAGTATCAGAAAGGATCAGGCAAGTGTGGATTTGGACAGTTTTTTTCTGGCAAATCTGTGCTTGGTAAGTGGGTGCCCTTCAAAAGTGAAAATTTGAGAGCTGAGTTTGAATGTTCCTATCAGAATAAAAAGGCAAGGGTTACAGGTTTAGGGAACTTGGTTTTTGAGAGATATTGAGGCTCCGGTTAAGAAAAAGGAGGTGCATAGCAGGTATAAGCAGATAGGAACAAATGAGGTACTTGAGAAGGAGAAGAAATGCAAGAGAACACTTAAGAAGGAAATCAGGACAGCAATGAGAAACCATGAGGTTGCTCTAGCAGACAAGCTAAAGGAGATTCCTAAAGGCCTCTGCAGATATATTAAAAGCAAAACCAAAGTTCGAAGTACATTTATTATCAAACTATGTATCTTATATACAGCCTTAAGATTCATCTCCTTACAGGCAGCAACAAACCAAAGAAACTAAATAGAACCCATTAGACTGCCAAATGTGCAGATAAAAAACAAAGCATGCAAACAATAAAAGTAAGCAAATAACATTCAGAACTGAAGTCCACAGTCACAAAACCAGTCTTCACTATAGCTGATTCAGGAGCCCATTAACTGCAGACACAGCCTCCATTCAGCGCAGAGACAAGCGAACTTAGTGGAGCAGTGAACTGAACTGGCCTGTCCCTCACTTCCAGCCACCAGCACCCTAACCATTTCAATCTGGCTCTCGGACCTGGGTGTGGGCCCCACTGCCTCAGTTTGGCCCATACACGACCTTTGGAATTCAGCCCTCTGCTTAAATTGGTCAAATCTCAGGTCTTTCCTTACTCTGGGGCGCTGCCTCCCTTGCCTCGCCTCGGTTCTGCCACATCAAATCGTCTCCAAGTCCGTTCCAGTAATGGCCAAACATTGGCTCATTCTCCGCTCTCAGGGCCAGCCCCCACCGCCTCAATTTGGCCCATATATGACATGCCACAACCATCCTGCACCGCAAAAATGCCAGGTCATACAGGCAGTTCAAAGTCTTGACTCCAAAATGGAAGGTACAAGCTATTGATTGCAATGCTCATATCTGAGAAAAAGTGCAACTAATACAGAAATTTATAGTTGTGTTCGTTGTTGCTGTGCTTCACCAGTGCCACTTTAAACCGGAAGCATAGCAAGGGACAGAATGGTCTTCTGGTAGATCAGAGTGGTAACTTACATATGGAGCCACAAAAGATTGGGGTGATCTTAGAGATTTTTTTGCATCTGTATTTACAGGGATATGAACACAGTCTACAGATGTGAGGCAATGCAACAAGGTGGTCATAGACCCTATACAGATTACAGATGACAAGGTGTTTGCTATCTTGAGGTAAATTAGGGTGGATAAATCCCTAAGACCTGACAAGGTGTTCCCTCAGTCCTTGTGGGAGCCTAGTGCAAAAATTGCATGGGCCCTAGCAGAGATACTTAAATCATCCTTAGACACAGGTAAGGTACTGCCAAACTGGAGGATAGCGAACGTTGTTCTGTAGTGTAAGAAAAGCTGTAAGAATAAGCCAGGAAATTATAATAGGCTGGTGAGCCTGACATCAGCAGTAGGAAAGTTATCGGAAGATATTCTAAGGGATTGGTTATTTAAGTATTTGAATAGACGGGGACTGGTTAGGGATAGTCAACATGGCTTTGTGCATGGTAAATCGTGTCTAAGCAATCTTATGGAGTTTTTCAAGGAAGTTACCAAGAAAGTTGATGAAGGCACGGCAGTGGATGTTTCCTCCATGAACTTTAGCAAGGCCTTTGATAAGGTTCCACATTGGAGGTTGGTCAAGAAGGTTCAGTCACTCAGCATTCAAGATGAGGTAGTAAATTGGATTACATTGGCTTAGTGGAAGATGACAGAGAGTAGTAGTAGATGGTTGCCTATCTGACTGGAGGCCTGTGACTAGTGGAGTGTCTCAGGGATTGATGCTGGGTTCGTTGTTGTTTGCCATCTAATATCAAAGATCTTGCTGATAATATGATAAACTGGATCAGGAAATTTGCAGATAACATCAAGATTATGAGTGTAGTGGACAGCAAGGAAAATGATCAAAGCTTCCAGTGGGATCTGGACCAGCTGGAAAAATGAGGTGAAAAATCAAGATGGAATTTAATGCAGATAAGTGTGAGGTGTTGCACTTTGGTAGGACCAACCACAGTAGGACTTACACAGTGTGCAATAGGGCACTGAGGAGTGTGGTAGAACAGAGGGATCTCGTAATTCAGGTTAATACTTCTTTGAAAGCGGCATCACAGGTAGATAGGGTCATACATAGGCCTTCATAAATCAATGTACTTACAGGAGTTGGGATGCTATGTGGAAGTTGTATAAGACGTTGCTGAGGCCTGATTTGGAGTATTGTCTCCAGGAAAGATGTAAATAAGATTTAAGGAATGCGGAGAAAATTTACAAAGATATTGCCAGGACTTGAGGATTTAAGTTATAGGGGCTTTATTCCCTATATAGGGAGATTTGATAGATGCGTACAAAATTATGATAGGGTAAATGCAAGCAGGCTCTTTCCACTGAGGTTGGGTGAGACTACAACTAGAGGTTATGGATGAAGGGTGAAAAGTGAAATGTTTAAGGGGAATATGAGGGGGAACAACTTCATTCAGAGGGTGGTGAGAGTGTGGAGCGAGCTGCCAGCACAACTGGTGGATGCAGGGTCGATTTCAGCGTTTAAGAGAAACTTGGATATGTACATTGATGGGAAGGGTATGTAGGGCTATGGTCCAAGTGCTGGTCGGCACAGACTAGATAGGCTGAAGGGCCTGTTTCTGTGTTGTAGTGTTGTGTGACTCTATGATTCTACTTCGGCATAACATCTGTATACTTAAATTATACTGTGGAATACAAACCGAAGAATGATTGACTTTTGTTTACGATTCCTCTGTTACTATTCAATGGAAGCATTAACCAATTTACTTTAAATGAGTTAGTTGTACCATTGAAGTAGCAGGGGATGTTTCAGAATCGTCTAGTCCAATTCCCATTGAAATTCAGTAATCAAGTTAGTTTAAAATTCTTGGTATTAACTTAACAAAGACTTGCCAAGAATTATTAGCCCCCACATTTCCAATTAGAAGCCTTGATGAACTTTGAAGTGTAATGAATATTAGCATTGCTGGAGTCATGTTACATAACCAATCTTCTTTAAGGACCTCCAATAGTTTTCCAAATTTATTCTGTTTCATTTGCAACACAATTTTAGTTGTATTCCCATAAATCAGAAACAACCTTAATATCTGGAAAATTAAATGCAACAAAAATGCCTGCTTGTCTCTTTGATTTTAATTTATCAACACAACTAAGCCTTTGTTGTGTGATCTGAATGAGTGGAAAAATCATCAGATGCCTCTGGCCTAACAGTAGGAGACAGGGTGGATTTAGGAGGCAGTGAAGGAGGGGGAGAAATTAATGGCAGCAAAGGAAAAAATTAGGAATCTGAGTAACAATCATAGGCATACAATTGAATTGTAAAATCTAAACTAGCAAATTTCCAATGGAATACTTCCCAATTCCCAACTTGCTAAAGGTCTGATTGCCGCCAGCAATTATTGATATGTTATGTGGAAAATATTGAAAAAGGAAGAACCAAAAGTATAATGAGAGAAAAAATAATGTGCTTTAGAACAGCGGCAAGCCTGGAAATTTGCAGTAACAAGATTAAGAGTGACAATAAAATGGATTTACCACAGGGATGATTAAAGCCCCATATTATCAACATGAAAGAACAACTAAGAAATTACTGGTTTCTCATTAAAAGGGTGGAGGTAACGAAAGTAATTACACTGATTACATTATCAAATATTGGAGTGACAACTATTCCAAATGAGTCAAATGATTCAGATTAAAACCTCCAGCCAATGAATCCTGTATCCTATACAAACTGAAGAAATTTTAAGCTCTTTCTTTAGTTACTTGAACACACTTGAAGTGACTCAGGAACTGGTGGACAATGACTTATAATAAGCAAAATTAGGTTGTTAGTTTGTTCCAGTAAAAGTTCCAATGAATTATTTCATTTGGTTTTGTTTAAATAAATTAGCCTTCAACATTTTTAATTACCCTTAAAAATTTAAATTGTGAATGATTAGGTCAGGACAAAGTTGCTTTGAAAGCATAAATCAAGCCACCTCTCACACAGCGACTTATTGTATGAGTAATTATGTCCTCCCATCCTCACGTTAACACAATGCTACAAATTCCTCAAAATGTAGAGGAACATTTTGCTGCAATTTTTTAATAGTTTAAATTAATCAATATTTCATTTGACATCACCAAAAATATTAAGAGTATAAAGTCCCTCAGATCAGAAGTAGTTCAATTACTGTAATATTAACCTGTTAGATCAAACAATTTTGAGATTATACCCCTTAAGCAGATTGTTTTTATTTCTTCAGTTGATTTTGTATGTTTAGCCAGTACTGAATCAGAGACAAATGATTCTTGAAACTATCACCTTTACTCATACCTTGTGGTATACTTAGATTAGATCAGATTAGATTAGATTATGTGGACATTCAGTCCTCGTTTATTGTCATTTAGAAATGCATGCATTAAAAAATGATACAATGTTCCTCCAGAATGATATCACAGAAACACTGGACAAACCAAGACTAAAACTGACAAAATCACATAATTATAACATATAGTTACAACAGTGCAAAGCAATACTGTAATCTGATAAACAGCAGACCATGGGCATGGTAAAAAAAAAGTCTCAAAGTCCCAATAGACTCATCATCTCACGCAGACAGTAGAAGGGAGAAACTCTTCCTGCCATGAACCTCCAAGCGCTGCAAACTTGCCGATGCAGCACCATTGGAAGCACCCAACCACAGCGGACTCTGAGTCCGTCCGAAAACTTCGAGCCTCCGACCAGCCCTTCAACACCAAGCACCGAGCACCATCCTCTGCCAAGTGCTTCGACCCTGCCCGGCCACCGAGCAACAAGCAAAGCCGAGGATTGGGGCCTTCCCCTCCGGAGATTCTGGATCACACAGTAGCAGCAGCAGCAAAGCAAGCATTTCAGAAGTTTCACCAGATGTTCCTCCGTGCTCTCACATCCGTCTACATCAAATCAGGATTGTGCACGGCACCCTACTTGACAGATAACAGACATCACCACTGGAGTGGCCGCTGCGAGCTGAGTCGCGCCGCCATCTTCTCCTCAACTTTAATTTCAGTCCTGAAATAATGTAGCTTTATTGATGTTCCCATCTTTTATATATGATTCAAAATCCAACCCCACATTCTTTTAACTGCTGTAGTGATTCAGCATATTGGCAAAGACCCACTAAAACTATTTCAAGTAAAGCAAGAAGTCCCGGTATTTTAGCAAATATCCCTCTTCAACTATTGCTTTCAATTTTAAAAGGATAATTGTTCAGTTATCTCAATTTATCTTGAGAGTTAATGTTATGCACAAACCATCTACCATGTACATAACAGTGTACTTCAAAATTCAATACAATGCTTTCAACCATTTCTGATAAACATAAAATAATTTGGATAAAATCATTTAGAGATGGTGGAGATGTGATTTCTTCAGAATCTCGTGAAAAGGGTGCAAAAACTGAATATTTAGCTTTGGATGGTGGGGGTGGGAGGTAGAGAAAGATAGAAGATGAAATGCAAAGTACTGTCATACTTTATGACCTGATCATTTTTGCATTCATTATCCGTTCCATTCGCATACCGATGTTTAGGATTTTATATGCAGAAAAATGAAGCCAGAGTTCACTTATAAGTACCTCATAAATATAAGCTTTTCTTCCTTTCTCCACCCATTCGTTAGAAGTGCAAGGAATAGGAATGGGACATTTGGCACTTCAGGTCTAATCTACTGCTCAATTGAATCACATCTGATTTGCATTTTAACTCCATTTATGCCGCTCTCTTTCTGAGCCAAGGTATAATGTACTTTATTAAAAATGCAATTAGACTTTCTGACCTTAAAGCAATAAATCAGTTTAATAAACCACCACCTTATTAGCAAACTATATTGATGTCATTTTATCAAAGTAGTTCAACATTGACAATTTATTAATATAACATTGGTGTATCCAAATATGTTTCTTCAGATTCCATATGTCATCCACGATATTAAATGATGTTGAAGTGTTCAGTGCTCTCAAAGTACATTTCAAAACCTCAGTTTGTAAGTGAAAGGCACATTCCTATCTGCAAAGTTACTCAACAAAGTAATTCAGTTTTCAATTACCTTGTTTATTCAACAATTATCATTTCAATTCTTATTAGGGCACCATGCATTAGCACAAGTACCCGGTATAATACTCCAGTCCGAGAAAACAATATTCATTGCAACCAAACCCGTAGGTGATCTGTCGTTTATGAAAGTAAATTTAAACCATGTATCACACAATGAAAGAAATGAAGGAAATGAAAGAAAAGAATAATTATTTCCACTCTCTGGCACACCTGCATTAGCTTCAAGACATTTCTTAGCTACTGCTGTCTTTTAGAAAATACAATCACTATTATTTCTCATCAACCTACTATCACTCAGTAACATAACCCCTTCCTCAATTCCTTTATGTTCCACCTTGAAATCAAACCCCTTTGACCAAACTCACCCGCCCAATATTTTCAACTATATGAGGAATGTTATCCAAAACATCAACTCTATAGGTACTGTTTCACTGTCTCAGCATCTTCAGCATTTTATAATCTCTCCTCCCCCCACCATGGATGTTGATAAATGCTGCTCGACCCACTAAGTTCCTTTAGCAGATCGTTTGTTGCTTCAATTTCCAGTATTACCAGCATTTTCTATTTTCATCCCATAGTTTCATTTAAGTTTAAAAGATCTGTCAATCTGCATTTTCATAATTAGCTAGGGAGTATGCCCATTTGGATAATCTTTTCACAGGAAGTATATTAGCAATGGTTTTAAAGCTATAGATCACTTTAAAACAACTACATTTCAATAGTTAAACCAAAAACAGGTTACCTATGAACAGTACCACATAAGATGAATACTTAATATAAAGATATGGACTAAAATGCTGTTATTTCATTCCCACATAACAATTACATAAATAAATAACCCTTTTCTCTCTGACACTTGTCATACATTTGAACTATATTTCTGTGAAATTCATGGGCTAAAAAATTGAATGTTATGGCTTTAACACTGCCATGAGGCATTGACAGAAATGAGCAAATCCAGAAAACATTCAATCATAATTTCACAATAACCTATTTTATATAGGACTACAATTAGCTGAAAGTTTGATTCTTGCTACATTTGGAAATATAACATAAAGCATCTCAACTGTCTCTTCATTTTGAGGGAATCAGAAAAGATATCATTGAAAGAAACCGTTTTTTAAAAATCATTATACCTGTACTGTTACTTATTGAAACAAATTCTATTAAATGTTGACAAAATGTTTTCTTCTGGAAACAACAGGAAATTTCACTTACTCCCACACTCAAATAAGAGTACTTTTATTTTTAAGAGAGGTGATACAAGGAGTGAAAATACTTTAACATTTATAATACTTTAACATACTTTAGGGCAAGGAAGAGGAGGGCAGTTGTGATAGGGGACTCGATAGTAAGGGGGTCAGATAGGCGATTCTGTGGACGCAGTCCAGAGACTCGGATGGTAGTTTGCCTCCCTGGTGCCAGGGTCCGGGATATTTCTGATCGTGTCCAAGATATCCTGAAGTGGGAGGGTGAGGAGCCAGAGGTTGTGGTACATATAGGTACCAATGACATAGGTAGGAAAAGGGATGAGGTCCTGAAAGAAGAATATAGGGAGCTAGGAAGGGAGTTGAGAAAAAGGACCGCAAAGGTAGTAATCTCGGGATTACTGCCTGTGCCACGCGACAGTGAGAGTAGGAATGCGATGAGGTGGAGGATAAATGCGTGGCTGAGGGATTGGAGCAGGGGGCAGGGATTCAAGTTTTTGGATCATTGGGACCTCTTTTGGCGCAGGTGTGACCTGTACAAAAAGGACGGGTTACACTTAAAACCTAGGGGGACCAATATCCTGGCAGGGAGATTAGCGGGGGCTACTGAGGTGACTTTAAACTAGAATGGTTGGGGGGTGGGAATCAAATTAAAGCGGCTAGGTGTGAGGAGGTTAGTTCACAACAGAGGGATGGGAACCAGTGCAGAGAGACAGAGGGGTGTAAAGTGAGCGTAGAAGCAAAAAGTACAAAGGGGAAAAGTAAAAGTGGCAGGCCGACAAATCCAGGGCAAGCATTAAAAAGGGCTAAGAGAGTTGTAAAAGAGCGACTGAAGGCTTTATGTGTCAATGCAAGGAGCATTCGTAATAAGGTGGATGAATTGAAAGTGCAGATTGTTATTAATGATTATGATATAGTTGGGATCACAGAGACATGGCTCCAGGGTGACCAGGGATGGGAGCTCAACGTTCAGGGATATTCAATATTCAGGAGGGATAGACATGAAGGAAGGGGAGGTGGGGTGGCGTTGCTGGTTAAAAAAGAGATTAACGCAATAGAAAGGAAGGACATAAGCCGAGAAGATGTGGAATCGATATGGGTAGAGCTGCGTAACACTAAGGGGCAGAAGACGCTGGTGGGAGTTGTGTACAGGCCACCTAACAGTAGTAGTGAGGTCGGAGATGGTATTAAACAGGAAATTAGAAATGTGTGCAATAAAGGAACAGCAGTTATAATGGGTGACTTCAATCTACATGTAGACTGGGTGAACCAAATTGGTAAAGGTGCTGAGGAAGAGGATTTCTTGGAATGTATGCGGGATGGTTTTTTGAACCAACATGTCGAGGAACCGACTAGAGAGCAGGCTATTCTGGACTGGGTTTTGAGCAATGAGGAAGGGTTAATTAGCGATCTTGTCGTGAGAGGCCCCTTGGGTAAGAGTGACCATAATATGGTGGAATTCTTCATTAACATGGAGAGTGACGTAGTTAATTCAGAAACAAAGGTTCTGAACTTAAAGAGGGGTAACTTTGAAGGTATGAGACGTGAATTAGCTAAGATAGACTGGCAAATGACACTTCAAGGATTGACGGTGGATATGCAATGGCAGGCATTTAAAGGTTGCATGGATGAACTACAACAATTGTTCATCCCAGTTTGGCAAAAGAATAAATCAAGGAAGGTAGTGCACCCGTGGCTGACAAGAGAAATTAGGGATAGTATCAATTCCAAAGAAGTAGCATACAAATTAGCCAGAGAAAGTGGCTCACCTGAGGACCGGGAGAAATTCAGATTTCAGCAGAGGAGGACAAAGGGCTTAATTAGGAAGGGGAAAAAAGATTATGAGAGAAAACTGGCAGAGAACATAAAAACGGACTGTAAAAGCTTTTATAGATATGTAAAAAGGAAAAGACTGATAAAGACAAATGTAGGTCCCCTGCAAACAGAAACAGGTGAATTGATTATGGGGAGCAAGGACATGGCAGACCAATTGAATAATTACTTTGGTTCTGTCTTCACTAAGGAGGACATAAATAATCTTCCAGAAATAGTAAGGGACAGAGGGTCCAGTGAGATGGAGGAACTGAGCGAAATACATGTTAGTAGGGAAGTGGTGTTAGGTAAATTGAAGGGATTGAAGGCAGATAGAGAGACTTCCGGTAGCGCTCATGGAGTGAAGTCGCGTTCTTGACTCGCTCCATTACCTCTGAGTTTTTTCTCTCTATGGTCAGCTATACTTTAATTAACTATTAAGGCATCAATTTTTACAATACTTTGAATTAAACTGAATTCTCTGACAATTGGATGGAACTTAGATCTGCTATGTCTAAGAACGGGAAAGACGGCAAGGATGGTAAACCTCCGGTTAAACCGAAAGCTACGGATCTCCCTCCGACTGAATCACCGGTGACTTTGGAAGCTATATCGGAGTTAATTCAGAGGGAAATTTCAACCTCTGTTAGGGAGATGATTCGTACAGAAATTATGGGCTTTGTTAAAGACCTGATTCATATGGAAATCTCAACTAAGTTCCAGAAAATTGCCGATTTAATTGATAAGATGCAAACATGTATTGCGGAACATCAGTCGGCTATATCTGGTCTTCAAAAATCCGCGCAACAAAGTGAGCTTAAGATGGGGAAAGTCGAAGAAACAATTAATGTAATGAAGAAGAAACTTGACTTTTTGACTTTTAAAAACTCTGACTTGGAATCTAGAATGCGACGGCAGAATTTACGAATGATTGGCGTCAGGGAAGCCGTGGAAGCTAACAACCCTATGAAATATTTCTCCCAACTTTTAAAAGATGCATTCCCTACTGTATTTCCTGACCAACCACCGCTACTGGATCGTGTTCACAGAATCCCATCATACTCGTCTAGGTCAGATAGACCTAGGCATGTTATCTTACGTTTTCATTACTTTCAAGATAAGGAGAGACTGTTTCGATTCGCTCGATCTAAAGGTTTCATTGATTTTTCGGATCTTAAGTTCCGATTCGTGGAAGATTTCAGTAAACCAATCTGGGACCAACGGGTCCGTTACAGATCCGTGATGTCGGAATTCTATAAGATGGATTTAAGACCAGCGCTGCTGTACCCTGCACGTCTAAGGATTCGCATGTTAGATGGAGCTCTTCGTTTTTTTGATTCTCCATCGGATGCCCAGAGTTATCTGGATCAACTTTCATCTTCAACATCTTAATTGCCTTTTTTTAATTTTCTCCGTTGATCGGAGGCTGTGAATTGGTTGGTTTTAACTTTTCTGTGCCCTATTTGGGCAGAAAAGTTTACTTTCGATTTCTTAATATGGCTGCTAAACTTTCTTTTTAACTGCGTCATTTCTTTCTTTTTCCAGGGGATTCTGGGTGGTTACTTCCCTTTTGTCATCTTACGTATTTCCTGTGCGGCCTTAAATTTTGTAGTTTTTTTTAAATTTTATTCTGTTTTGCTTTTTATAATCATTTTATGTTAATAATCCTATTTTTTTTGTTGCTGTGTCTATTCATGAGTTTGAGGTTTATTGTGGTTTTTTTTAATATATACTTTCCGGCTTTTGTTCTGTTCTGTGTGTATTTTAATTGAGCTAACTTTTTTTTACTTATTTTTTACTGTTTTACAATTAGCTGATCCTTTTCATATTTATACCTTTTTTTTAGGGAGCGTATACCGGAAGTCATGGGGGTAGTTTTAGCGCTTGCTTCTTTCTGGCGGGTCTGCTTTAGATTTCGCCTTGGGGTCCTGGGGTGGGGGGCGGTGGGAGGGGCTTCACGTTTTAGTTTGTTTCTCTTTGGGCTATATACATTATTGAAGTATTGGTTACGTCCTTTTCCCCGGTATCTTTTGTATGTTCTGTTTCCTCTCCGGGTCTGTGGGTCGCGCCTATTGTCAATCCTCCTTGTTATGGGTTGACTTTAGGATTTATGGAGTCTATTATTAATTTTGTCTCCTGGAATACTAATGGTCTTAATCATCCTATTAAAAGGAAAAAAGTTTTTAAAGTGTTCCGGAGACTTAAAGCACAAATTTTATTTTTACAAGAGACCCATGTACGGAGGGGGGACAGACTACGTTTTTTCAAATTTTGGAAGGGACAACAATTTCATTCGAACTCCAATGCTAAGATTCGAGGCGTCTCTATCTTTATAGACTCCTCAGTTACTTTTATACAACAGGATATTATCTCTGATCCGAATGGTAGATTTTTATTGGTTAGTGGTTTATTATTTAATAAAAAAGTAGTTTTGGTTAATGTTTATGCTCCTAATATGGATTGTCCGGAATTTTATAAATCATTGTTTGATCAGTTTCCGAATTTGAACGAGTTTTCATTGATTTGGGGCGGAGATCTTAATACCTGTTTATCTCCAGCTTTGGACCGTTCGGCTCCTTTACGGACTTTACCTAATAAATCTGCAAATTTGATTAATTTTTTCCTTTCTGATTCTGGGTCGACGGACATTTGGCGTTTTCTGCATCCTCAGGAAAAAGATTTTTCCTTCTTTTCACATGTTCATCATTCCTATTCAAGAATTGATTATTTTTTCATTGATTCTCGTCTCATTTCTTCAGTGATTAAATGTGATTATGATTCTATAACCATTTCGGATCATGCTCCACTTAAGCTTTCTATTAAAATTATGGCCAATATACCAAACAATAGACAATGGCGTTTTAATTCGCTGTTGCTTCAGGACTCGGACTTTGTTAATTTTATGAATGAACAGATTGAGCTTTTTTTTACAATTAACCATACAGAAGATATTTCGGTTAACACTCTTTGGGACACTTTTAAAGCCTATATTCGGGGTCAGATTATTTCGTATTCCGTTGCTTTGAGGAAGAAACAGAAGCAGGAGGAGATGGTAATTGTGGACAAGATTAAAGAAATTGATAAGAAATATGTTATGGCTCCTTCTGAGGAGCTATACAAACAAAGAACTGAACTTCAAATGGAACACAGTTTACTACTCTCGTCCTCGATTGTAAACCAATTAAAGAAAACAAGAAGTGATTTTTATGTTCACAGTGATAAAATTGGCAAGCTGCTGGCTAATCAATTGAAATCTAATTATGTTAAATCTCAAATCAATCAGATTTATAACCAAAATGATCGATTGATATTGGATCATGTGGGGATTAATCAAACCTTTTGTGATTTTTATTCTTCTTTATACCAATCAGAGTCTCCTCGAGATTCTAAATATATGAATGATTTTTTAGATAAGTTAGACTTCCCTCTGATTTCACAGGATATGTCTTCTTTATTAGATACTTCCATTACAATGGATGAGATTAAGAATGTTATTTTTTCTATGAATCTGGGGAAAGCTCCTGGCCCTGATGGGTTTACCGTTGAATTTTATAAATGTTTTGCTTCTTTATTGATTCCTTGGCTCTATAAGGTTTTTGAGGCTTCTTTGAAACTTGGTAAACTTCCGGAATCTTTTAATAGAGCATCAATTTCTTTAATACTAAAGAAGGATAAAGACCCTGCTCAATGTGCATCTTATAGACCAATATCTTTATTAAATGTTGATTCTAAAGTTTTTTCTAAGTTATTAGCAAATAGACTAGAAAAAGTACTTCCTTCTATTATTTCGGAAGACCAAACGGGTTTTATTAAAGGTCGTTACTCTTTTTATAATATTCGTACATTGTTAAATATCGTTTATACTCCCTCACAAAATGTTCCTGAGTGTGTTATTTCTTTAGATGCCGAGAAAGCTTTTGATAGAGTAGAATGGCCTTATTTATTTAAGGTGCTTGAAATGTTTAATTTTAGCTTGAAATTTATATCCTGGATTAAACTGTTATATTATTCCCCTGTAGCCTCGGTTCGTACTAACTCCTTAAACTCACCTTTTTTTCCTCTCTTTCGTGGTACTCGACAAGGCTGTCCTCTTAGTCCCCTATTATTTGATATTGCATTAGAACCTCTTGCAATTGCTATTCGAGAATCTTTAAATATTACTGGGATAACTCGGGGATTAAAGTCCCATAAATTATCACTCTATGCTGATGATTTACTTTTATATATTTCTAATCCTGAGAGATCCATTCCTGCTGTTTTAGAGTTATTAGCACAATTTGGTCTTTTCTCAGGTTATAAATTAAATCTTAGTAAGAGTGAACTTTTTCCGATTAATAAACATCTTCCCTTATATTATAAATTTCCATTTAAATTGATTAATAATTACTTTTCATATCTTGGGATTAAAATTACTTGTAAACATAAAGATTTATTTAAGACTAACTTTTTACCATTAATAGACCATATTACTCAACTTTCATCTAAATGGTTTCCCTTATATTTAACTTTGATTGGTCGTATTAATGCAGTTAAGATGTTTTTTTTGCCAAAATTTTTATATGTGTTTCAGGCATTACCAATTTTCGTTCCTAAATCTTTTTTTGATAAAGTTGACTCTAAAATTTCTTCATTTATTTGGCAGAACAAGAATCCGAGACTGGGTAAAATACATTTACAGAAAGCTAAGAGAGATGGAGGTTTAGCATTACCTAACTTTAGATTTTATTATTGGGCTATTAATATTCGACATATGAAATTTTGGTTACTTGATCGGGACATACTATTTATTCCTAAATGGGTAGCATTGGAATTACAATCTGTTCAGGGTTATACACTTGGTTCTATTTTAGGTTCCTCTCTTCCTTTTGATTCGAAACGTCTTAAGCAGGTCTCTAACCCGATAGTTAAATATGCTTTGCGCATTTGGTTTCAATTCAGAAAATTTTTTGATCTTAATCAATTCGGGTTAGCGATTCCTATTTTAGGTAACATATTTTTTCCTCCCTCTTTTACGGATCGCGCTTTTCAAACTTGGAAGACTAAGGGTATTTTACGGTTTTTGGATTTATTTTTAGATGGTTCCCTTATGTCTTTTGAACAATTATCTAACAAATATAACTTATCAAGAATACATTTTTTTAGATATTTACAAGTTAGAAATTTCCTAAGTACTATACTTACTTCCTTTCCAATGCTTCCTCCTATATATATTTTAGATTCGATAATTAACCTTAATCCATGTCAGAAAGGTGCATCGGCTATGATTTATAATATTATTATGAAACTTAGGAAAGCTCCATTTGATAAGATTAGGGTAGATTGGGAACAGGAATTGGGGCTTACCATTTCTGTGGATGATTGGGGGCAGATTTTACAATTAGTTAATACTTCCTCTATTTGTGCTAAACATTCCCTAATTCAATTTAAAGTGGTTCATAGAGCACATATGTCCAAAGATAAGTTAGCGCGTTTTTACTCGCATATTAATCCTTTCTGTGATAGATGTTCGGGGCAGATAGCCTCTTTAACTCATATGTTTTGGTCTTGCCCTACTTTGGAAACTTTTTGGAGAGATATTTTCAATATTATTTCTAAGGTATTAAATATAGATATCTCTCCTCACCCTATTACTGCTATCTTTGGACTACCTAAAATTTCTAGTAATCTTTCCCCTTCAGCCCGTAGAATGATTGCATTTCTTACTTTAATGGCGAAAAGATGTATTTTACAACATTGGAAAGAGCTTAATGCTCCAACTACCTTTTTTTGGTTTTCTCAGACGATTTTATGTTTGAATCTGGAGAAAATTAGAAGTAACCTTTATGATTCTTCATTTAAATTTGAACAGATTTGGGGACCTTTTATTCGATATTTTCATTTAATGTAATATTTACCCTTCTTGTTTTCTCTTCACTGTTTTAATGGAGGTCGGGATTGAGGACGTGATTTTAAGTTTAACTCTGTTTGGTTTCAAGTTAGCCCATTGCTTTGCTTTGCTTTTAGTTAGTTGCACGGTGGGTTTTTTTTGGGGGTTTTTTTTTTCTTTTTTTCCATTGATATATATAAAATCTAGTATACTATTATGTTATCTTGGTTTCTTATGCTTAAATTACATTGTTTGTAGTATTTTCTTTTTGGTATTGTTATCTTTTGGAATTTTATTATACTTTAACATTGTATTAATGTTTATATGGCTTACCTTTTTTGTATACTTACTCAATAAAAAGATTTAAAAAGAAAGAAAGAAGGCAGATAAATCCCCAGGGCCAGATGGTCTGCATCCCAGAGTGCTTAAGGAAGTGGCCCAAGAAATAGTGGATGCATTAGTGATAATTTTTCAAAACTCGTTAGATTCTGGACTAGTTCCTGAGGATTGGAGGGTGGCTAATGTAACCCCACTTTTTAAAAAAGGAGGGAGAGAGAAACCGGGGAATTATAGGCCGGTTAGCCTGACGTCGGTGGTGGGGAAACTGCTGGAGTCAGTTATCAAGGATGTGATAACAGCACATTTGGAAAGCGGTGAAATGATCGGACAAAGTCAGCATGGATTTGTGAAAGGAAAATCATGTCTGACGAATCTCATAGAATTTTTTGAGGATGTAATTAGTAGAGTGGATAGGGGAGAACCAGTGGATGTGGTATATTTGGATTTTCAAAAGGCTTTTGACAAGGTCCCACACAGGAGATTAGTGTGCAAACTTAAAGCACACGGTATTGGGGGTAAGGTATTGGTGTGGGTGGAGAATTGGTTAGCAGACAGGAAGCAAAGAGTGGGAATAAACGGGACCTTTTCAGAATGGCAGGCGGTGACTAGTGGGGTACCGCAAGGCTCAGTGCTGGGACCCCAGTTGTTTACAATATATATTAATGACTTGGATGAGGGAATTAAATGCAGCATCTCCAAGTTTGCGGATGACACGAAGCTGGGTGGCAGTGTTAGCAGTGAGGAGGATGCTAAGAGGATGCAGGGTGACTTGGATAGGTTGGGTGAGTGGGCAAACTCATGGCAGATGCAATTTAATGTGGATAAATGTGAAGTTATCCACTTTGGTGGCAAAAATAGGAAAACAGATTATTATCTGAATGGTGGCCGATTAGGAAAAGGGGAGGTGCAACGAGACCTGGGTGTCATTATACACCAGTCATTGAAAGTGGGCATGCAGGTACAGCAGGCGGTGAAAAAGGCGAACGGTATGCTGGCATTTATAGCGAGAGGATTCGAGTACAGGAGCAGGGAGGTACTACTGCAGTTGTACAAGGCCTTGGTGAGACCACACCTGGAGTATTGTGTGCAGTTTTGGTCCCCTAATCTGAGGAAAGACATCTTTGCCATAGAGGGAGTACAAAGAAGGTTCACCAGATTGATTCCTGGGATGGCAGGTCTTTCATATGAAGAAAGACTGGATGAACTGGGCTTGTACTCGTTGGAATTTAGAAGATTGAGGGGGGATCTGATTGAAACGTATAAGATCCTAAAGGGATTGGACAGGCTAGATGCGGGAAGATTGTTCCCGATGTTGGGGAGGTCTAGAACGAGGGGTCACAGTTTGAGGATAGAGGGGAAGCCTTTTAGGACCGAGGTTAGGAAAAACTTCTTCACACAGAGAGTGGTGAATCTGTGGAATTCTCTGCCACAGCAAACTGTTGAGGCCAGTTCATTAGCTATGTTTAAAAGGAAGTTAGATATGGCCCTTGTGGCTACAGGGGTCAGGGGGTATGAAGGGAGGGCTGGGTTCTGAGTTGGATGATCAGCCATCATCATAATAAATGGCGGTGCAGGCTCGAAGGGCCGAATGGCCTACTCCTGCACCTATTTTCTATGTTTCTATGTTTCTATATTCACAATGTCACTGGATGGCTACCACCAAAGATAAACACTCGACATAATCAGACTGGATCAAAAATCAGTAAAATCCTCAGAAACACTGAAGAGGAAATCTTTCAGTTCTATATTCATGGCCAGAATCAACTCCTGCCTAAGCAAGGATCAGGACCCACTGCAATTTTCTAATTACCACAACTGGTCTGCAGCAGATGCAATCTTGTTAGCTTTCCACTTAGTCTTGGATCACCTAGACATTAGCAATACCTACTGTATATCAGGCTGCTGTTTATTGGTTACAGCTCAGCATTCAACACCATCGCGTCCTCAGTACTAATCAACAAGCTCCAAAACCTGGGCCTCTGTACCTCCCTCTGCAACTGGATCCTTGACTTCCTTATAGGGAGATGACAGTCATTGCAGATTGTAAATAATATCTCCTCTTCACTGACAATCAACACTGGCGCATCTCAAGGATACGTTCTTAGCCCACTGTGTGGCTAGGCACAATGTCAAGTGCCAGTTATTAGTTTGCCAATGACACCACTATGTTGGCAGAATTTCAGATAGTAACGATGAGGCATATAGGAGTGAGATAGACAGTTGGTTGAGAGGTGTCATGACAACTACCTTGCACTCAACATCAGTAAGACCAAGGAATTGATTGTGCACTTCAGGAAGGGGAAGTCGAGGGAACACACTCCAGTCCTCATTGAGGAATCAGCAATGGAAAGGGTGAGCAGTTTCAAGTTCCTGGATGTCAGCATCTCTGAAAATCTATCCTGGGCCCAACATATTGAAGCAATTACAAAGAAGGCACAACAGAAGTTATAATCCATTAGGAGCCTGAGGAGACTTGGTATACCACCAAAAACTCTTGCAAATTTCTACAGATATACTGTGGAGAGCATTCTAACTGGTTGCATCACTGTCTGGTACAGAAAGGCCACTGCACAGGATCGGAAAAGCTAATCACCCTGGCCATGCCCTTTCCTCATTGCTACCATCAAGGCGGTGGTACAGGAGCTTGAGAACAGACATGTAATGTTTCAAAAGTACATCTTATTCCCTCCACTGCCATCAGAATTCTGAATTGACAATGATTCCCATGTACATAACCTCACTATTTTTTTCTTTTTGTTTGGTCTCTTATTTCAGTACTTATTTAATTATACACAAACACATTTTATATGTATAACACATGTAGAAAGTTAAACTGGTCTCCTTTCGGACTTGGGCTGAACTACAGAGGACAGGGAGGAGGTCTGGCCCCTGCACACGAAGCACGCAGACCCACCGGTATGTGGACACACCCTGGTGCTCGTGAACCAGATCCCCAGCTATGGGCAAATCCCTAGCCTGAGTAAACCCAGGCAGCAAATCCGGAGTGGAGCCCCTAAGGCGGCTGGATGTCATTGAACATCCTTCCAGCAGCTCCAGCAGCCAAGCTGGTGCCAAACGTACTGCTTCATAAGCTTTCCTTTGGACTGCACTGGTGAGGCTGGGAGGGTGATCTTAATGACTGGGCATCTCAGGATTTTCATACCTTCCACCCAGCTTGTGATGATGATCATCAACATTCATTGTCGTTCAAGACAGATGGATGCCAACCATATATGTGTTTTTCCTATTATAATTTATAGTGTTTTTATTATTGTGTTTTGCAATGTACTGACGTCACAACACATGCTTGTGGTACTAAACCCCATTCTGATTCTTACCTAAAGCACAATTGCAAACATTGTGACTTATTCATTTATACTAACATGCTTACGCCATTGAGGGCAACAGCATTAGAAAATTAATCACATCAACATCAAAAAGATAAGATTACACAGTGTTCACTCATATTTTTTCATTGCTTTTTACAAGTTAATTCCATTTAGACTGGAGCAGTTTCCATTTCAATAGAATACATATGAAATAGAAGCAAGACTAGGCTATATGACTCTGCCATTTGTGTCAGTTAGGGCTGAATGTCAAAATCACTTTATTCCCCTTTCCTCACATCTCAATGTATTCAAAAATCCACTAAACATAATTGTTAAACTGGTTTATTACTGTCACATGTACCAAGCTAGAGCGAAAAACGTAAATTGTTAATAGTACATATAGCTGAAGTTATTACAGTACACTGAGATAATCCAAGATAAAACAACAGAGGGCAGAATAGAGTATTACAGTTACAGAGAAAGTGCAGGTAGGATGTAAGGTGCAGGGACATAACAAGTTAAGTTGTGAGGACAAGAGACCATCTCATCCTACTGGGGAGCCATTCAAGTCTTATAACAATGGAACAGAAGCTGTACTCGAGCCTGGTGGTAAGTGTTTTCAGGCTTTTGTACATTCTGCCTGATGGAAGGGGAGAAGGGAGAACGTCAGGGATGGGTGGTGTCTTTGATTGTGCTGGCTGTTATTACTCAGGGAGTGAGAAGTTTAGATTTAGTCGATGGTTGGATGATGGCTTCAGTAATATGCTGAGCTACATCCACAATTCTCTGCGTTTTCTTGTGGTCATTGGCAAGGCAGTTGTCATACTGAGCCCTGATATACTCAGATAAGATGCGTTCTATGGTGCATTGATAAAATTTGGTGAAAGTTGAAGGTCAAATGCCAGATTTCTTGAGCCTGCTAAGGAAGTAGAGGCACTTGTAAGCTTTCTTAAGAATAGGATATCGGTGATGTTTGCTCCTAGGAATTGAAGCTCTCAATGCTCTCGATCTCAGCACCAATGATGTTAACAGAAGTATGTGCACCACCACCCTTCCTGAAGACAATGACCAACTCTTCTGTTTTGCTGACATTGATGGAAAGATTGTTGTCATGACATCATTTCACAAGACTCTCCACTCCTTCCTGTACTCTGACTCATCATTATTCAAGATACAGCTCACTACAGTGGTACCATCTGCAAACTTGTAGATAGATTTAGAGCACAATCTGGCTACATTCTCAACATTTGAGCACTTAGGTTCTCGGGAGGAGAAAATTCCAAAGATTTCAAATCCTCTATGTAAATAAATCTTTAAACAAATGACTGAGCCTTTATCTTATTTGTTGGCTCTCCAGCTAATGAAAATAGCCTCTTGGCATCTACTGTAGCAATCCTTCTCAGAGTTATGTCTCAATGAGATCATCTTTCTTCTAATCTCCATGAAACACAGAAAAAAAATTCCTTAGTCCTTCTTCAGAAGGCAAAACTATTATCCCAGAGAACCTATAATGCACTGATTCCAAAGAAAAGATATCCTTCCTCTCTTGAACATGGAGACCAAAACAAGTACTCAAAGAGGAACACACATCAAAGTTGCTGGTGAACGCAGCAGGCCAAGCAGCATCTATAGGAAGAGGCGCAGTCGACGTTTCAGGCCGAGACCCTTCGTCAGGACTAACTGAAGGAAGAGTGAGTAAGGGATTTGAAAGCTGGAGGGGGAGGGGAAGATGCAAAATGATAGGAGAAGACAGGAGGGGGAGGGATAGAGCCAAGAGCTGGACAGGTGATAGGCAAAAGGGGATACGAGAGGATCATGGGACAGGAGGTCTGGGAAGAAAGACAAGGGGGTGGGGGGGTGACCCAGAGGATGGGTAAGAGGTATATTCAGAGGGACAGAGGGAGAAAAAGGAGAGTGAGAGAAAGAATGTGTGCATAAAAATGAGTAACAAATGGGGTACGAGGGGGAGGTGGGGCCTTAGCGGAAGTTAGAGAAGTCGATGTTCATGCCATCAGGTTGGAGGCTACCCAGACGGAATATAAGGTGTTGTTCCTCCAACCTGAGTGTGGCTTCATCTTTACAGTAGAGGAGGCCGTGGATAGGCATGTCAGAATGGGAATGGGATGTGGAATTAAAATGTGTGGCCCCTGGGTGATACTGCTTTCTCTGGCGGACAGAGCGTAGATGTTCAGCAAAGCGGTCTCCCAGTCTGCGTCGGGTCTCACCAATATATAAAAGGCCACATCGGGAGCACCGGACGCAGTATATCACCCCAGTCGACTCACAGGTGAAGTGATGCCTCACCTGGAAGGACTGTTTGGGGCCCTGAATGGTGGTAAGGGAGGAAGTGTAAGGGCATGTCCAGCTCTCGGCTCTATCCCTCCCCCTCCTGTCTTCTCCTATCATTTTGCATCTCCCACTCCCCCTCCAGCTTTCAAATCCCTTACTCACTCTTCCTTCAATTAGTCCTGACGAAGGGTCTCGGCCTGAAACGTCAACTGCGCCTCTTCCTATAGGTGCTGCTTGGCCTGCTGCGTTTACCAGCAACTTTGATGTGCGTTGCTTGAATTTCCAGCATCTGCAGAATTCCTGTTGTTTGCACTCAAAGAGGAAGCTTTACCAGGACCTTGCATAAAACCGGCAAGACTTGGCTTTTTAGGCATAGAATATTTTCTAAATGGGAGCGAATTCAGAAGTCAGAGGTGCAAAGAGACTTGGGAACACTTGTACAGGATTCCCTGAAAGTTAATTTGCAGGCTGAGTTGGTAGTAAGGAAGGCAAATGCAATGTTAGCATTCACTTTGAAAGGACTAGAGTATAAAAGCAAGGGTGTACTTCTGAGGCTTTATAAGGCATTGGTCAGACTGCATCTGGAGAATTGTGAGCAGTATTGGGCCCCATATCTACAAAAGGATGTGCTGACTTTGGAGAGGGTCCAGGGTAGATTTACAAGAATGACCCCAATAACGAAAGGATTCATGCATTAGTATCAACGGAATCTCATTGAAACCTACCAAATATCGAAAGGTCTGGATAGAGTGAACATGGAGAGGATGTTTTCAATGGTGTGAGAGTCTGGGACCAGATGGCAGAGCCTCAAGATAGAAGGGCATCCCTTTACAACAGTGATGAGGAGGAATTTGTTTAGCCAGTGTGTGGTTAATCTGTGGAATGCATTGTCACAGATAGCTGAGGAGGCCAAGTCATTGGGTATACTTAAAGTGGAAGTTGACAGGTTATTGATTACGAAAGACAGCAATAGTTATGGGAAGAAAGCAGGAAACGGGGCAGAAAGTGAAAATAAACCAGCCATGGTTGAATGGTGGAGCAAACTCGATAGGCCAAATGGTCTTATTCTGCTCCAACCTCTTATGGTCAAATTATCTTGTAATAAATACCAACATATTAGTACAGTAGCATTCCCAATTGCTTGCTATGCATACATTTTCAATTTAAGTAACTCATAAACCAGCAAACCAAGATCCTTCTGTTCATTGCATCACACACAAAATGCTGGAGAAACACAACAGGTCAGGCAGCATCTTTGGAAAAAAGTAAACAGTCAACGTTCATGGGGAGGAAAAATGGAGTTGATACTTCAGGCCAAATGCCCTTCAGTAGAACAAATCACAAGAGAAAACAAGCAATTTGGGGGAAATGTGGAGGGAACTGAGGAAATGTCAACGAAAGCAACAACTTTGAAAACCAGCAAGAGATAAGAAATAAATTGAAAGAGAAATATATATCCAGATTTGTGGCTGGAGCAAAAGAAGTGGTTACCCGAGACTGCTGAATTCAATTCAGAGTGCCAGTGACTACAATATGCCAATACAAAGGATGTGCTATTTTCTGAGCTGACAAAAAACATCATTGGAGCAACGTGGGAGTTTATTCGACAGAGTAGTCAGCACGGATGTGGGACTGAATAAATTGTGGTTCAGGGTCATCTTTGCAAACTGAGCGGAGGTGTACTGCAAAGTCGTTACACAATCTGTGTTTACTTTCTGCACTGTAGAGTCATAGAGTCACAGAGCAATAAAGCATAGGCACAGGCCTTTCAGTCCAAGTTCATGCTGTTTCATGTCCACCCAGCCAGTCCCAATTTCCAGTGCTTGGTCCATATCTGTCCCTCTCTGCACCTATCCAAATGTTTCTTAAATGATATTATTGCACTTACCTTAACCACCTCCTTCGGCATCTCATTCCATATACACACTACCCTCTGTATGAAACAATTGCCACTCTGGTCCCTTTTAAATCTTTCCCCTCTCATCCTAAACCCCAGTTTTAGACTCCCCTGCTCTGGGAAAAGACTGCCACCATCCACTTCATCTATGTCTGTCATAATTTTAAACATTTCATTCCCCTCATTCTCCTATGCTCCAAGAAATAAAAACTTCACCTGGCCAACATCTCCCAATAACTCAGGCCTTCTGGTCCTGGCAATATCCTCATAAATCTTTTCTGCATTCTTTCAAGTTTAAACACATCTTCCCTATGACTGGATGGTCAAAACTGTACACGGTTCTCCAAGTTCAGCCTCAACAACAACTTTTACAAATGGAACACTATGCCCCAACTCCTATTCCCAAGTCCCTCTGCACCTCTGATGTTTGAACCTTCACCCATTTAGATAATAGTCCACATTATTGTTCCTTTTACCAAAATGCATTATCATACATTTCCCAGCACTGTCTTCCATCTGCCACTTTTTTGCCCATTCTTCCAATTTGTCTAAGTCCTGCTGCAATCGTATTGCTTCCTCAGCACTATCTAACCCTTTACCTATCTTGGTATCGTCTGCAAACTTTGCCATAAAGCCATCAATTCCATTATCTAAATCACTGACAGACAATGTGAAAAGTAGCGGTTCCAGTATTGACCTCTGAGGAACACCACTAGTCACCCGCAGCCCACCAGAAAAGTCCCCTTTTACTCCCACTCACTGCCTCCTGCCTATCAGCCATTCCTCTATACATGCCAGTATCTTTCTTGTAACCCCATAGGATTTTATCTTATTAAACAGCCTCATGTAAGGCACCCTATCCAATGCCTTCTGAAAATCCAAGTAAATGACATCCACTGCCTCTCCTTTGTCCACCTTGCTGTTACTTCCTTGAAGAACTCTAACAGATTTATCAGGCAAGATTTTCCTTTACAAAGACCATGCTGACTTTGACTTATTTTATCATTAGTCTCCAAGTACCTCGAAACCTCATCCTTAATAAAAGACTCCAACACTTTCCCAATCACTGAGGTTAGGCTAGCTGGTCTTTTGCCTTCCTCCCTTTTTAAAGAGTGGAGTGCCATTTGCAATCTTCCAGTCCTCTGGGACCCATGCCAGAATCAAGTGAACCTTGCAAGATCACGACCAATGCATCTGTTATCTCTTCAGCAACCTCTCTCAGGACTCTGGGTTGCAGTCCATCTGGTCCAAGTGACTTATCCACCTTAAGACCTTTCAGTTTGCTTAGCACTTTTTCCTTTGTAATAGCAATGGCACTCACTCCTGTTCCTGACACTCATGGACCTCTGGAACACTGCTAGTGTCTTCGACAGTGAACACTGATGCAAAATCCCATTAAGTTCATCCGCCATTTCTTTGACCCCAAATACTACTTCACCAGCATCATTTTCCAGTACCAATACCAACCCTCACCTCCCTTGTACTCTTTATATAACTGAAAAAAACTTTTGGTTTCCTGCTTTATATTATTGGCTAGTCTGCCCTCATATTTAATCTTTTCGCTTCTTATATCCTTTTTAGTTGCCTTTTGTTGGATTTTAAAAGCTTCCCAATCATCCAACTCCCCACTCACTTTTGCTACCTTATATGCCCTTCCTTTGACTTTTATGCAGTCCTTAACTTCCCTTGTCAGCCATGGTTTCCTGCCCCAGCTATTTGAGAACTTCTTCCTCTGTGGGACATATCTATCCTGCGTGTTGAGAACTATTCCCAGAAACAACAGTCATCTCTTCCCTGCTGTCATCCCCACTAGTATCCTTCTCCAATCCACCTGGGCAAGCTCCTCTCTCATGCCTCTGTAATTCCCTTCATTCCAATATGATACTGATACATGTGATTTATGCTTCGCTCTCTCAAATTGCAGTATGAATATAGTCATATTATGATCACTACCTCCGAAGAGTTCCTTTACAATAAGCCCCCTAATAAGAGCTGGGTTATTACACAACATCCAATCTAAAATAGCCTTTCCCTGAGTAGGCTTAAGCATAAGCTGCTCTAAAAGGCCATCTCATGAGCATTCAACAAGCCCCCTCCTGTGCCTTTTGGTTACCTCTTCAAAAAAATCTATAAGTTTTGTCAAGCTGATCTTCCATGTGCAAAACCAAACAGACTTCTCCTAATTAGTCTCTAACTATCCAAATGCTGGTGTATCCTGTCCTTCAGGATTCCCTTCAGTAACTTCCTACCTCTGATATCAAAGCAGCTGTACAGGATCTACTTTGTGTGCACCAAATACAACACATCATGTTTGAAGATGTGCAAATGCAAGTGAGTACAGCCATTTGGTTGGGTGATAGTGGAAAGACACTTGAGGATGATGGGAATGAATCAGGATCGTTCCAGATGGGAAGAGCGAGCACTGGGGTAGGCCAAAGAACGTTAGGACAAGGAGGGATGGAGAGCAGTCAAGGTGCTTGGAGAAACAATCAGGCACAGGACCAAGAGATAAAGGGAGGATCTAAAAAATATGGAATGGACCAGCAGAGGACAGAGAACAGACTTGGCCCTTTTTGTTTGCGGTTTACTGGGAGATTGAAGTTAAGTTTTAAAAAATGATTAGGGGCAGTGGATCATATTGGAGCAAAGAACCTTAAAGAAGCACCTATGAAGACAAAGAACATCTCAGGCTCTTTTGCACTAGACAAGTTTGGTCAGTTTCTCCTGCACTAATGCCTACAACAATCTCCCAGGAAAAGCCTACTTTGTTGTGAATGTACAAGTAAAATTCCTTTCCATTTATTACACTTCATTTACTATTCATAATGTGTTCAATGTACAAGGAAAAAGCAAAGTTCTGACTGCACATCAGTTCTGTGGAACTCCTTAAATTAGTATGTCCTTTACTTCTTCTTCCACTCCCGTGACCTCTCTGTCCATGCCTCCAATCCTGCTTTACTAAAATGTGATATAAACTCAAGAACAAAGGTGCCACCTTCCAATTAATCTTATTGCAGATTTCAAACTCAACAAATAATTCAATCATTTCAGACAATGAGCCGATTCAGCATTTGCTGTTTTATTTTCGGTTTCAGATATACAAAACCTGTAAAACTTTTCTTTTTTTCTTCTTTTTTTCCCCAAACAGCTTTGACTTTGGTAGTGGGTGTAGATCTTATTTTTTTTAAATAAAATTGTTTATATTCTAATACACGAATTAATCTAATCTATATGACTATAGAGTAAGGAGTTTGTTAATGTGATTCAATATACTGTATCTGGTATTATTATATTTTTTTCTTTTGTTTTATAATATGTATTCTCTTGGACTCTGTATTCTTCGATATGGAAATCAATAAAAAATATTGGAGAAAGAAAGAAATATTAGATAATAATCTGGAGCTGCTATATTAAATTTCCTCTGGATTGACCTTATATTTCTTTACCTGTTCTTCTAACACCTATTTTTAACACTATTATGCTTTTATCACTTAATCTCTCCTAAAATAAACTATGGACTGGTATTGTCTTTACATCAACCACCATTTTCTGTATCTTAAAACCTAATTGACTCTAAATTTGCAAGTTCTAATAAATAATCATTGAGCTGAAACTACACAGATCCTACCAGGTGCCAAGGTTTTCTGATTTATTTTAAGAGAAACTGCAGAGTTGTGGACACAGCTCAGCGCATCATGAAAACTAGCCTCTCTACCATGGACTGTACTTGCTGCTTCAATAAAGCAACCTATGTAATCTAGAATATGACACATCCTAGACATTTTCTTTTCTCTCCCCTCCCATCAGGCAGAAGATATAAAAGTCTGAAAGCACATACCACCAAGCTCAAGGACAACTTCTATTCCATAGTAGAAGACTACTGAATGTTCCCCTTGTATGATAACACGGACTCTTGAGCTCATAGTCAAACTATCAATGTCTTGCACTTTATTGCTTGCCTGCACTGCATGTTCTCTATAATTGGAACACTTTATTCTGCATTCTGTTGTTTTTTTTCCCCCTTCTGCTACCTTGATGTACTGATATGGTGAAATGATCTTTAAGGATGGCATGCAAAAGATTTTTTTTACTGTACCTCAGTACATGTGACCATAAACAAAATTGCCAATTTAAAATTCAGGTGGAAACTTTTCAGATGGACATATTCACTTCATTTACCATCATCTATATACTGCAAAGTACTGATGTAAGCATCTTCTTGTAAATGAATTTGGTGAAATGTATTTTAATTATTACAAACATTAACTGCCCCACAAAGCAGCACAATAGGGCAGCACGGTAATGTAGCAGTTAGCACAACACTTAACAGTCCCAGCCACCCAGGCTCAATTCCCACCGCTGCCCTGTGAGGAATCTGTACATTCTCCCCGTGACCATGTGGGTTCCTCTGGGTGTTCTGCTTTCCTCCCACAGTCTAAAGGCATACCGGTTGGTAGGTTAATTGGTCGTTGTGAATTGTCCATGATTAGTTGACGATTAAATTGAGGGTTGCTGGGCAGTGCAGCTTGAAGGGCCAGAAGGGACTACTTGGCGCTGTAGCTCAATAAATGTTTTAAAATAAATAAATAGAACTATGTGCTAGGAGGAGGGGATTCAGGATTAGAACGCTGTTCTCCTTTTAACCGATCGGTTGAGAGGCGACTTGATGGATCAAGGTGTTGCATTGAGAGAAGCTGTTTGCATCAGTGGATGGTACAAGGACTGAAGGACAAAAAAATTAAAGGGAAGATGTGAAGCAAAGGTGTTTTTTTTTAAATGCAGAGAATAGTTGTGTTCTGTAACTACAAGGCTTGTAATACTGGTGGTAATGGTTGATTAAGTCTTTCAACGGGGAACTGGAAAGACACTTGAATGGAAACAAGGAAAAGCAGGAAATGGCCTTACCTAGGTTGTTCCACACAAAGGGAGCACATATTGATGGATTAAATGGCCTTTCGTGTTGTAACAATTCTATGATCTGATTAGTGCCTTCTTCCTTCAATTAAAAAATCTCATTCTGATGTAGTTTACCTCCTACAACTGAAGAACTAGCTCTGTTTAGTCCTTTGAAGTTATTAAAAATGACTTTACAAATTACCTTGAATTATATTTTCTAGTTTAAGACACAGAAGTCAAATTCTTAATTAATTACTCGAATCTGCTAATTTTGTAGCTGCAGGCTGAATTATTCTTCAAACATTGAAAGATATTGGAAACTTACTTTTCACTCAGGGTATGTGCATGAGGGTTGGGGTAGTGGAAAAGGGAGGCAAAGCACCCGCACCTCCTATAGATTGCTATTTACAATGTACAAATGTTCATATACATATTCATCACATTGTGGAAGTTCTTCAAAAGCTAGCATATTTGAAGCCCTGCCCATAGCCATTGTGCTTAATATAACTTCGGCAAAATTTCCTCAAATTTTTGCATTGCTGTGGCGGGTTTCATTTTCATTGCATGTCAGAAGCAAGTCCTGTACAGTGAATAGAAATCTGTTCCCAAAATGGTTCCTTTCACTAGAATCCAGGGTAGCTATGCATGCTGAGAGCCTTTGTTTCTCATTGCTATTGAAAACTACTATACTTCAAGTAACTAGTCAATTTCTGAGTGAATAGATTAAATCACCGACTAAGAATCCACAATGAGTTTACGCTTTCAGCATTCAGTTGTTTTGAACTGCAGATTTTTTTTCCAACAGACTGCTGGAAAAAAAACACTGATGACTCTTAAAGTTTCCAATAGGTTTGCTATAAACATAGAAATAATTTTACTTGCTTTTATGTCACGTTAGGTGTGCAGCTCCGTTCAATTAGCTTCAAGAGGTCATGTTATGCGTCCTGTTCCCCCATTTACTGGCAGCTTCTCATTGCGTCCTCTCTGCTGAAGCAGTTGTCTGCTGCTTAACTTGCTGCCTTAGCATTTTGCATTTTCAAATATCACATTCATCCATGCCAAATTCTGATTCTGTCAGTGTGACTAGGTCCAAATCACAGTGCAGCCTTGATTCAATAAAATAAATTAATTACTGGAAAATGTGATAGACTTTGGAACTTTGCTTTCCTGGGGATGGCCACTGATGAATGCAAATTGTTCAGTTCTATTCAAATCCTCCTGGATAATGAAGCAGTTTAAGCATGCATGCAGCAAAATCTGGACAGCATACAGATATTGACCATTAACACTTGTGCCAGACAAGTACCAGGTAATGATCACCCCCAACATGAGAGTCTAGTCTCCTATTCCTGTTAGCACATTTCACTGCCAAATCACGCAACATCAGAGTTCTGGGAGCCACCACTAATCAGAGCTTAAGGTGACCTAGTCACAGAAAACATGAGGCTAAGGAGTTTTAATGAATTTTAAAATCATGGCTGCTAAAGAAATATGAGAAATAACTGGATCTGTTTTGGAGATCATGCATAGTGCCAGAGTCACCTGACCTAGTGCAACCTCAGACCTTGTGGAAGGCTAGAAAAGAAATCGCATATGCTCTTGTGGAGATAGTTGCTTCACTGTTAGTCACCACTGAAGTCCCTGAATACTAGAAGTTGATTAATATCCACAGAGTATCAGCACCCTACGAGATGTGGAAGAAGTTTCAGGCACAAACAGCAGTCCAAGACACAGCCAAGCACATCGTAAAGTGAACATTCAAGGATGTAAGCCGTTGGTGAAATGGCCAAAGTCTAACAGCAAGGAGTGGGAAACCATCAATGTAGATGTGAGCCTGATCAATTGGATTTGGATTAAAAGGAAAGACAACAACTGGGCTACAAGATGAAGATAGGAGGGTATGGAACTGAGGGGGGTGTATCTGGGATGCCAGGTAGCACCGTTGTGCCCTCTGGAGATGTTGTGGGCTTATCAACGAAACGTCAAAGAAGGAGGGTGCCCACGTAATGACCCCGATGACGTACCTACCCTCTCTCTTTGTTACCACTCCAAGCCCACTGCCAACATCGAGAGTACCGACTTACCATTGGGATTGAAACATCAAGTCCTAGTGGCTCTACTAATTCTCACAAAACAAACAATGTGCTGGAGGAGCTCAGCAGGTCAGGCAGCATCAACGGATGGGAATAAACAATCGACATTTTGGGCCGAAGCCCTTCATTGGGACTGGAAAGGAAGAAGGAAGAAGCCAGAATAAGACGGTGTGGGGAGGGGAGGAAGAAGTATAATGTGGCAGGTGATGGGAGAAACCAGGCAAGGGGGAGGGGATTGAAGTAAACAGCTGAAAAGTTTATTGGTGGAAGAGATAAAGAATGGAGAAGGGGGAATACGAAAGGAAAGGGCAGAAGACCATGGAAGAAAGGGAAGGGGGAGGAGCACCAGAGAGACATGATGGGCAGGTAAGAAGCAAAGTTGTGAGAGGGAAACAAGAATGGCAAATGCTAAAGGAGAGGAGAGGGGACCAATTACTGGAAGTAGGAGAAATTGATGATCATGCCATCAGTTTGGAGGCTACCCAGACGGAATATAAAGTATTGCTCCTCCAACCCGAGTGTGGCCTCATTGTGGCAGTAGAGGAGGTCATGGACTGACATGTCAGAATGGGAAGTAGAATTGAAATGGGTAGCCACCGGGAAATCCCACTTTTTGTGGTGGATGGAGCAAAAGTGCTTGGTGAGACTGCCTCCCAAACTATGTCAGGTCTCACTAATATACAGGAATACTGGGTAGAGTAAATTACCCCAAAAGTTTCTCAGGTGAAGTGTCACCTCACCTGGAAGGACCGTTTGAGGCCCTGAATGTTAGTGAGGGAGGAGGTGTAGGGACAGGTGCAGCACTTGTTCCGCTTGCAAGGGTAAGTGCCGGCAGGGAGATCATTGGGGAAGGACGAGTGGACAAGGGAGTCACGCAGGGAATGATTCCTGGGGAAAGTGGAAAGTGAGGAGGAAGGAAAGATGCGCTTGGGGGAGGAATCCTATTGGAGATGGCAGAAGTTACTGTTGTTTAAGGGCAAGCCAGGGAATTACAGGCTAGTCAGCATGACATCAGTGGTGGGGAAGCTACCAGAGGGAATTCTGAGGCAAAGGACCTATCAACATTTGGATAAGGGGTCTGATTATGAGGTCAAAGTGGCTTTGTGCATGAAAAGTCATGCTTGACAAACCTTTGAGATTTTTTTAAGAGATATCTAAAAGAATAGGTGAGGTTAAGGCAGTGGACGCTCTCTGTATGTACCTTATCAAGGCTTTCAATAAGGGGCTACACTTTGACTGGTCTGTCAGGTTAGGTTTCACGGAAGCAAGACAGAGCTAGTTTGTTGGATTCAAAACTGGATCAAGAAGAAAAGCAAAGGGTAGAGGTTGAAGGCTGTTTCTGGGAATTGAGGCCAGTGACTAAGGGTATCGCAGGGTTCAGTGCTGGGACCCTTATTATTCATTACTTATATATATGATTTGGATGCAAATGCATAAAATTTGATTAGTAACAGCAGATGACGTAAAATTAAGGAGTGTTGTTGATAGTGAAGAAGGTTATTATATATTACAGAGGCATCTTGATCAGTTAGGGAAGTGGGCCAGAAGTGGCAAACAGATTTCAATACAGCTACTGTAAGTGTGAAGTGATGCATTTTGGAAAGTCAGACCAGTGTAAGACATGTACTATGAATGGTAGGAAGTGTAATGGAACACAGAGACCTAGGAACACAAGAGATCATTCATTGAAATCAGCGTCACAGACAGGACAATGTGTGAAATAGGCTTTTAGCACACTGGCTATCAGTTAGGATATTGAAAATCAGAGTTGGTAATTATGTTGTAGTTGTATAAGTCATTCGTGAGTTCACACTTGGACTACTGTGTACAATATTGGTCACTCTATTTTTAAAACGGCATGTTAATCAGGAATGAGTGTAGATTTACAAGTGTGTAGTATAGATTTACAAGGGTGTAGTGTAGATTTACAAAGGTGTAGTGTAGATTTACAAAGGTGTAGTGTAGATTTACAAGGGTGTAGTGTAGATTTACAAGGGTGTAGCCAGGTCTAGAAGACCTGAATTGGCCAGGTTAGGTCTTCATTCCCTGAAATGTAGGGCAAATTTTAGAAGTGTTTCAAATTATGAAGCATAGATAAAGCATAGTAACAGTCTTTTCCCCAGGGTAGGTGAGTCCAGAAGTAGTGGGACTAAGTTTAGGATGAGAGAGGAAAGATTTTAAATGGACCTAAGAGCCAACATTTTCATGCAGTGGATCATGAAGGTAAGTCAAATATGATGGCAGAATGTAGTATTAATGGTAAGACTAATGTGTGGAGGATCAGAGGGATCTTGGGGTCCGAGTCCATAGGACACTCAAAGCTGCTGAGCAGGTTGACTCTGTGGTTAACAAGGCATATGGTGCATTGGCCTTCATCAATCGTGGGATTCAGTTTAAGAGCTGAGAGGTAATGTTGCAGCTATATGATGCAATGTAAACTCAGGATTGCTACCTGTGCCACGTGCTAGTGAGGGAAAGAATAGTAGGATCAGGCAGATGAATGCGTGGCTGACAGACTGGTTCAGGGGGCAGGGCTTCAGATTCTTGGATCACTGGAATCTCTTCTGGGGGAAGTATGACCTGCTCAAAAAGGACAGGTTACACCTGAACCTAAAGGTGACCAATATCCTGACGGGAAGGTTTAATAGAGCTGTTAGGAAGGGTTTAAACTAATTTGGCAGGGGGATGGGAACTGAAATGATAGAGCGGAGGAAGGAGAAAACAGAAATAAATCTAAGATAATCAGCAGTAAATATGTCAGGAAGGACAGGCAGGTGATGGGGCAAATTTGCAGCCATTGGGATGAGTTGTAGTGCAATAAAATTGCAATGCAATCAAAGCAAGAAGTACTAAATACTGGACTTAAGGTGTTATACTTAAATGCACGCAGCATAAGGAATAAGGTGGATGATATTGTTGTACAGCTCAGATTGGCAGATATGATATTATGGCCATCACTGAGACATGGCTAAAGGATGCATGTCTCTGGGAGCTGAACATCCAAGGATACACGGTGTATCAAAAGGAAAGGCAGGTAGGCAGAGGGGTTGGTGTGGCTTTATTGGTAAGAAATGATATTAAATCATTAGAAAGAGGTGACATAGGATCGGAAGGTGCAGAATCTTTATGGACTGAGCTAATAAATCGCAGGGGTAAAAGGACCCTGATGGCAGTTATATACAGGCCTCATAACAGCTGCAGTGATGTGGACTACAAATTATAACAGGAAATAGAAAAAGCTTGTCAGAAGGTCAGTGTTATGATAATTGTGGGGGATTTTAACTTGCGAGTGGATTGGGAAAATCAGGTCGGCACTGGATCTCAAGAGAGAGAATTTGTAGAATGTCTACGAGATGGCTTTTTAGGACAGCTTGTTGTTGAGCCCACTAGGGGATCGACTGTACTGGATTGGGTATTGTGTAATGAACCAGAGGTGATTAGAGAGATTGAGGTGAAGGAACCCTTAAGAGACAGTGATCATAACATGATTGAGTTCACTGTGAAATTTGAGAAAGAGAAGCCAAAGTCCGATGTGTCGGTATTTCAGTGGAGTAAAGGAAATTACAGGGGCATGAGAGGGGAACTGGCCAAAATTGATTGGAAAGGGACACTAGCGGGAAGGATGGCAAGAGAAAGGTGGCTGACAAGAGAAGTCAAAACCAAAGTTAAAGCAAAGGAGAGGGCACACAAGGAAGCAAAAATTAGTGGGAAGACAGAGGATTGGGAAGTTTTTAAAAGCTTACAAAAGGAAACTAAGAAGGTCATTAGGAGGGAAAAGATGAACTATGAAGGGAAGCTAGCAAATAATATCAAAGAGGATACTAAAAGCTTTTTCAAGTATATAAAGAGTAAAAGACAGGTGAGAGTAGATATAGGACTGATAGAAAATGACTTGGTTAGATTAGGAGAATGGGCAAAGAAGTGGCAAATGAAATACAATGTTGGAAAGTGTATGGTTATGCACTTTGGCGGAAGAAATAAATAGGCAGACTATTATTTAAGTAGGGAGAGAATTCAAAGTTCTGAGATGCAACGGGACGTGGGAGTCCTCGTGCAGGATACCCTTAAGGTTAACCTTCAGGTTGAGTCGGTGGTGAAGAAGGCGAATGCAATGTTGGCATTCATTTCTAAAGGAATAGAGTATAGGAGCAGGGATGTGATGTTGAGGCTCTGTAAGGTACTTGGAGTACTGTGTGCAGTTTTGGGCTCCTTATTTAAGAAAGGATGTGCTGACATTGGAGAGGGTTCAGAGAAGATTCACTAGAATGATTCTGGGAATGAGAGGGTTAACATATGAGGAACGTTTGACCGCTCTTGGACTGAAATCCTTGGAGTTTATTAGAATGAGGGGGAACCTCACAGAAACATTTCGAATGTTGAAAGGCATGGACAGAGTGGATGTGGCAAAGTTGTTTCCCATGGTGGGGGAGTCTAGTACAAGAGGACATGACCTAAGGATTGAAGGGTGCCCATTCAGAACAGAGATGCGAAGAAATTTTTTTAGCCAGAGGTGGTGAATCTATGGAATTTGTTGCCACAGGCGGCAGTGGAGATCACGTCATTAGGTGTATTTAAGACAGAGATTGATAGGTTATGGTGAGAAGGCAGGGGAGTGGGACTAAATGGGAGAATGGATCAACTCATGATAAAATGGCGGAGCAGACTCGATGGGCCGAGTGGCCGGCTTCTGCCCCTTTGTTTTATGGTCTTATATAGGACCCTGGTCAGACTCTACTTGGAGTACTGTGCTCAGTTCTGGTCGCCTCACTGCAGGAAGGAGGTGGAAACCATAGAAAGGGTGCAGAGGAGATTTACAAGGATGTTGCCTGGATTGGGGAGCATGCCTTATGAGAATAGGTTGAGTGAACTCAGCCTTTTCTCCTTGGAGCGACAGAGGATGAGAGGTGACCTGATAAAGGTGTACAAAATGATGACAGGCATTGGTCATGTGGATTAGTCACAGGCTTTTTCCCAGGGTTGAAATGGCTGCCACAAGAGCGCACAGGTTTAAGGTGCTTGGGAGTAGGTACAGAGGAGATGCAGGGGTAAGTTTTTTTACGCAGAGAGTGGTGAGTGTGTGGAATAGGCTGCCAGCAACGGTGGTGGAGGCAGACACAATGGGGTCTTTTAACAGACTCCTGGATAGGTACACGGAGCTCAGAAAAATAGAGCGCTATGGGTAACCCCATGTAATTTCTAAGGTAAGGACATGTTCGGCACAGCTTTATAGGCCAAAGGGCCTGTATTGTGCTGTAGGTTTTCTATGTGTCAATGAGTATAGGTTCCAAGGTTGTCAAGCCAAGGAGTGATAGTGGGGACAAGGTCCCACTACCTAAAAGTTCTCCTCATGGCATGTGCCTCAAATAGCCTCTGACAACCAAGTCCAACTCCTGGCCTTCTCGTGTGGCTTAGCCTCTAAGCCTGGCGGAACTGTTTTTACTGACAGGAGAAGGCGGGTCCTGGCGCCTTAAAACCAGTGCTTCGGGTAGATGGAGCTCGTCAGCCTAGGAAGGCAGTCCATCTAAGAGAGGGAAAACTCTGATTTCAAACCTTCGCTGCCTTGCAGTCATAACCACTCATGGGAAAGGCTTCGGGAGTAAACCCTAAGGACGAATCTGAATCCCTAAGGCAGTCCGACATTGCCTTCAACCTCATTCTGGCAACTCCTGCGACGACACTGGTGCCAAGCTGTATCAGCCCTTGCCCTCCCCTTGGACGACATCGGTGTCATGGAGAGGGGAGACTTGCTGCATGGGCAACTGCCGGTCTTCCATACAACCTTGCCCAGGCCTGCGCCCTGGAGAGGACACTCTAGCAAGACTTTTCAGGTGCAGGTCCATGGTCTCGCAAGACTAACGGATGCCACCAATGAATATATGGAATGAGCTGCTAGATGAAATGACTCAAGCAGGTACAGTGAAATCATTTGAATCACTGGGATTAGTACATTGAAAGCCAGGGCTTAGAGGGACATGTTTCCTACAATAAAGGAAATATGGGAATTCTGATCTAGCTGGTTTGGTAATGGTCACAGTGGACTCATTAGACTGAAAGACATATCCATTCTGTGTTGCCGTATGATGATAAGAGCAAGACGAGACTTAGTATTTTGCAGCAAGTGATTAGGTTCATTAAGCTCTCCTACCATAAACAAAGCACAAATGATGGAATTCTGACCTTTTTTCTTGGAATAAGTGCAGCTCCAAAAACACTACTGTAAGATTAAAGACAGATAAGTCGTTTACCTTTTACAAGGTGCATTGCAACTACTCGCCAAGAATTTAAAAGCCGGAAATCCTGTTTGTTGTGGACAGAGCAAAGTTGCTCAACAACGCAGTCCTCCAATCTACGTTGGGTCTCACCAGTGTCGAGGAGCCACACTGTGTGTGCTGTATACAGTAGATGACCCTGACGGACATGCAGTTGAAGTGTTGTCTCGTCTGAAAGGACTATTTGGGGAATTGGATGGTGGTGAGGGAGGAGGTGATTGTGCAGGAGTAGTATGTGTCACTTGCAAGGATGATCAGTGGGGTGGAATGAATAGACACAGGAGTCAAGGAAAGAGTGATCCCTGCAGAAAGTGGAGAGCAGGAGGGAAGTAATTGTTCTGGAAGATGCTCAGCTTGAGTGTCGGTAAGGAAGTGCTGGGTTTTCCAATCACACAACTGATCCAAATTAATAATGTTAATTTAACTGATCTAATAAAGGCACTTGACAATGGGAAGTCACATGGTGCTGATCCTGGAGAACTTGCCAAATTTGAACTAAAAAGCTTTTCATCTTGTTGGAAGTGTCTGACCCTTGGCAATATACAATGTGAATCTCATCATCACATATCAGCCAAAGTCTGAATGTGTCTTGATCCTTTGAAAGCTTGGCATGGATCACTTCACTAGTAAAGCCACTTTTATTAAGATGAAATGTGTAGTCAAGAAGTACCACCACCCCTGACCCAATGGAAGATGAAAAGCCAATGATGCAGTTCAAAAGTGTCAAGGAATGTTACACCTCTTAAGTGCATTTACATCTACGTTCAAAATCTGCAGAAAATGGCCTCTAAACTACAGCTATATTTGCATTAATTTGAGGAGGTTTTTTATTTTATACCCATTTATCTGGAGAGATTTGATACCATTCTTGGTCAAATTCAGCAACTATTTTCATTTCCAGCAATACTTGCAACCTAACTGACTCAAAACAGTGGTAAAATCTATGAAGTTATCTTGGAGGAACATGAATTTAGTTTCAGTTTCACTAAGAAGATTATTTCTAAGTACTGGCCACCTAATAGAATAACTAATGTTTCTGCCATCCACATTGTAGATGTTGATAAGATTGTAAATGATTTATTCTATCCTTTCAGAAAGCACACGATAAAACAATTTTCCAAATCCTGAGGTTGATGCCACAATTTCAAAATTCATGCAGATTTCATAGTTTCCTTGACATGCACAAAAAAAGATTCAGAGTAAGTAACACAGGTAACTTCATCTGAAGATGCCCTTAAATCCAGAGCCCAGGTGTTATGAGTGATGGAAGTGAGCACCCCATAGTCTTTGCATCGCGTTCCCTTACCGCTGCAAAGAAAAATTACGCACAGATTGAATCTGGTTTGTGGTGTAAAATATTTCAACCAGTACTTGTACGGGAGAGTTTACCCTCTTTACTGATCATCAATCACCAGTATCCATTTTCAGTCCACAGAAGGGTGCTCCACTAACAGCAGCAGCACAGATGCAGAGATGGGCTCTGTTTCTTGGACGATACAATCATAAGATCAAATTCAAGAGGACAACTAATCATGGAAATGCTGATGAATTGTCCAATTTACCAGTGGAATGGGAAATACTTGAAAAATTTACAAAAGAGGACACTCTACCAATGCAACGCAAAGTCTCACTATTATGACAGAAATGATCCAAAGAGAAACTTGGGATACCTCATTATGCCCATACTATCTCAGGTACATCAGAACCTAAACTAGCTGGAATGTGCAGAAGAAATTCCAGTTCTTCTATTTTTACCAGCGCCAGGATGATCTTGCCCTTGACTGGGGTTACGATCTGTGGGAATTGAGAGTTATTGTACCATTCAAGCTGAGAACTAAAGTGTTGGGGGAGCTACATACCGGTCATCTAAGCATGGTCAAAATGAAAGCGTTGGCTCAAAGCTTCGTCCGGTGGCCTGGGATAAATCAGCAGATCAAGTAGCTTGCCATGCACTGTTCAGGATGCCAACATGTCCAGCAGAAAGGTGTCAAGAGCTGACAAAACCACTTCCAGCAGTCCTAGAGTCATCTCCTACAACTACCACAGAGGTCCTAGAACCTGAGATTGTTTCACAGCCACATGTCTCAACTGCCAAGCAGATTGACAACTCCTCCTCCACTACACCCACCTTCCCCCCATCCCAGTCAGGGAAGACGGTACCCCGAAAGAATAAGATATCTTCAACAATGATTAAATCCTAGGCCTGAATGACACCATTTAAAATTTACCATGCTGTGGATATCTCTCTCTCTCTCTCACACACACACACACACACACACACACACACACAAACACACACACACATAGTATATAAGTAACTAGAGAACAATATATTATATATTTAAGTTGAGATGCATTCTATATTGAGTTGGAGTTTATAGCTAAGCAGGGACAAATGTAATGTATTTAAAATATTTCAGTAATATTTGAGTAACGTTGTAAATATATTGTTTGATTAAGCATTCTTTGTATGTTTACATAATTCATTAAGATTCATGTGTAAGAATTACGTGAATGGTATATGTCATTACACCACCATATCATGTGTGTGTGCCTCACTAAAGTAAAAACATGTAGCCATGTATCATTATCATCCCGGCTCCCATGCTTTTCCTTCAATTAATTTCTGGAATTATGTAACATAACAAAGGCCACTTGGCCGCTCAAGCCCGGCAGGCCATTCAATCAAACAATGACAGGTGAAATCACTAGGAAGAGAGCAAAAAATTTCCTAATTTTGTACATTTTTATAACTCTCTGTCAGCTCTGATCATTGTTTAAAAAGTAGTTTTCACATTTTTTATATCAATAGTTAAGATATCGGTGACAAGTGCATTGCTACCTATGAGAGCAAGGGTCTCAGCCCGAAACATCGAGTTTTCATTCCTCTCCATAGATGCTGCCTGACCTAATGAGTTCCTCTAGCATTTTGTGTGTAAACTGCTATATCTATGTTTTTATGCTCGACATAAAATATTTTTATGCTCTACATAATAAGTTTAATTGCTTTGACCCCCGAATCTACCTCTCCCTTTCTTTGGCTACAAAAACACTCAGGTACCAATAACATATTTTCCATTGAAATTCAAGGCTTGGGAAATTAGGGAAAAGGAAACGGTGAAATCCGCCTGACAAGCTTTAACAAGGAAAAGGACAGAAATGCATAATCAATACACTTGCCCACAGCAATGTTAGGAGGAAGGGAAAGAGATTGCATTACGTCCATTAACTCTAACACATAAAATGATTACCCTCTATCATTCAGTACACATATTTTAACTCTAACACTTCAATATCTAAAGTACAGTACATTGGCACAACGTTTTAGATAAATGAAAATCTAACTCCTACATCACTTTTTTAAAATAATTTCCCACATACATACTAAACTAAAAAAATCACTGAATACAGAGTTCTCCTGTACCATTACATAAACAATAATCAGTATTCATAAACATGCAATGCAGAGAGAACAAAGGACGATGGGAATTGACATAAATAAGGATGGGAAAGCAAGAAAATACGATCAAAATCTCAATTTTAAGAAAAGACACTTCTACATTTTCTTATTTTTAATTAGCATAATTAAATTGGTTTAAATAAATGAGGTGAAGAGGGTTTTGCATCTGTTAACTAGCCTCTTTTTAATATAAATGGGTCTTTCTAAAGTTGCATTGATTTACTGTCACCTTCAGATACCGTAACCTAGCAACATTTCTCCTGAGCAGCACTCTAGTCAGATGCAAGCTTATAATGCAAAAAATAAAAGGTTGACTTTAATCTGTTAAAACAAATTTCCCACACCATTCAACAAATCTCAGATAGAATCGATGTACAGCCTATTCATCATAGTCCCCCTAGCTTTTAGTTGCTATATGATTTTTGGAACAGATATCACCAGTGACCTGAATGAACTATCAAGTAACACACATCAAAGTTGCTGGTGAACGCAGCAGGCCGGGCAGCATCTATAGGAAGAGGTACAGTCGACGTTTCAGGCCAAGACCCTTCGTCAGGACTAACTGAAGGAAGGGTTAGTAAGAGATTTGAAAGTGGGAGGGGGAGGGGGAGATCCAAAATGATAGGAGAAGACAGGAGGGGGAGGGATGGAGCCAAGAGCTGGACAGGTGATCGGCAAAGGGGATATGAGAGGATCATGGGACAGGAGGTCCGGGGAGAAAGATAAGGAGGGGGGAACCCAGGGGATGGGCAAGGGGTATAGGCAGAGGAACAGAGGGAGAAAAAGGGGAGTGAGAGAAAGAATTTATGTATAAAAATAAATAACGGATGGGGCACGAGGGGGAGGTGGGGCAGTAGCGGAAGTTAGAGAAGTCAATGTTCATGCCATCAGGTTGGAGGCTACCCAGACGGAATATAAGGTGTTGTTCCTCCACCCTGAGTGTGGCTTCACCTTTACAGTAGAGGAGGCCGTGGATAGACATGTCAGAATGGGAATGGGATGTGGAATTAAAATGTGTGGCCACCGGGAGATCCTGTTTTCTCTGGCGGACAGAGCATAGGTGTTCAGCAAAGCGGTCTCCCAGTCTGCGTCAGTCTCAGCAATATATAGAAGGCCACATTGGGAGCACCGGACGCAGTATATCACCCCAGCCGACTCACAGGTGAAGTTTCGCCTCACCTGGAAGGACTGTCTGGGGCCCTGACTGGTGGTAAGGGAGGAAGTGTAAGGGTATGTGTAGCACTTGTTCCACTTACAAGGATAAGTGCCAGGAGGGAGATTAGTGGGGAGGGATGGGGGGGGGGAAACGAATGGACAAGGAAGTCGCGTAGGGAGCGATCCCTGCGGAAAGCAGAGTGGGGGGGGAGGGAAAGATGTGCTTAGTGGTGGGATCCCGTTGGAGGTGGCGGAAGTTACGGAGAATAATATGTTGGACCCAGAGGCTGGTGGGGTGGTAGGCGAGGACCAGGGGAACCCTATTCCTAGTGGGATGGCGGGAGGATGGAGTGAGAAGAGATGTGAGTGAAATAGGGGAGATGCGTTTGAGAGCAGAGTTGATGGTGGAGGAAGGGAAGCCCCTTTCTTTAAAAAAGGAAGACATCTCCCTCGTCCTGGAATGAAAAGCCTCATCCTGCGAGCAGATACGGCGGAGACGGAGGAATTGCGAGAAGGGGATGGCATTTTTGCAAGAGACAGGGTGAGAAGAGGAATAGTCCAGATAGCTGTGAGAATCAGTAGGCTTATACTAGACATCAGTGGATAAGCTGTCTCCAGAGACAGAGACAGAAAGATCTAGAAAGGGGAGGAAGGTGTCAGAAATGGACCATGTAAACTTGAGGGCAGGATGAAAGTTGGAGGCAAAGTTAATAAAGTCAACGAGCTCAGCATGCGTGCAGGAAGCAGCGCCAATGCAGTCGTTGATGTAGCGAAGGAAAAGTGGGGCACAGATACCAGAATAGGCACGGAACATAGATTGTTCCACAAACCCAACAAAAAGGCAGACAAAGCTCGGACCCATACGGGTGCCCATAGCTACACCTTTAGTTTGGAGGAAGCGGGAGGAACCATAGGAGAAATTATTAAGAGTAAGGACTAATTCCGCTAGATGGAGCAGAGTGGTGGTAGAGGGGAACTGATTAGGTCTGGAATCCAAAAAGAAGCGGAGAGCTTTGAGACCTTCCTGATGGGGGATGGAAGTATGTAGGGACTGGACATCCATGGTGAAAATAAAGCAGTGGGGGCCAGCGAACTTAAAATCATCAAAAAATTTAAGAGCGTGAGAAGTGTCACGAACATAGGTAGGAAGGGATTGAACAAGGGGGGATAAAACCGTGTCGAGGTATGCAGAAACGAGTTCGGTGGGGCAGGAGCAAGCCGAGACAATAGGTCGGCCAGGACAGGCAGGTTTGTGGATCTTGGGTAGGAGGTAGAAACGGGAAGTGTGAGATGTGGGAACTATAAGGTTGGTAGCAGTGGATGGGAGATCCCGAGTGGATAAAGTCAGTGATGGTGTGGGAGGCAATGGCCTGGTGCTCGATCGAGGGGTAAATAAGAGGAGGTATCCGCGAGTTGTCGCTGTGCCTCGGAAAGGTAGAGGTCAGTACGCCAGACTACAACAGCACCCCCCTTATCGGCGGGTTTAATAATAAGGTTAGAATTAGTGCGGAGGGAGTGGAGAGCAGAGCGTTCCAAAGGAGTGAGGTTGGACTGGGGACAAGGTGCGGTGAAGTCGAGACGGTTGATGTCCCGTCGGCAGTTAGCGATAAAGAGATCCAGAGCAGGCAGAAGACCAGAGCGGGGTGTCCATGAAGAAGAGGAGGGTTGAAGATGGGAGAAGGGGTCATCGGTGGGGGTGGAAGAGTCCTTGCCGAAGAAGTAGGCTCGGAGATGGAGACGGCGGAAGAAGAGTTCCGCATCATGGCGAACACGGAACTCGCTGAGGTGTGGGAGAAGGGGGCAAAGGTGAGGCCCTTACTGAGGACAGAGCATTCTGCCTCCGACAGTTGAAGGTCGAAGGGGATGATAAAGACCCGGCACGGATGAGAGCTGGGATCAGAGCAGGGAGGGGAGAGGCTAGGAGACCGCTTTGCTGAACACCTACACTCTGTCCGCCAGAGAAAGCAGGATCTCCCAGTGGCCACACATTTTAATTCCACATCCCATTCCCATTCTGACATGTCTGTCCACGGCCTCCTCTACTGTAAAGATGAAGCCACACTGAGGTTGGAGGAACAACACCTTATATTCCATCTGGGTAGCCTCCAACCTGATGGCATGAATATTGACTTCTCTAACTTCCGCTAATGCCCCACCTCTCCATCGTACCCCATGCGTTATTTATTTTTATACACACATTCTTTCTCTCACTCTCCTTTTTCTCCCTCTGTCCCTCTGACTATACCCCTTGCCCATCCTCTGGGTCCCCCCCCCTTATCTTTCTCACCGGACCTCCTGTCCCATGATCCTCTCATATCCCCTTTGCCAATCACCTGTCCAGCTCTTGGCTCCATCCCTCCCCCTCCGGTCTTCTCCTATCATTTTGGATCTCCCCCTCCCCCTCCCACTTTCAAATCTCTTACTAACCCTTCCTTCAGTTAGTCCTGACGAAGGGTCTCAGCCTGAAACGTCGACTGTACCTCTTCCTAGCGATGCTGCCTGGCCTACTGCGTTCACCAGCAACTTTGATGTGTGTTGCTTGAATTTCCAGCATCTGCAGAATTCCTGTCGTTTGAACTATCTAGTAAGCCACTTCACAAAGTCATTAAAAGTCAGTCATGTTACGCAACAACATCTAAAAGTAATCAGTTCTATAAACCAGACACTGGTAAACTAGCTCGGGGTTTTACAAGACTTCAGGGCCTTAACGATGAGTTTTATTGATTTCAACATTTAATTTGGGGGAAAATGGGGAAATAGATTGAAATGATTTTATTACCATCAAATCCTGAACACTTATCTTTTGTATTACTAATTTAGCACAGAATCATATTCCATGGCTCAAGATGGGCAACACACTGTGAAAATTGCAGTAGTTTATTTTCATTGCTTTAACATCCTTGTATTGATCAGCCTGGCTAGGATTAGGGATTCACCACAAAGAAAATCACTAATATAAACCGCATCCTAGCAGTCTCTGTATGCTGCTCCACTGCATTTGTCTGTCTCTAATGCAACTCTCTAATGTAAAGTTCTCAAACTACTACTGATTTTAAAATAGGAATATTTTAGTTAATTTCACCTATTTTAATAATGCACATGAATTTCAAATGTCAAATATTAAAGCCAATTGCATATCTTACACCTTGATTGTACAAAGACTCTATTCAAACCAAGTTGTAAACAAAAAGAAAAGCATTACTGCTTCGTAATCAACTGCATTGAAGGAAACAATAATTTCAAGAATCATCTTTCATTACAGAAAATAATAGAAGTAACATGGGTCACCTTTGTAAATAGACCAGTCAGTGTTTTATAAGCACAATCGTTACAACCAAAGAGCAAAAAACTCAAAAGGATTTTAAGACGTTTTACTTTGATATTAAAACTGCATAATGAAAAGGAAATATGTAAACTGAAGCCACTGCAATCATAATATTATTACTGGGAATACATCACTAAACCATTCAAAAATAGAAATTCTCTAAAAACATAGATGTCTAATGGATATACATATATATACACCTAGATAAACAATAATCAAATTCTCACCAAGTAAAGCATATCATAAATCGAATCACAAGATCCTTTGATGTCCTGGTCTTTGGCCTTGTGCTTTACTCTCCAGAAGACTGACATTGCGAACTGAAATTGTTTCAACTAATGAATCATCTGCTTTGATTTTGCAGATTTAACACTGATTTCCGCCAGATGGAGTTTTAAAGTGAGGCACAGGGCTCATCAATTGTGACCATTTTTGCTTCCTATTCATGCTTAAAACAACTGAAATATACAAGGTTGAGCTTACTGTTCTTCCTAATCGGTGCAATATGAAGAATTGGTTCAGAATGGAGCAAATGCTGTAATCCTCAACCCAAAATCCTCAATGTTTATCTGAAGTAAGATTCCTGCATTTGTTGCAGCTTGTCCAATGATGAGTAGTAGTCCCCGGTAGCAAGAAGTGCTCTCACCGAACTGCAGCAAAAAGAACGAGCTGAGAGAAGCACGAAGCACAGCTAGCTGAAGCTGACATTGGAATGTCACTGCCTGCTTTCCTCAGGCACTGGTTCATCTGACTGGTTTAGCTCCTCACTAGAATATTAATTCTCAAATGTGGAGAGCTGGTCTCAACTGTACAAAACTTCAAAACACTGCAATTAAAATAACCGGAAATGTCATTTCTAGCTTTTTTTTGCGGTTGAATGAGCTGCATGTAATGGGATGCCAATGTTTACAGCCATGCAATAGAAAGAGCTCTTCTTTGAAGCTGACTTTCAGCTCTCTGGATATTATCACAAGGGAACGGAATATTACTTCTTAGCCTTTTGTCATCCTCTTCCACAAATTAAACCAATGACACCATTTAATTCACATTTGTTGCAACAGAATCTACAAGGGTAATTTCTGAAAATCAGTTTTCCTTTTTTGATTTCTTTGAACTCAACTACAGTACTTCACAAAGGAACCAGCAAAGAATTTTGAACAGATGGCATTTTCCCAAAATACAAAACAAAGGCACAGCTGTCCAGCCTGAACATCATCCAGCCACATAATTTTTCCCATTAAGGCAGAATTGAATAACTCCATCAATATGAACAAAGTAGTCAGATTGCTCAAATGTACCAAAATACCAAAATATCTAAATATTACATCATATTGGCATATACTGAATCACGCAAATTTTGTAAAAGCTGTAGGTTTATTGTAAAATTACTCTTATAGGATTCCCAGTTATGCAATTTTTCATATGCTTGTTTATTTTACTGAACTCCACAATATGTCAATGTAAATAAAAACAAAGTTATTACCTTGCAAGAAAAAAAATCAATGCTTACAAAATCAGTTATTTCAAGGAAGCACTGCAACAATGTATAATCAATATGAGACAAATATCAGACTAGATACAGGAATTCTTAAAGAACCTTGAGAGAAAAGGTTAAATATGGTTAGACACACACAGAATGCTGCAGGAACTCAGCAGGTCAGGCAGAAATAAACAGTCGATGTTCCAAGCTGAGACTCTTCATCATGATGCTTCCCCCTTCTTTTGCAGTCTTGCTGAAGAGTCTCAGTCCAGAACATCGACTGTTTATTCACTTCCATAGATGTTGACTGAACTACTGAGTTCCTCCAGAATTTTGTGTGCGTGTTGCTCTGAATTTCCAGCATTTGCAGAATCCCTTGTGCTACTGACGGTTAAGTTTCTTCTTCATACTCTTAATTGTTTGTCCTTCTTAGCGACAACTTTAAAATCTGCTTTATGTCAAAAAGGGCCAAGTTAAACTCAAAATTCAGATCACTCTTATTCAGCTGAAATGCTATGCATTGTTTCACAAGGGTACAGTACATTGCTGAGAGCTTAAGTGTAATTAAAGGGTGGAGCACACAAGTTAAAACATGTATCACATCAACTGGAAACGCACCATCACAAACAATTTAAGGGGAAATGTCTCAAACAGGATATAAATACTTTGATAGGGAGGGATGCATTGCAGATATGTTACCAGGACTTAAAGGCAAGTTGCAAAATCCTCGATTACATTTCATTTTCAGGTGACTGAGGAATATAGGATAATAGGGAAGAAATAAAAGAAGCAAGCAAAATCTAAATATTGGAATTGGATTGGCCATTCAGGTGTGGCATCAGAAGAATTCTGTTCATACGAAAGGATCGCAGAGATGAGGACCCAAAAGCCTACGAATGTTGGGTTAATCCAAATTTTGAAAATGGAGGTATTTTTAAAGATATGGAGGCATATGGATTAAAGGTAGGTGCATGTGTTTAAATAATGATCAGTCATGAAATAATGGAAAGACAGAACAGACTCAAGAGCTAAGTGCTCTAGTCATGTCTATGTGCTATTCTCAGCTGCATAAAAATCTAAAAGGAGAATATTTATTACTGAAGCTTTTCCCTCTGTCCTTCAAGAAAACTAAGGCATAACAGTATAGCTGCCACAAAAACAAATCACATAGCAATGAATTCAGTCTAATAGTTTAATAATTATTTACATACAACATTTCAAAATTTACAGATAGAATGCTGTATATGTTGGATTTCTCTAGCAAAAACAGAAAATGTAAATACTGAACAGATCACATGGCTTTTCCAGAGAGACTAATAGAGTTAATAGTTCAGATTGACAATCTTTCATCAGAAGTAAAAGTAGAGATGTAGCAGGTTGCAAGAAGAAGTGTGCATAAAGGCACCGTTAAGGGCAGGAGAATGGGAATGTGTAACAGTGAAAGGAGGGGCAAGAGTCCTACCATAATTTCCTAAAAAAAACATCCTAACAGGAAGCCACTGAAAAACATAAGCATGTTTGTTCCAGAATAATATAATATTAAAGATGCAATTAGCACTTTGAAAGCTGGCAAATACACCGTTTGTATAAATTTCTGAGCATGCACTGGTTTTAAACCTTGGCAAGCAATAGCATCTCATATCTCAGCTGAGGACTCTACAGTCTTGTGAATGCAACCGTGAGCTCAGCAACTTTCCACAGTTCCTCTCTCTTCAGGCAGCAGTTACTGATAATACTTTCTTTCAGATACTGATTTGGCTTCTTACCTTGATTCTATCATCCACTTTTCCTACTCCGCTTCAGTGACCTCTATCATTGAATCCCTTCTGCCTTCCATTCTATTGCAGACCTTCTCTTGTGATCTTTCCACTCTCTCTAGGCTCTGGTGTCTAGAGCCACTTCTAAGTTCCACGTCTCCAACCCTCCAAATTCCAACCCATCTTATTTCCTCTGTACTTAAAACTACTTCCACCTCTGAAATCCCACAATCTGAAGAAAGGTCGTCAATTTGAAGTTTGAAGTAAATTCATTATCAAAGTATGATGTTACCATATACTACCTTGAGATTCATTTCCCTGCAAGCATTTGCAAGAAAAAGATACCATAGAACATAAGAAAGAACAATACAAAAAACAAAGACTGACAAACTCCAGTGTACATATGACAAAATGAGTAAATAAAAATAATACCAAGAACATTGGTGAGTCAGTATGACATAGAATCAGTTCAGAACAGTGGTGAATGAAGTTATCTACATCAGTGTGGGACCTAAAGGTTATGTACCTCCTGCCCGATGGAGCAGTGAGAAAGAGCATGGTGTGGATGGTGGGAACCTGAGAAGATGGATGCTTCTTTTTGGTGACTGTGCTCCATGTAAATGTTCTTAATGGTGGGGAGAAGTCTGTATCAACCATTTTATGTAGCCTTTTCCATTCCTGGGCATTATGTTTCCATATCAGGCTGTGATGCAACCCATTAGAATACTCTCCACTGTGCATCAATAGAAGTTTGACAAGGATTTTGGTGACATGCTGAATCTACACAAACTTCTAAGAAAGTTGATGCCTTCTACGTGTTGGTCCCAGTGCAGCTCCGCTTTTATGTTAACTCCATGGAAATTGAACCTACTGACCCTCTCCAATCATGTTCCCTTAATTCACCTACTGACCCTTTCCACCCCCGTTCCCGCCTTCTTCCTCCTGTTGTTGATAATCAGCTCTTTGTTTCTGCTGATGTTGTAAGAGGTTGTTGTTGTGGCATCACTCAACTATATTTTCAAACTCCCTTTCATACATATGCCAGTTCATTGCCACCTTTAATTCAGCCTGCAACAGTGCAGTTACCAGCAACTTTAAAAACGGCATTGGAGCTGAACTTAGCCACATCATCATAAGTATAACATAAATGGGGGGGGGGGGGGTGGCGGGGTGCTAAGCACACAGCCCTGAGGTGCACTTGTGCAGATGGTGATTGTGGAGGAGATGTTGTTGCCAGTCTGCACTGACTGGGGTCTACCACTGAGGAAATAGACAATTCAATTACATAGGAAAATGCCGAGGCCCATATCTTTGTGCTTAGTGATGAGCTTTGAGGGGGTGATAGTGCTGTAGTCAATGAAGAGCATCCTGATGTATGGATCTTCAATGATTGCAGAGCGTATACTGCTTACTTTATGACTTGTGTCATAAATGTACCTTGCTATTTGTTAATTTATTAGCTTATGTGTTGTGTGTGTTGTATTAGTGAGTTGTGTACCTTGGTCCAGAGCAACAATGCTTCATTTGGTGGTATACATATACATGGATATATGGTTGAATGATAATAAACTTGAACTTGACTTGACAATAGCCATCCTGGCTTTTGTTAGAACTTATTACATTCAGACCTCATCACAATATTGGACCAAAGAGCTGTATTCCAGAGATAACAGTCACTGCCTCGACATGAAAACAGCATTTGATTTAGTATAGCATACTCTGGTAAAGCAGAAGTCAGTGGCCATCACATAAAAACAATTGAATGATTGGAATTAAATGTCAGATGTTTCTGTTTGCTTGAGGTTTATAATCCCAGCTTCTGGATATCAATACAAGAATTCCTTATTGTAATGCTCCAGTCCTAACCTTGTACAGCTGCTTCATTATTGGTTATCTTTCATCATACACCTGAAGTAGAGATGTTTACTGATAAAGTCATGGAGTGCTAGAGCACAGCACAGTAGGGAAATAGGTCCTTCAGCCCATCTAGACCATGCCAACCTGATCATCTGCCTTGTCTCATCTAACAGCACCTGGACCATATCCTTCCAAAGCTTCCAATCAATATACCTATCCAACCTTCTCTTAAATTATACAATTGAACTCACATCTATCACTTCCACTGGCAGTTCATTTCACAATCAAAATATTCTCTGAGTGAAGAGATTTCCCCTCAGGTTCCCCTTAAATATCTCACTTTTGACCTACATCTATGATGTCTAGTTCTAGTCTCACCCAACCTGAAGTGGAAAGCCCATATGCTTTCATACTATCTACACCACTCATAATTTTATATAGCCCACCTCATTCTCCTGCACTCCAGTGAATAATGTCCTGACCTATTCAACCTTTCCCTATAGCTCCCTATAATTCAGGTCCTCGAGTCCTGTCAACATCCTTGTAAATTTCCTCTGAACTCTTTCAAGCTTATGGATATCTATATTGTAAGTAGGTGACCAGAACTGCACATAATACTCCAAATTTGGCCTCATCGATGTCTTGTACAACTTCAACATTACATCCTAATTTCTGTACTCAATGTTCTGAAAGCTAATGTGCTAAAAGCTCTCTTTATGACCCTATCTACCTGTGATGCCACTTTCAAGGAGTTATGGATCTGAATTCCTACGTCCCCTTGAAAAACCACACACCTCAAAGCCCTACCATTCACTGTGTAAGTGTTACCCTTGTTTGTCTTCCCAAAGTGCAATACCTCACACTTGTCTACCTTAAATACCATCTGCCATTTTTCAGCTCATTTTCCCAGCTGGTCACGATCTTGATGCTGGCTTTGATAGCCTTCCTCACTGTTGACTATGCTCCCAATCTTGGTGACACCTGCAAATTTACTGATCCAGTTTAACACATTAGCATCTAAATTACTAAAATACCGCAGATGATAAACAACAATGGACCCAGCACCAATCACTGTGACACGGCACCAGTCACAGGCCTCCAATCAGAGAGACAACAATCACTCTCCAAACACGAGAGTCTACAGATACTGGAAATCCAAAGCAACACACACAAAATGTTGGAGGAACTCAGCTGGTCAGGCAGCATCTAGAGAAATGAATAGATAGTTGACATTTCAAGACTGAGAAAGGAGAGGGAAGATGCCAGAATAATATGGTGGGTTGAGGGGAATGAGGCTGGAAGGTGATAGGTGAAGCCAGATGGGTGGGAAAGGCCAAGGGCTGGAGAAGAAGGAATCTGATAGGAGGGGAGAGTGGATCACAGGGAAGAGGGAAGGAGGAGGGGATGCAGAGGGAAGTACTAGGCAGGTGAGAAGAAGTAAAAGGTCAGAGTGGAGAATAAAGGAAGGGGGGTTGTTGTTCACTGGAAGGAGAAATCGATATTCATACCATCAGGTTGGAGGCTACCCAGATGGAATATAAGGTGTTTCTCCTCCTCCCTGAGGGTGGTATCACCTTGGCACAAGAGGAGACAATGCACCGGCATGTCCGAATGGGAATAGGATTCGGAATTAAAATGTTGGGGCTCTGGGAAGTCCCGCCAGTGGCAGATGGTGCGGAGATACTCAGACGCAGCCCCCCAGTTTGAGATGGGTCCCACCATTGCAGAGGTCACAATAGACAACTCCAGCAGATTTGCAGGTGAAGTGTTGCCTCACCCAGAAGGACTGTTTGGGGCCCTGAATGGAGGTGAAAGAGGCGGTGTATGGGCGCGTATAACAATTAGGCCGCTGCAGGGATAACTGCCTCGAGGGAGATTGGAGGGAGGGATGAGCGGACAAGGGAATTGCGGAGGGAGCAATCTCTGTGTAGAAGTGGAGTTGGGGGGAAGGAGGTAAAGATATATTTAGTGGTAGGTTCCCTTTGGAGATGGTGGAAGTTTCAGAGGATAATGTGTTGGATGTGGAAACTGATGGAGTGGTAGGTAAGGACAAGAGGGGCTCAATCACTATTAAGGGGGGAAGATGGGGTGAGCACAGATGTACGAGAAATGGAGGAGATATGGGTGAGGACCACATCAATAGTAGGGGGAGGGAAACCCCTGTTTTTTTAAAGGAGGAGAACATTTCTGATGTCCTGGAATGAAAAGCTGCATCCTGGGAACAGGTGCGGCAGAAGTGATGAAGCTGAAAGAAGGGAATAGCATTTTTCTAGAAGATAAGGTTCAAAAGAGGAATAGTTGAGATAACCATGGGAATCAGTAGGTTTATAAAAGGTAAAGTTTGTCTCCAGAGATGGAGACACAGACAGACAGAAAGGGGTGGGAGGTGTCAGAGATGGACCAAGTGAATTTAAGAGCAGTGTGGAAGTTGAAGGCAAAGAGGATAAAATTGACGAGCTAGGCATGGGTGCATGAAGCAGCGCCAATGTAGTCATCAATTTAGCAGAGGAGGAGTTGGGGAGTATACCAGGGAAGACCTCAAACATGGACTGTTCTACGTAGCCAATGAAGAGGCAGGCACAGCTAGAGCCCATATGAGTGCCCATGGCTACCCCTCGAGCTTGAAGAAAGTGGGAGGAGCCGAAGGAAAAATTGTTCGGGGTGAGGACCAGTTCTGCCAGATGGAGAAAGTTTGTGGCTTCCTTAGCTTCTCCCACTAAGCCAATGTTGGATCCAATTGGCTTATTCATCCTGAATGTCAGGTAACTTAATCTTCTGGACCAGCCTCCCATGCAGGACTTAGTCAAAGGCCTTGCTAAAGTCCATGTTGAAATGTCCGTTGCCTTTCGTTCATTGACCTTCTCGGTAGCCTCCTTGAAAAACTCCTTAAGATTGGTTCAACATGACCAGCCATACACAAAGGCATGTTGACTGTCTTTAATCAAGCCTGACTATTCAATACGTATATACCCATTCCTTGGAATACCTTCCAATAAGGTACTCACAACTGATGTCAGATTCACCGCCCGTATTATTTTTAGAGACTTTCTTGAACAACAAAACAACATTAGCCATCCACCAGTCCTCTGGCACCTCACCCGTGGCTAATGATGTTTTAAATACCTCTACCTGGGACCCTGCAAATTCTGCAATAGTCTCCCACAAGACCAGAGGGGACACCTTGTCAGGCCCTGGAGATTTATCCCCCCTAATTCATCTCAAAGCAGTCCACAATCCAGATACGGACCACGACTTCATTACTCTTTTGCTTATTATCGTTAAATGTTGATTTCCATTCACCATTACAAAGCAAATGAGGCCGGCAACGTCTACACACAGCAAGATCTGTATTACATTCACTTATGGGTTGTTAAGTGAGGAGTAACGTTTGGAAGAGGAATGCCAGGCATTGACTATACCTAACGGGAGACAAGTCCCAACATTTAACATTTAATGATCAAGTGCCAACATTTTACGTCACTGACTCCCCCACCGTCAATATTCTGCGGGTGTGGGCAGCAAATAATTACTCTACAGGTCGGGGGTTGGATATCCTGTAGCTGATGAATCACCTCCTTGCATATTCACAAAGCTCAATGCTGGAAAACGCTGCACTTGCCTGGACAAGTGCAGCACCTACAACCCTCAGGAAACCTGACACAATCCAAGCCAACACAGCCTACTTGATTTGTACCCCACCAGCCACCCTAAAACATTAATTCCTGCCAACATCATGCACAGTTGCTGTAGTTCCTCACTCAGACTATTCCATCAGCGCTGCCCAAATCTGTATCTGCTACCCCTAAGAAGGACAAGGGCAACAGGTACTTGGAAACACTACTGCCCTCCCTGTCACACACTAACCCAATTTATACAGCCTGACCGTCATTGTCACTGCGTCTATATTCATGGACTGCAGTGGTTCAAGGAGATCACTCAGCACCATTTTCTCCAAAGTAATCAGGATGACAGCAAAGCCCAATTCGCCTGGTGTGACAGGTGTATCAACCGAATGCATGTGTTTTAAAGCTTGATAAATTTCAATCATTTTCTGCACTAAGACTTGGCCTGCTCTCGCAAGGATCAAGCTGATGAGGATCATTGGCCTCAAGAGATTTTAACAAATTTTCTGAGAAATCCAAAGTGTATGCCATTCAAGTTCCAGTTTTAAGAGGGGAACATGACACAGCTTTCACAGAGCTAAACAAAGAAAACGAGGGTACAAGCTTGACACAGGGACACATTAACATGAAAACTTTAAGAATTGCAGATTTTAGCAATATGAAGATACATGTGATATGTTTGCCAAAGGTGACAAAGGCTTTGCAGAATTTTTTTGCATCCTTTCCTATTCCAGCTAAATAAATTAACAAGAGTTGAGCCTAAAATAGTGTTATCCAGAGCTTCTATATCAAGGTAGATTTTGTGTAGGATGTTCACTGTTTCCTTACCACAGAATACTATGCTAAACTTGGAGCATGGATGAAAGAATTTGTTCATCATGATCTGCAAATCATCTAGTGAAATTAAAACGACTAGTGTCTCCAACTAGTGTTTCCAAGAAAACAGCAGGAGTATTTTGCCACTTTGTACTGAAATTACCTGATAATGAACTAGCTGTGATCTATCCTTAATTCAATTAGAGTCTCAGATTAATAATTTTAAAAGCCATGCAGGGGTGGAATGGAAATGATGCCAGCACCAAGAAATAGCCTAGCTTCATCCCTGCATCAATGTTAAGCTCAAGATTTTTATAATGCACAGGTAAATTTATTCCCTCATTGAATCCTTCAGCAGAAAGGCTATTTGCAGACAGTCATTTATCAGAAGAATTGTATAGATGGCTTTCCTGTTAGTTATTTTAAAGACCTTTTATACATTAATGAATTCCAAGCAGCAAGACGCCTATTGTATGTGGTGCTTTTTCTGGCAAAAAAAGCACAATGTGAAGAATTATCTGACATTGAATCTGAATTGGTTCTCCAAGTAGACTCTTAAAGCAAAGTCTTTTCTTTTTTTTTACAATTCCATTTTAATACAGAAAGAAACAGTGTTATTGTGCTTTGAGCATCACAAGTGACCGTTGCACACATATTTATTACAGTACCAAATTTTTAAAGTTTGCTTCAAAATGGGAACGGAAGCCATAATTCAAACCATGAGGTTCACAGCGGAGCCAGTCTTGTGCAGACTGGTGTCAAGCAAATCTGCATCATTAACCTGACATTTATTCAATCTTCCTTCTAATTAACTTCCAGCTGGAGTGGAAGTAACTTTGATTGTCTGGATTCAGAACCAAGGTCACCCCAACCTCTCCAGATGAGATGCAGTACACCATTGAGTACATGTACATAGTGTGCTGCCACAAGAAAGCAGCATCCGTCCTTTCAATGGCCCTCTCCACCCAGGCCGTGTCCCCTTCTTGCTACTCCCATCGGGCGGGAGGACATGGGCCTTCGGTCCACACCACCAGGATCTGGGGCACTTATGAACCTACAAGTGTCAGGCTCCTGAACCAGAATTGATAACTTCACTCATCACAACTCTGAACTGATTCTTCAACCTACAGACTCACTTTCTTTTTTTTTTAATTTTATTTTTATTTGGATAAGGAGTTCACAATTATCATGTACTTTTTTCACACATATAACCTTTTCCATTTTTTTGTATGTATAAAACTACAATTATTTATACATTCTTAAGTACACATTGAGATGATATAAAAGCAAAATAAACATTTAAATAGATAATTATGTACTGTGGTAAATCTAACCTATTAGGCTAAGTAATGAAATTAGTTGTTAAGAAAAATGGTAATAATAGTTTCCATACAACCCTTCTGTACCATTTCCACTGGTCCAAAATGTTGCATACAAGCCTATATAACAACCATTGTAGGTGTTTATATCATCAAGGGAATGGCGGCGTAAGGAAAAGGTCTCTCGACAAAAAAGAAGGTAAACTGCCCCAAAATCGAATTTAGACAAATACTTAATATTGCATAACTATATTAATAAAAGGGGCAAGGATGATGTCTAAGAACAAGAATAAAAAGTCCGCTTCGAAGGCTGATAAACATAAAGAGATGCAGCAAGGCGACGGGCCTAGCTCTCCCACGGCAAGCCAGGACGGAGATAATGAGGGGGAATCGGTGACTCTGTCTTTGATTCTCGGAGAGATTCGCGAGTTCCGACAAGATAACAGCAAACAGCTGGAAGATATTAAAGGAGAAATAGTAAAAACTAACTCGCGGATAGATGAAGCCGAAGCGAGGATTGTTGGAATTGAAGAGAAGCTACAAAATGCCGAGGAAGTGATAGCAGAAATGCTGAAGCTACAAGACCAGCTCCAGTGGAAACTAATAGATCAAGAAGGCCGCTCGAGAAGGGAAAATGTGAGGATCTACGGAGTTCCCAAAGGAACCGAAGGTAAACCCGGATTGATGATTCCCTTCGTGGAGAAGCTGCTTAGAGAGAACCTTGATATACCGGCCGCAAAAGACCTACAGATAGAAAGGGCTCACTGCGCGTTGGCACCACAGCCTCCGGCAGGTGCCCAGCCCAGATCGATTCTGGTCAGATTTCTCAGTTACAGAACGAAGGAAGAGGTGCTTAAAAGAGCATGGCAAAAGAAAGGTTTCATGTGGAACAACTGTAAAATCAGTTTAGACCACGACTACGCACCGAGGATTCTTGCCAGACGGAAGGAATATACGGAAACACGGAGAGTCCTGAAGGAAAACAACATCAGATTCCAGACCCTGTATCCAGCTCGGCTGAGAGTCTTTTACGACGAAGAGACAAAAACTTACGCTACGGTGGAGGAGGCAACGTCGGACCTGGCGGACCGGGGACTACCTATTAAAGTTATCACCCAACCGGAGTCGCTACTGGAGAGGATTCCGCAGAAGTCGTGGCAGTTAGTGGGGCGAGGACGCTCCACTCGAAACAGAGGAAAAGCTGCAAATATTCAGACGCGAATGTACAGAGAATACAGATTAATTAAGAGAAATGACTGAAAAGAGTAAATCGGACTTAAAAGTAAAATGAAAACTGGTAACTGAAAATAATCTAGGCGGAATAACTTGAATGATAGCAATATGGTCGAGACATAAATAGGAGAAAATTCTCTATGATTATTCAAACTGCTGAGGGCCCTCTAACACAGGGTGAAGATAGAGGTTATCCCTCTGAACTGAGGCGGGTCGGTGCTCAGGCCTCACTGTGGGAAGTCGGGGAAAATTTTCAAATGTTATACGTTCAGAAATGTCTAGGGTGTGGTTATATGTCTTGGTTTACTGTTGAGAAGGGATTGCTTACTGTTTGGTTAGAAAAGGAGAGTGCTTTTTTTCTACTAGAGAAAAATGCAAACTGAATTGGTAAAAATAATTTCCTATAATGTTAATGGGGTTTTGAATCCAATTAAAAGAAATGAGATTATGTCTAAATTGAAAAAAGAGAGGGCACAAATAGCTTTCCTCCAGGAAACACATACCAGCCAATGTGAACATGGAAAATTAAAAAGAATGGGCTTTAAGCATGTATTTTATTCATCATATAAATTGAGTCACAAAAGAGGGGTAGCTACTTTAATATCAAGTACTCTTAATTATGAACATATTTCAGAGACTAGAGACAAAGAAGGACGGTTTGTAAAAATCACAGGAAGAATAGAAGGTACAGAAATAACATTGCTGAATGTTTATGCTCCTCCAGGTAGTGAATGGTCATTTTATAGACACATTTTTGGCCTAATGGTCAGTTCTCGAGGGGTAGTAATTTGTGGAGGGGATTTTAATATTAGATTAAATCCTATATCAGATTCTTCAAGAATAGTTACTCAGAATAAACCTCTGACTCGGAAAGTGAATTCATTGATGGAGGAGTTGGGAATTATAGATGTCTGGAGGGAATTACACCCTACTAGTAAAGATTATACATATTACTCTTTCCCTCATTCAGCCTATTCAAGGATAGACTATTTCTTTATCTTTAATACAGATAGATTCAGGATAAAAAACTGTAATATTGCAACAATTGATCTGTCGGATCATAGCCCAGTCTCTATGTCTCTAATCCTGGAAAGGAAAATGAGGAAAACACTATGGAGGCTAAACTCACATATACTCAATAACCCAAAAGTAATGGAGAGATTAAGGGGAGAAATCAAAGAATATCTAGACCTTAATGACACGGGAGAAACATCACCAGTGATTTTATGGGATACATTGAAAGCTGTACTGAGAGGGAAAATTATTTCCATTACTACTCACATGAAAAAAATCAATGCACAAAAATTAGCAGACCTTCAAGGAAAATTAAGACAACTTCAAGTTGTAGATAGCAACAAAAGTAATTCAAATCGAAAACAGGAGATTAGGAAATTGCAAAGTGAAATTGATGATATTTATACGTTGGAAACGCAAAGAAATTTTCTTTACCTGAGACAAAAGAATTATGAAGTAGGAGGTAAATCAGCTAGATTATTAGCATATAAATTACGAAAACAACAAGCAGACAATACAATTCATAAAATAAAGAATCCAAAGACAAAGCTTGTGGAGAGTACAATAGGGAAAATTCAAGAGAGTTTTGAAACATATTATCGAGAGCTGTACTCCCAACCCCGGGCCCCCAATGAGCCCTATATAGACAGTGTATTGAATTTTTTAGATCTACCTAAACTTACAGATTTACAAAATGAAAGTTTATTAGAACCAGTAACTGTCAAAGAACTGAACCTGGCCATCTCTAGGTTAAAGGCTGGAAAGTCCCCGGGTTCTGATGGGTTTACCTCAGAGTGGTACAAGTCCCTGAAGACACAGTTAGCCCCATTACTACTTAACACCTTTAATTGGATCTTGCAGAGAGGAGAAACTCCACCTTCCTGGAGAGAAGCGATTATTTCAGTTATTCCTAAAGAGGGTAAAGATAAACTAGAATGTGGCAATTATCAGCCAATTAGTGTTCTTAATTTAGATTACAACTATTTACATCTATATTAGCGCGCAGATTGGAAAAGCTTTTACCTGGCCTAATCCATTTAGACCAGACTGGATTTATTCAACAAAGACAAACACAGGACAACATAACGAGAACTCTGCACATATTAGAACAGGTTAATAAGAACGAGACAGAGACAATGGTAGTAGGATTGGACGCTGAGAAAGCTTTTGATTCGGTTAGTTGGGCATTCCTATACAGAGTGTTAGGAAGATTCGGCTTTCAAGAAAGGTTTATTAAAGTAATTCAGACTCTATATGACAGCCCTACAGCCCAAATTAAGATAAATGGGGACCTCTCTGACTCCTTCATTTTAGAGAGAGGCACTAGACAGGGATGCCCAATTTCTCCTCTCCTTTTTGCGCTATATATTGAACCACTTGCCCAACTAATAAGACAGAGCGAAATCGTAAAAGGTATCAAGGTGGCAGGGATTGAACAGAAAGTGGCGTTATTCGCAGATGATGTTTTGGTCTATCTGAGTGAACCAGAAAAATCATTTATAGGATTGTTTACACTGTTGGATGACTTTGGGAAAATATCAGGTTATAAAATAAATGTAAAGAAAACGCAGGTTATGTCCCTAAATTATACACCATCCAAAAAATTGCAGGATACATACGATCTTAAGTGGGAAGCTAAATCATTAAAATATTTAGGAATAACCCTGCCGAAGGATCTTTCAACACTGTCACAGGTAAATTATGGGCCATTAATCTCAGAGATAAAAGCAGATATGCATAGATGGAATCTTATCCCCTTTTTAAGTTTAAATTCAAGGATAAATACTATAAAAATGAATATTCTTCCTGGGTTATTATATCTTTTCTGTACTTTACCAGTGAAAGTGGATGATAATCAATTCAGGGAATGGGACAAATGGATTTCCCGCTTCATTTGGCAAGGAAGGAAACCTAGAATTCGATATAACACCTTACAGTTAGGGAAGGAAGGAGGAGGTATGGTTCTTCCTTGCCTGAGAAATTATTTTTATGCCTCACAGATAACCCCTCTGTTATATTGGTGTAATAGGGAATATTTATGCTCAGATAGGGTAGATATTTTTGCCCAGGAAGATGAGTGATGTGTAAACTGATGACAATGTCGTGAAGGTAATTGATCATCAGACAACTTCGCAGAACAATAGGCAGCAATGAACAGAAAAGAGGATCAAACAGGAGGATGAATTAGAGTATATGTATTCAGTGACAAATCTGGAATAGAATCAAAAATAACAGTTAAGAAAATAAAGAAACAAGAAGATTGAATTTACAAAATTTAAAACCACAACAATTCACAGAACAGTCGTGAACAAATATCACACCTTTCAATGGGTTCCTCTATTATAAAAATGTAATCCATAATGCCTCCATATACTCCACACACAACTTATCTTGTCCTTTTATCCCTTCTACAATTACCTGGCTTCAATTTAACTGCATCAATGTTATTTGCCAATTTGTTAAATAAAAACAGATATGCTGGAATACTCAGCTGGTCAGACAACTCAGTGAAGAGGGAAACGGATATCATTTAAGGTGATGGCCTTTTAGAATTCCATCAGAACTTTATTTAAAAAAAAATTAAAAGAATAGGAAATGAAAGCATGAAGGTGAAAGGTAAAGAAAAAGAAACCTAATTTGGTTCTGTCTGGCTAAGTATTTCCACCATTTTCTGCTTTTATTTTGGATTTACAATATAAAAACTAAAGCAAATCTCTACAGTTCCATAAGGACGTTTTTCCATGATCTTCCAATTGTTTATATCCATGCTGGAATTCTACACACAGTTCACCAAACAAACGTAAAGTGGGTGATGTTGTACTGCAGGACATGTTGAGCACCCTCTGTGCACTCATGAGGGGTGTATCGGGCATCAGGGAGGGGTGTTTGGGATGTATGGGGTGTTAGGGAGGGGTAGTACCTCTGGTGGGGGAACATGTCGTGTCCTTTTCAAGGCAGTTAGTCCACCTTTGGTCCCCACCTGGCACTCAGCTCTCACCTGTGACTTGCCTTAACTGTTTGCATTCAATAACGGCCACACCCCGGGCAACGGCTTCGACAAGCCGGCTAAACCAGGTGAGGGCAGCCGACAAGTCTCAAACCCTCAGTGAGATAGGGAGTTGTCTACCTCAGCATGTGAAGACAGACTCCGGCAGATTGAGCGGACGAGACCAATGGAAGGTCCAACGGTCAAGAAGGCAGTCTCTGCAAGCGTTGTGGAACGTGTAGAGCAGGATAAGACACGGAAGACGTCCTGGTTATCCACTGCGCCTAGTCCCATCTCCAGTCTCGACTCTGTTTTGCCACTGGATCCAGATGGGAATTGGGAAGAGAGAGTGAGGCTGACGCTGCGCAACTCTCCCTCACTTTAAATCCAAATCACGTGATAGTCTTGACACCATCATAAGGGTGTTGACGTCCTCATCAACGTTGATGATGGACGAACACGAGTTACTTATATACACACACACACACACACAATGGTAGGTTGTGTAGAGAGGTCAGAACAAAGGAACTTTGAAAAATAAATACCAAAGCCTGTTCTAGATTTTAATACCACTCACGTAATTTTAGTTAGAGAGTAGAGGTACTAAAAGGAAGGGAGTTTTGAAGCACAAATATTTAGGGTGCCTCAGGGTGGAATTTTAATAAATAAAAGCTATTCTAGGTTAGTTTGACCTTGTTAACTATACATCATCTTAAATGACACTGTTTCCTCCTATGGGAGATTTAGAACTTGAGGTCACTATTTAAAAGTAGGAGGCTGCCTATTTAAGACACAGATTTTTTTTTGCTCACAAAGGATTGTGTACCTTGGAACTTACTTCCTCAAACAGCATGGAAGCAAAGTATTTTAATATATTTAAGGCAGAGGTAGCCAGAGAGTTAATAAGCAACAATAATGAAAGGTTACAATGAATAGATGAGAATTAGGTAATAGCTTATCCATGATCTTACCGAGTGGCAGAGCAGACTTGAGGGTCTCGTCCTGCTCCAAATTTGTATATTTATATGAAAATTTGAAATTAATGCTCACATATATCTATTTCACAGAATAAAAGATATTTATACATCATAGAAAGATAAACGTAGCACACAAAAAAGTTGCTGTAATGAACATTTCTATATGTATAATTATTTCTATCTGTATATTGTATATTCAATCTATATATAGTCTACATCTATTTCCATCTATACCCTGTTGTAAAATCATAGATTCAGGACTTCAGGATTATTAGAAGATTAAACATTTTAGAAACTAGTACAGTCTCATGCCATGGCTAATATTCCTTATATCCTTCTTTCTTTCTTTCTTTTTCAACCTTTTTATTAGTTTCAGCATCATGTACATTACAGAAAAACAGATACAGAGAGATTAGGATTACATTATTGAAAAAATAGTTTATACAAATATTAACCTCAATTGACACATAATTCATGAACCTCCCAAAGTCTCTAATATAGGGAGTTATAAGGTAAAAATAGAAAAAATATCATAAAAAGAGAAAAAAAATTTCCCCCAAAGAAGAAAAAAAATCTAAACCAACTAAAAGAAAACTAAACTAACAAAAAGAAAAAGAATGGGCTATTATGATACCTCAAATAAGACCAATAGTATCATTAACTCTGCTCCTCTCCCCGTATATAGAATAACAAAGTAGAATTGGAAAGAGTCAAATTACATCATATGAAAGTATTGAATAAATGGCCTCCAAATCTCTTCAAATTTAATAGAAGGGTCGTAAATGACGCTTCTAAATTTTTCTAAATTTAAACAAGTCATAATTTGCAAAAACCATTGAAATGTAGTAGGAGGATAATCTCTTTCCAATTCAATAGTATAGATCTTCCAGCTATTAGTGTAACAAAAGCAATCATCCGACAAGTTGAGGGAATCAGATGATGTTGTTCTATCATTGGTAAACCAAAGATTGCAGTAATAGGATGGGGTTGTAAATCAATATTCAAAACAGTTGAAATAATATCAAAGATATCATCCCAGTATTTCTTCAGCAAAGGCATGACCAAAATATGTGAGTTAACGAAGCTGTCTCAGAATGACATCTGTCACATACAGGATTTAGATAAGAGTAATAGCCAGCTAATTTATCCTTAGACATACGAGCTCTGTGTACTACTTGAAACTGTATCAATGCGTGTTTAGCACATATAGAAGAAGAATTAACTAATTGAAGAATTTTTTGCCATTTCTCTATAGGTAAAGTAAGCTTAACTTCCCTTTCCAGTCGTTCTTGATTGAATTTGATATATCTGGATTTATTTTCATAATCATATTATAAATAATTGCTATTGAACCTTTCTGAAAAGGATTTAAATGTAAAATTCTTTCCATTATATCCAACGAGTATGAAATCGGAAAGATAGTAAGAACAGTATTTAAAAAGTTTCTAATCTGTAAGTATCTAAAGAAATGGGATCTAGGTAAATTATATTTATTAGATAATTGTTCAAAAGACATGAAACAATTATCCAAAAATAAATCAGAAAAACTTATTATACCTTTAGTTTTCCAGACTAGATTGGCTAGATCCAAAAAAGAGGGTTGAAAAAGAAAATTAAGTAGAGTAGGGCTATATCATTCTTAACCCAGCTTTCAATCTCACCAAATAAAATAAATCTTTGTACATAAATCTCCACTTGCCCTTCCTTGCTCTCAAAACAAATTGGCCCATATATTGCAGAGAATATCATAAATTTCCTGAGTAACTGCCACAATTCCCAATTTAAGTGGCAAGCTTGGGGTCACTTCTTATGCATGGAGGAACAAGGAAGTCCTGAATCTGCTAGCAACTGTCCATGACTTTTCTTTCCTAGCTTAGTTCCAATGCCAATAGTGAGGTACACCCCAGCACTTATGCTAATGAATCTGTTGAAGTAACCACCTGTTCAGATTTGAGCTACCTAAGAAAGGACAGTTCTATTCACTTGGAAAGCAGAATGATTGCAAGTGTCCAGATTATGTTTTTTCATTCATTTCCATTTTTAAAAATTATTTTATATTTAAATATCTTTGATATCTGGCTAAGCCAGAGCATATTTTAGCCATCCAGCAGTCTTTTCATCACTTTGGTGGGAGGGGCTTTTTTCCCTTCTCATGAAAAGACATTGGAAGCTTGAAAAACAGCAGCTCATCTTTATTTGTCTCAGAAAATATTACCAGAACAAAGCCCAAAGGTCACAACAGACTGAGCTGAAGACATTTCAAGAACATTAGTTGAAGTTAAATTGGCTTGACCTAGTATAAGCTTTTATGTATAATACCGTAGCCATATACTGTATACATAAATGCAATACATCCCTGTAAGAAATGGTTGATTAAAAATAAAGCTAATGTGTAACCTCATTCCTAGAGCTCAAATAGTAGGTATAATTTTGGCATTTATATTGGAGTGCTTCTTCATAATTCACTCTCAGGGATTTAAAAACACAACAAATACCATCCCAGTTAATATTGAGAGGAAAATAATGAAATCAAACAAATTCTGTTAAAATTCAGATGAATAAAAGGTGAGTGAAATGCCAGTGTTAAAAGGAAAGTTATTAGAATTTTTACTATAGTTTATGTAATATAGTGCATAATTGTTCACATCTTGCACAAGTATACTGAATGTCAATTTTTTAAAATTATGTAAGATGTTATCGCATGACCACTAATGGCCCTTTTGTTAAAGAAAGGATAAAAATGTAAAGGGATGGAATGAAATGTAATACCTGCAATGCAAAGTATTGCAAAAGAAGGCAACACACAATAGTGAATAAAACTGTACACAGAGATTTAAAGGAAGTAACAGCAGACTACTCGTCAAGATAATTTTAAAAAGTATATTGCTAGAATACGCTGGTTATACAGGAGAATATAAGATAACAAAGCTTTTAATGAGATTTTATCATGTCCTAATCAGAACAGCGTAATAGATCATTTGTGCTTTACAAAAGATAGACTTGATTGTGACAAGACGAGGATGTACAATGAGAAAGATCTAGGCCCAAAGGGGATCAGCAATAAGTAATTAGAAAAGCTTAAACTCCACAGTATTGAGAGAATATTAAAGCAAGAACTTGATGTTCCGAATCATTAAAAGGTGCATACAATTCATGTTAAAATCAGGCATAGGGGACACATGTTGAAAATAATGAAAGACAAATTTTAACCTGAGAACTCTTTATTCAAAGAATGATAAGTATCTGGATTACCCTACCAAATATGTCACTGTTTATAAACATTTTTAACAGTACCAATAAATGAAATTTAACTCATTCGTTCCCATGGGCTCTTTAGAAGAGCTACCTACATGTTCCCATTCATCACCAATTCAAATCTTTCTTCATCAAATATTTATGTTCTTGCCTTTTAAAATACAATTTGTTATTTAAAAACCTATGCCAAGTTTCTTTAGTGTCAGTAAAATGATCAACACATTTGTGGAGGAGCAATATCTCATCTTCCCTCTGAACACAATCCAGTCCTCTGGACTTAGTATTTGAAATTAACAATTTCAGGTAACCCACTCCTATTCTTTGTTACGTTTCCTCTCCACAGACAGAAAAGGATTTCTCTGCTTCAATATCTTTTTTTCTCTTCAGTTTTTTTTTAATGTAATTATTATCTTGACAGCTTTGGTCTACACATGATCAAATACATTCCCTCTGTTTTCTTCTTCCTCCTCATCTCTACAATTTAAACCATCCTTCTTCCTTCTCTTTTCCAGTTATGACAAAGGAACTGGACCTGAAATATTGATTGTTTTTCTCACTCCTGATGTTACATGACCAGCTTTCAGCATTTTCCGTGTTAAATTTGAGCAAACTTTTTGCTCTATTTTTTTCAGAATTGTACAATCATTAAAACTCAGGAAGAGACCTTTCAGCTCTTTGATCCCCTGCTGGTTTTACATAACAACAATCCAGTAAGCCCCATGTCTCAGTTCTTTCCAGCAAGCCCTGTAATTTTCTTTCTTCATATACTTATCCATTTCCTTTGTGAATATAATGAATGAATCAGCTTCCACCATCCTTTTAGACAGTACATTCCAGATCATAACTACACATTACGTAAAAGATTTCCCTCACATTTTCTTCAGTTGCTTCAGTAATCTACGCACTCTGGCTCTTGACACAGATTCATAAGCCAAACAGTACGTAAACAGGCAAATGGGTACTATTTGCTTCAATTCCACCTAGAGACTTCTTAAATGCTGTCACTACCTGGAATACACTGCCTGAGAAAGTGATAGAAGCAATCTCACACAATGTGTACCAGATACTCACAACTCTCTGGGTGAAAATGATCCTCCTCAGATCTCCTCTGAATCTCTTATTTACCCTAAGTCTATGTCCACTTGTTTTATCAACCTCTGAAATGGGTAAAAGATTCTTGCACTCCAGTCCAGATACTTCTGCCAATCGGAACAGTTTATCATTATTTATTTGTTCTAGGTATTCCATTATTTTGAAAATTTCTTTCAAACCTCCCCTCAATGCTTTCTGCTCAAGAGGGAACACACTTGTTTCTCACATCTACCCATGAAATTAAAATTTCTCATTCCTTGAACCAATAATCTAATAAATGCTCTCTGTGCCTTCAAAAGTGCATGATCCAGAACAGGGCTCGGTAATCCACAACACCTACATGATATTTTGTACAGCTTTAACATAACATGCTTTACAAAGATAAATAATTATGCATTAGTCAGTCAAAGTTAGGCTGAGGGAAAATATAAACGATATCGCTAAGCTTCCAGTTACGTAACTAGATAACTATATTTAAGGGTGCTCGATTGGTGTAAAGCACAGAAGGTAGTTATTCAGCACATCAGGTCACTGCCAACTCCTCTGTTTTCTCTCTTCCCTTCTCCTTGTGCCCCTGCAACTTGTTCATTCTAACGTGTAATAACTCAAATTTGACTTTTTTTTACGGTAGGCAATTAAGCTACTGGCAAATCTTTCCAAGTTGAGTGGATATTGAAGCAGCTCGTAGAAATCCAAATAATCACAATGAGAACATGCAAACTCCACACAGAGAGTATCCAGAACAGGGGTTCCCTACCATTTTTTATGCCATGAATCCCTACCATTAACCAAGCGATCCATAAACCCCAGGTTGGGAACCTCTATCTAGAATCAAGATCAAAGCCAGATCGTTAGAGCTAAGAAGCAGCAACATGAACTGGTCTGCCAGTGAACCTCGCCTCATAGCCTCTACTATCTCCTTGGACTTCTCTCTGTGTTCTGTCATGGATGGAAAAGAAGAAGAGATGAAGTATGAATGCTTTGGGAGTTTAGGAGGGAAAAGGTCCAGCTGTGGAAACAAAAGCCAATACCATGTTTAATGCAGAGCCAGACAGAAAGACCAAATGTCCCTCTTCTGCACTTACATTTTTATATTCTGAACAAAACAAATAGAAATTTAAACTATTTCACTTTAAAACATGCCTAAAACCAAGTTCCTAAAAATATATGTGCTCCTCCAGCACCATTGGGTATTCCTTGTTTAAAAATGAATTGTGACATTTAAAATGCAGGCTGTCTAAATTAGAATTCAAGAGGAATAAGCTCTAATAGGCCAATTAATTTATCTCCATTAAATATGCTCTTAAATCATGAAGATGGCTTTTGTAAGCGCTAAATATTTTGCTGACAACAAATTAATTAAGGTATTCTTCCTTCAAAGATACTAGTAGAGTCAATAAATGCTTTCAAAGAAAGAACATGTATTTCACAAACACCTTTCATACTCTTGGAATACTTAATAAATTACTTCAGTATTGCTGTAGACAAACAACAATCAAAGCGCACACAAAAAGATACCTGATGTAAAAAAAATCATTTTGTTTTACTGGTTGAAAGTTGGATAGGACACCAAGGAGAATACCTCCTACAAAGGCATTGAATAACATATACCCATCTGAACTGGACACAGATTCTCATCAGAATGAAAGATGATAATTCTAACAGTACTGCATAAAGTGCAGCCTAAATTGCATGCTCAATCCTTCAAAGCAGTTTCCAAACACACAGCTTTCTGATTCAGAGTAATTGTGCTAGGTGCACAAACCTTTTAATCGCAGATAAATCACACATAATACAATGACTTTTTGAGATAATTCGATAACATCCATCTTCCAGCTCAGGTGCAATAAACAACACCAAGATACAGTTCCCTCTGCTACAGATCATAAAGGATGGGGACTCTATTCTTACACGTGCTCTGAACTGACTGGTTTACAGTATGATAAAACTCTGATAATCCAGTATCTGATAGTTGAAATCCACATGGTTAGGCAACTGGGTTACTTATTAGTTTAAAATGTGAGCCAGGGTTTAGACTGTGGGCTGGGAGTGCAACTGGGATCAGGGTCTAGACTCTAGTCTGGGTGTGCAGCTAGGATCAGGGTCTAGACTGTGGGCTGGGTGTGCAGCTGGGATCAGGAGCTAGACTGTGGGCTGGGTATGCAGGTTTGATCAGGGTCTAGACTGTGGGTTTGAATTGCAGCTGGGATCAGGGTCTAGACTGTGGACAGGGAGTACACCTGGGATCAGGATCTAGACTGTGGGCTGGGAGGGCAGCTAGGATCAGGGTCTAGACTGTGGACTGGGAGTACAGCTGGGATTAGGGTCTAGACTGGGCTGAGAGTACAGCAGGGACCATGGTCTAGACTGTGGGCTGGATGTGCAGCTGGGATCAGGGTCTAGACTGTGGGCTAGGAGTACAGCTGGGTACAGGGTTTATACTTTATACAATAAAGTATAAAATACAAAGTAGACTGTGGATTGGATGTGCAGCTGGAATTAGGGTCCAACTCCATTTGAAGCCACACATTTAACTTGAGGTGCACCAGATAGTGCTGCATCAAGGGATGATAATAGGAAAACAATTGAATTTAGAAAACTTAAGTGTCATCCTTGGAAAATCCATCAGAGGTCTTCTCGACTTCATGCCATGAAGATATCACTTTCAAGGAAATAGAATGTCATTCCAAGCCCAATTCTTGTTAATTGATTTTTAAGCATAAATGAAATTTGGATTGTTGGCATACAATATCATTTTGACTCCTTTCTTCAAAACCATATTCAATCTATTTATGTTAATTAATATTAAATGTGCTATTCTGCGTTGGTTAGAACTGAGAACTGCCTCTGATGCAATAATAAACATGGTTTTGCATTTTATTTCTCAGATAAATTCTGTGGAGTATAAGGCATTAATCACTTAATTACTGCATCTAAAAAATGTCTGAATAAATTCTTGTACTTATTGTGAAATATATACTATACAATCTTGAGATGTAAAAGCTGATTTTTTTTAGTGAAATGAAAAATTCGGCAAATGAATCCTGGAACATTTTATCTTATTCTAATAGAAAAAGAAATGAAATATATTTGTCAGGAAGTATTTTGATGTTTAAGTACATCAGAAGACTTGTGTACTAGTGAAGTCTTTGTAAACCAACAGAAAAAGTCATGGAAATAAGTGTCACTTGAACTATTTACTGTAATTCCATTTACTCCCATATTCAGAACTACTCTGTTACATTTTAGCTATGTACGTTCTGAAGTAGTAGAGCTTTGTTTACATTACTGGAACACAGTCAGAAAAATTAGTTTTCACAAAAACTCATATCCACCTATATCCCACAGTACTATTTTCCATGACTAGAGACCACAGACAGAAAACACAGCATCAACTACAGAGTATGGAAGTTAAGATTTACCTTGGAATCTCAGACGATGCTTATTAAAACAAACAAATGAAGATTCTAATGAAGAAATAGTTCTTATATCAAATTCCTCAAAACCTATTCAGTGGGGTTCAGGATTGTCCGTGTCCTACACAGCAATTGTGACCATACAACTATTAACAATGTAACAGACTTACCTTACATGCTTCACTGGTCTCAGTTAAACAAGGGTGTCCCTCCTTATCATGGCTAGGGTCAACATGGTTGTTTGATATTTCTGTCCAGAAGTAAATAAAAGTAAATATTTAATGAAAGCAACAAATCACAATAACATAATTTAACATTTAAATTTAAAGTTTTACAAAGTAGCACATGCATCATTCTGATGTTGCACAAACACATTTTTAGTTAACTTTCGGGAGCCAACTGAGAACTTAAGTTTCACTGAACAAGAATATTTCACATAACGACTGTGTAACTAGTCTCATGCTACCGTTGCTGTCTAATGTCCACAGATTAGCTCAAACATTGATGCAAAGCTTTTGTCAAATTATAATAGGCCAGGTTTAGTGTAACAGGATTACTGTGACAAAATCCATTAAAGCTGTAAACTTTATATGTGCTATTTTGTTCGCATTTCACAATTGTGGGAATCTGAAAGGACATTGAGAACATCTGGTAGAGATCACTTTTCCTTGTACATGTTTATGAAGAGCACTAACAGCTAGTAAAGATCATAGAAGTTATGATCTTCATAACTTTTTTAAAAACCTTTAATGTCTTTTTATGTGACAACCATTAGTCCCTACAGGAAACATCGGCTATGTTGCAATTTATGTCAACTGTTCATTGGGAGCTTTGATCCAGCTACAGTCTTTTCCCATTTATTTTATTTTGTTTACTTATTTTTCTTTACCTCTAATTAATTCATGAAAGTTAACCAGATTGTTGAACAAAGACAAAGAGGGATAGTTCCATACTAAATTATTAGTTGAAGAAAAATAGCAATTTAGCAATGCAATCACAATGGTCATTAAGGAAACTGTGCATTACCTTTCTTCTATATGTACCACATGAGAATGTAACCCATAAGAATACAGCTACACATATTATGAACTTGGGAGATTTACAAGCGGAAGCCTACCCCATTGCTGAGACTCATATCAAATAATGGTCAGTAAATATGATAGCATCAATAAGATTGACCTCTGCTGTCTAGAACATCACAATGATAAATGTTGAGTATAATATCCTGTAAAAAGCCTGTAATAGGATCAATTTTTTTTGGACGTAAGGTGCTGAAAAAAGTGTGAGTGGGTCCAGGCACATAGTAGGAAGCTTAAACTTAAATCCCACATCTTCCTAAAGATTTATGATCTAGCTCCCAGCTTCCTGCTGGATCTACAGTCAGTGTGGTGGCTCTGATATTAGGGTTTACATGTGGATACCCAATGAGAAGGTGAATGAGATGAGAGGCTGAAATCAACCTCTTCATCTCATTCAATAACAATACTCGATCTGCATGCACTGCAGGTCCACGTCTCTCCATAGAATTTTCATCAACCCTTGCTGCTACGTATCAATGTATCAATCATACAGTTAGTTCTGGAAAGTAATTAAGTTTTTTTTAATGTCCCTTCTTAGCATCATTTTGTTTTTTTTATTTTTCCTCCCCTTTTGCTTGATTAATATTTATGCAAATTTTGTTTAGGAACCTGCTAGGTGTGCAGTTTTCTAAAAGAGAAAGTATGATCAACTCTTAAAAGGAAAGTATCCATGATAAGAAAACAAATCAGCACAAGAAGCAGCAGCATAAATGAGGCTCAGCTGATTTATGAAGCACCGATTTTTATTCTGTGCTTAAGACTACATATGCATTTGCTAGTCATTCCAGCAGTTAGCTTGCCTATTTAACTTGAAATAGCATGTCTACTTATTTAGCCAAAAACTGCCTTAATACAATGCCAATGAGAATTTTAAGGAGAATAGCAGAGAAGCACCAGGCAGACTGCTAGTATTTTGTACCTTTGCTCAAATCTATTGTTCTATTCCTGCCAGAAACAGCAGTCTTAGCCGAGCTCATCCATGGCTGAAAGCGTCACTGCATCGAATCCCATCAGACCCAAAAGATTCAGCTTAACATGTAATTTAATGCTGATCACTGATTCCAAGACAAGAACTAAACACTAAAAGTAACATGCACTTGCCTCCAGCAATCCTGTCATCAATATCCTACAATGCTAAGCTGGTTGGAGCTGCCAACCTATATAGCAATCCATCATCTATTGTAAACCTTTTGTGCATCTCAAAAGCTGAAAAGAGGAGAGTGTTTGGTTGATACTATTATAGCATTTTGGCTAGTCGTCTTGGGTGTCTGACAGATCCCACAGCTGAATTTATAGTCTAGTACACAAAGGAGCTTTGATTTAACAGGTCATCTGTTCTTGTGTTGCATTATCCTTTCAGAAGGTTTAAAGCAGAAAGAAGAAATACTGGTGAAAATCATTGAAAATGGATAAATAACGAGAGACAGCACATTCAAAACTCAAATGTAATAATCACAATTCCACACCATTAAGTATGGATTCAGTAGAGTTATGGGAGATGAATGCATTCTCTCTACCTGGAGATCATCATTGCCTGGAATTTGTGTATCACAAGGAGTACTGTGCACATTAATCCAAGATTAAAGACTGGCCATATAATTACAGTTGCTGCATTATTTGAGTTACTGAGAATGCTGCTGAATACTCTGCATTGTACACTGTGCACTCATCAGGCAACAGACTTATTCTCATCTTATGGTTAATAAACTGCAGGTAGTTTTAAAGAAAGTTAGTGTTGTCCTCATATTGAAGTGATAATGCTGCAACAACCACAACCTTTGAGCCAGCTGTGATCCTTTGATCAGCATTTATAAAGCACTTTTGATACCTCACATGGGCAACTATCACAAATGTCAATCAGAAACTGCCCAGCTGATACATCAGCTTTGTGCTTGTGGTTTATTGCATGCAAGTCACCTAATCCAATCTAATTTTGCTGCTTGTTATATGTTCAACAGTGCTCTTTTTGAAACAACACCAGTACAAAGTATTTCTATAAAAGCTGCCTCAACAATATACAGAAATAAACACAAGAGTTTCTGCAGAAGCTGGAAAGTGAGAGTAACACACACAAAATTCTGGAGGAACTCAGCAGGTCAGGTAGGATTAATGGAAAGAAATAAAGAGTTGACCTTTTGGGCTAGGGAAGGGTCTCGGCGGCTCGAAATGTCAATTCTTTATTCCTGCTAAGTTCCTCAATCATTTTGCGTAGATGACCTAGATTAAATTATTTCTAGCTTTCTCCATGCTTTAGATGATCAGATTTCTACACCATCTCTTTCATTTATTTGCAAATGATCAAATTGTTGATCAATTTTTTTAAAGAGCATGCAAAGTAAATTTCTTTAAAAATGGAAGATTTTTGTTTACTCATTTTGATACACTGAAATGTTTGTTTGATGTTGTTAACATTTCTGCACTATTACACACACCCATGACAAATGTCAACACAGCCAGGTCATTATGAAGAATTTTTTAAATTAAATTATAAAAGAATAGAAATAATCCACCATCCTTATAAGGCAAGTAAATAATAATATTGGAATGTAATTATATAACCTGTTAGCCAATGTTGATTTTGATTTAAATAACCAGACGGGATGTAAAAGAGAGAGCTAACCTATTGTTTTCTTGCAGACACCTCAGGTTAAAATCCTGTGCACTGTTACTTTCTCAAAGAATCAGTCTTATGATTATTGGTTTTATTTAATATACCAGCAGTGAATCCTACCTTGATGGCCAGATGCAATTCCAGTATCACCCAGCTCATCTGCTGTTCCCATCTTTCGCAGAGGTGACTGACAGACATTCTCATCTGCTGGCTGACCATAAGTCCGGACAGTGAGGGAAAGTGAAGGTGCAGATAAGATGGTCTTCAGGTCAGATACAACCAGATCTTTTGCTTTCATCTTATTAATCTCTAATACTTCATCGCCTAATTTTAGACCTAAATGTAGAAGTTGAATAAAATGTGTTAACACATTTCAAACTGTAAATTAATAATTGTTTACAACAATTAATTCATCATTTTTAATTTACCATTACAAAAAATATTCCTTTGGATTCTTCCTTAGTGATTCATTTTTGCCAGCTACATGACCAAATAATTAATTCATAAAGTCCTTGAGAGAAGGTATGTAGTGACAGCAGCCCTCTGCAAATTGTGCAACTATTTTCTCTTATTTGGGAACAAGCCTGGCCTTTTCTGAATATTTTCTTATGAAAGAATGTATAGATTCACCACAGATGCTTAGTGCTATTGAATAGGATATAATCAGAGAAGTCTCGGGGAATTTTGATTGACTTAATAAATAACAAAGTGTCAGCTAAGATATTTTTATGTTCTGATCTGCTAAACTACAAAAAAGAATTTACAAATTAAATTAATTGACTGCAAATTGGAGCAAGGGAGATTTACAAAAGAGTGATAGACATAAATGATTACAATCATCTCAAAAAAGTAGCTATGAAAACATTTTACGATGAAACCTATCAATCAGATAGTATGTTATCTTTAAAAGTACATCACTGGGATAAAGTGCTCTAAACTAACCACATGTAATCAACAGATGAGGCCCCATGTGCCACCTAGGCACTAAGGGTTCAGACGACCAAACGTAAACAACAGATAATTAAAGTTCAGCTGTATAATTTGAAAATCTTTACAAATTCACATAAGTATATTTTTAGTGCAAACGGAATTAAAGATTACATTGTTGAATATCAGTATCTGCAGAGTTAATGCCTGCCACAAATATGCAGTCAATGTCGATTGTCAGGTCAGTCAGCTGGCAAGATTAATTTGATGCTCACGCTACCATTTCAGAGCTTAGTGATCCACTTACCATTCTCTTAACTTCACACAACCGAATAGACATTCAGTAACAACAATGGGAACTCCTTACTCATCACCCCAGTGGTTTAACTGCATTCAAGATTATTGCTGGTTTATTCTACTGGTTCTTTCTATACACCCAATCCTCGTTATATGCGGGGGGATACGTTCCGCAAAGTTGACGCATAATGTGAAATCGCATAATGTGAATAATTATTTAAATGGAGAAAATAGGGATGCGTTCCAGAGGGCTTCCTAAATATGTTTTATCTGTAATTTACTCACATTTTCATACCAATACGACACAAAAGCAGTACTACAAGACAACATTAGTATTATACTTAATCAATTTAAGCTAACATTCAGTGTAATAAATCATAAAGGTTAACATCCGAGGGTGTACAGCAGCGGTCCCCAACCACCAGACCGCGGACTGCTACCGGGCCGCAAAGCATGTGCCACCGGGCCGCGAGGAAACGATACGATTTGGGCAATATGAGTCAGCTGCACCTTTCCTCATTCCCTGTCACGCCCACTGTTGAGCTTGAACGCACGCGAGGTCATTACCCACGCGTCATCTGTGTCAGCGCGGGAAGAAGATCAACTCCTTGAGCTTGCAAATGACGGCGGGCTGAAAAGTATGTTTGACATAACATCTCTGCCGGCATTCCAGATCAAAGTCAAGGCTAAATATCCTGAGATAGCCACGAAAGCACTGAAAACGTTGCTTCCATTTCCAATATCATATCTCTGCAAAGCGGGCTTTTCCGCAAGGAATGCAACGAAAACTAAATTGTGGAATAGACTGGACGTAAGGAACCCCTTTCGAGTATCGCTGTCTCCCATCACCCCTCGATGGCACCGTCTTGTTGCAGGGAAACAAGCCCAGGGCTCCCACTGATTCAACAATATTGTTGTGTTGCAATGATTTTATATGTTCATACGGGGAAAATATGTGCTGTGTGTTTAATATCCAAACGTTACTTAATATGTATGATGCTATTGACTTATAAGTACTTATAATTGACATCGCTATATTCATGCGCTGTTACATAAAACCTAAAGTAACACTAACATATAGTAAAAGCAAGAATGATACGATAAATACACAACCTATATAAAGTAGAAATAATGTATGTAGAGTGTAGTTTCACTGAACAGAATCGCCAAAAACTATTTGTAGAAAAAAATCGGCACGTAAACACATGCGCATGTCATGCATGCGCACACAGGTGCCCGCGCAAGGCTTCATGGTCATGGTAGTCTTTCTTGGGGTAAACACAATGTATTTGACTGCTTCTCTTGTCCGTTGGTAACCCTACCCACCCCCCCACCCCGGTCGGCCGCTCCGCAAGAACATTGTCAATAATAAACCAGTCCACGATGCAAAAAAGGTTGGGCACCCCTGATGTACAGTACTCACCAACAGTGGGCAGGTGTGTTTGCTCCAGGAGATGAGTGGCTGTTGTGGTGTCGGGCAGCTTTATACGGATAAGGTGGATGGTTGTGGTCGTCAGGATCATATCAAGCACAGCAAGGGGTGAAGGAAGACTCACAGAACTCTTAGAACTGCCGGCAGGTGTTACCGATTTGAATAAAGTGGTGAGGGTTGTTTGCTTGGCAGCATTTTGTTTTAAATTTTCATGTAGGGAAGAAGGGTTAATGGCAGGGAATGACTGAAATGCTGACTCAGTTCTAAACTTGGGTCCATGCCCATCGCAATTTGTGCCAAGTGTTCTGACTTCCACCATTCCCTCACTGTTGGTAAACTCCCGGGATTTTCAAAATCGTCTGTTGCTTGCAGCATCTGAGAGATAGTTCGCGGTAAAAAAAATACGCAAGCCTTGAATGTGGATTACACCTTGGTCGAGTGGTTGAATCAGCGATGTTGTGTTAGGCGGCAGGAAATGCACTGTTTTGTTAGGATGAACGCTGTCCAAATGTTTAGGATGGGCTGGCGCATGACAAGCAACAAAAGAACTTTAAAGGCAAGATTCTGTTCTCCGCAGTAGCGTCCCATAGCTGTATTACCTTCAGCTGATGCCGCGCTGTTTATAATTTCCAACTTTTTTTCAAGTGTTAAAGCGGTTCTCTGCCGCTCGGCTGACAGCCCAGGACGTGACATCGGACGCTTAGGAGGCACAGTTAAATATTTCAAGCACAAAATCATTGCACCGTAGGTAAAACCAACAGAAGTTTAAGATCGCGCATCCACACCTTGCCAAAACCAATGCGAGAGTGGCGGGAGAGAGATTGTGAGGAGCGTGCACCTGACTTGTATTGGCGGGAAAGCACTGCTTCTCATCCCAACAGAGAGACTGTGAGGCGCGCGCATGTGACTTGTATTGGCGGGAAAGCAGTGCTCCTCGCATAACTGTGAGTTTTGGACGCATATAACGAGACATTGGTAGAAATAGGTTCCTCGCATAACTGTGAATCCGCATAGTCTGAAGACGCATATAACAAGGATAGGGTGTAATTGTACAAGAGTACAGTGCATTCTGCAATTATGTAACATTACTAAAGCCCATTGGATACACAGGGATAGGATCAAACTGGTTTCAAAATTTCTGCATTGCGTGATTACTTTCAAAGTGAGGTACATACATTGACAAGTATTTCGCTTAGAATATAACATGAATGGAAAACTCTACTATTCTTGATCAAAGCAGGTCAAACTGCTGAAAGAAAGCACTCAGCTGTACGCTATATCCACTCAGTGTGTTGGTGTAGTAACTTATCACTTTGAATCTCTCTTTCACACAATTGCATGAAGACGTTTACACAGTCCAAATATTCCTAATAAATTCAGCCATGACTTACTCCAGCCACATCCTCAACTTCAGAGAAGTCTGAAAATATCTATGCCTGTAGCTATCAAGTTGACAGCTGGTGTTAATTTTCATGCACTGGATCCTTTCAGGTTTAAGCTGGATATATCTGCAAAATGTTAGTTTGCTGTCCTTTGCAGTATTTGGTTAGAAGTCACTGATGCCCTGTGTAATTAGTTTCTCCTGCTAGTCAGCGCCAAGCAATCACATTCCACAATACTAAATGATCATCATCATCATCAGGTGCCATGCCCAGATTGAGCTTTGACTGTCATAGCTCACACACTCCTGTTTTGGGTCAAGTGGATCAATTCATTGGTATTCATTTCCAATTCTCTGGCTGCTGCCTCCATCATCATTTGTCTTTGCCTTCCTCGTGCTTTCTTCCCTTCAATCTTTCCCTTAATCACCGTGCATTCTAACTCCTCTTTCCTAATCACATTTCCAATGACGTCACATTGCCTTTTCATTATCTCATACATTATTTCACTCTTTGTGTTTGCTCTGTTCATGACATCCTCGTTAGATATTCATTTATCCATGATATTCTTTGCATCCTCCTCAAAAACCGCATCTCTGCTGCTTCAATTCGTTTCCTCATGTTACTAGATATTGTCCAACATTCTGATCCATATAACATAACTGGATAAACGTAACATTTCAGTACTCTGAGGCGGGTTGTCATGCCTAGTTTAGTGTTGGTCATTATACTCTTCATTCTCGTAAAGGTGTCTTTTGCCATCCTTATTCTTCTTTTGATGTCCATGTCGCACCTGCCATCTGATGTCACCAAGCTTTCTATGTAGCAAAAGTTCTGTACTTGTTTTATGTCTTTCCTTTTTATTCTCAGCCTGCAGAAAGGATTCTCCTTTGGATATCACCATACATTCTGTCTTTTTGCAATTGATAGATAGACCCATTTTTGCACTTTCTTCAACAACTATATCAATTAAGCTTTGTAGTTCTTCCTCCATACTTGCAATTAACACAGTGTCATCCACATATCTGAAATTATTGATGTTTTCAACGTCAACTTTGATTCCCAAGATGTGTCTTATTTTTTTGTAATATTATTTCACTGTACAGATTAAACAAATCAGGGGAGAAAACACACCCTTGTCTAACGCCTCTCTTGATTTTTACTAACTGACTCACTTCTCCATCTATTCTTACAGCGGCAGTTTGTTCCCAGTACAGATTTCTGATTAGGCGGAGGTCTTTCGAATCTAGATCTAGAGTTTCCTGTAATATTTCAAATGACTTATTGTGCTTCACTTTATCAAATGCTTTTGTGTAGTTAATAAAACAAGCAAACAAATCTTTTTGCACTTGAATAGCTCATTCTAATGGTATCCTTAACACCAATATCGCATTTCTTGCACCTTTGTCTTTCACAAAACCACATTGTTCTTCACCTATTTCAGCTTGTATCTTACTTTCAGCTCTTGTCATCAAAATTCTTAGAAGCATCTTAGTGATATGGCTCATTAAACTTATGGTCCTATGTAATTCACATTCTATTGCTCCAGGTTTCTTAGGATGAGTGATAAATACCGATTTTTTCATCTCTTCTGGTATTATTCCAGTCTCATGAATGTCATTGATTAAATCAGTAAGTTTTTCAATTCCATAATCTTCAAAGGCGATAATTTGTTCTATTACTAATTCATCAGGACCTGTTGCCTTTCCTTTCTTCATCTTATTTATTGCATTACGAACTTCAGATTTTGAAATACTTGGACCTTCAATGTTCTTCTTAATTTTTGTTTTTTTGTCTCGATCGTCTTCAAACAATTCCTGAATATACTCAGTCCATCTGTTCATAATCCCATCTTTTTCCATGATAATGGTACCGTCCTTTGCATTCAAACATTCACCTGAAGAACAGAGGAGCTTTTTACCAGTGATGTTCTTGATTTGTTGATGTACCCTTTTTGGATCGGTAATAGGGATTCTTTCTATTTGCTCACATTCCTGGTTTAGCCATTCTTCTTTGGCTTTTTGACATAAGCTTTTAACTTTTTTATCTAAGGACTTATATTCCATAGGATTTGCTTTCTTCAGTCTCCTTTCTTCCATTAGATTTTTGATTTCATCTGTCATCCATTTATTCTTTGTGTTTTTTTTAGGAATCACTGACTTTGCTGATTCTACCAAGCCATCCTTCAGAGAGTTAAACTTCATTTCTGCATGATTGCTATAATCTTCAACAGATTCCATTTCTAGACTTTGAAATCTATTCCTTACTTCAATTGTAAATTTTTGTCTGAAGTTTTCTTCTTTAATTAATTGCAAGTAGTCAAGGGATTGTTCAGGTTTTTGCTAAATTCGCAATAATTGCAGGTGGCCCCTTTGTGCATACTATTGTCAACATAAAGAATAAGTAAGTCGATTTTGAGATGCGTACGAATTAAGAAGGACACAACTAAGAAAACAACTAGAAAGCCATTTGGAGAGAATAAATGAAATATGAAGGTAAGCTGGCCAATAATATAAAAGAAAATACCAAAAGATTTTGCATATTATATATAGGGAGAGGGAGACAATAGTGGATACTGAACCATTGGAAAATGATGCTGGTGAAGTAGTAATGGGGGCGGGGGCAAAGAAATGATGGACGAACATAATAAGTGCTTTGCATCACTATTCATCGTGGAAGACACCAGCAGTGTGCCAGAAATTCAAGAGGGTCAGAAGGGACAACCAATAGGCTCTTGAACTAGTGGGAATAATTGCACTCAACTTCACTTGCCCCATCATCGAACTGTTCCCACAACCTATGGACTCGTTCTCAAGGACTCTTTATCTCATGTTCTCAATATTTTTTTTGCTTGCTTGCTTATTTATTTATTTATTTATTTATTTATTATTTCTTTAGCTTCTTTTGCACTTGCATAGTTTGTTCTCTTCAGCGCATTGGTTGTTTGCGGTTGCTGCCCTGTTGAATGAGATCTTTAATTGATTTTATTATGGCTCTTGAATTTACTGAGTATGCTCACAAGAAAATGAATCTCGAGCCTATATGGTGACATTTTTGCATTTACTTTGAACTTTGAGTGTAATTGCTATTACTAAGGAGAAGGTGCTTGGGAAGCTATAAGGTTTGAAGGCAGATAAGTCACCTGGACCAGAAGGACTATACACCAGGGTTCTGAAAGCGGTAGTAGAAGACATTGTGAAGGCATTAGTAATGAACCTCCAAGCATCACTAGATTCTGAAATAGTCGAGAGGACTAGAAAATTGCAAACGTCACTCCACTCTTTAAGAAGGGAGGGAGACAAAAGAAAGGACATTATAGGCCAGTTAGTCTGACTTCAGTGGTTAGGAAGATGTTGGAGTCTATTATTAAGGATGAGGTTTCGGGGTATTTGAAGGCACATGATAAAATAGGCCACTGTCAGCATGGCTTCCTAAAGGGTAAATCTTGGCTGACAAATCTATTGGTATTCCCTGAGGAAATAAAAGCCAGACTGACAAGGGAGTGTGAGTGGATGTTGTTCACTTGGATTTTCAGTAGGACTTTGACAAGGTGCCGCACATGAGGCTACTTAACAAGATAAGAGCCCATGGTGTTACAGGAAAGATACTAGCATGAATAGAAGACTGGCAAAGACCGGCAGGAGGCAAAGAGTGAGAATTAAGGGGACCTTTTCCAGCTGGCTGCCGGTGATTAGTGGTGTTCAGCATGAGTCAGTGTTGGATCCACTTCTTTTCACATTGTATGTCAAGGATTTGGATAAAGAAATTGTTGACTTTGTGGCCAAGTTTGTGGCTGATACGAAGATAGATGGAAGGGCAGGTAGTACTGAAGAAGGAGGGTGTCTGTAAAAAGACATACACAGATTGGGGAAAAAAGGCAAAAAAGTAGCAGGTGGAATATAATATAGGGAAGTGCAAGGTCATGCACCTTGGCAGAAGAAATAAAAGTGTGGACTATTTCATATGAGGGATGATTGGTAACTTCTTGACCTAAAGTAGAAAGAGTCAATTTTAGGAAACCTAGCACATTTATTTTTCAACATAGTCCCCTCGTACATGTACACACTTAATCCAGCGGTCGTGGAGCATACGGATCTTGGAACTTCAGAAAGTGTCCACAGCAGGGGTGATTGATAAGTTCGTGGCCTAAGGTAGAAGGAGATGAGTTATAGGGCTCTCGTTAAGTGCACATGCAGTTCAACACTTTTGAGTGATTATGCAGAAAGTTTGAAGTTAATAACTCATCAGTTAATAAGTCATCAGGGGTGATTGATAAGTTCGTGGGTGGCCTAAGGTAGAAGGAGATAGTTATTAACTTCAAACTTTCTGCAAAATCACTGAGTTGACCTGCATGTGCATATAATGAGAGCTGTATAACTCATCTCCTTCTACCTTAGGCCACAAACTTATCAATCACCCATCTGTGGACACTTTCTGGAGGTCCAAGATCCATATGCTCCACGACCGCTGGACTAAGTGTGTAAATGCAGGAGGGGCCTATGTTGAAAAATAAATGTGCTAGGTTTTCTAAATTTGACTCCTTTTACCTTAGGCCACGAACTTATCAATCACCCCTCGTAAATAGGAAGAAAATTCAAAATTCAGAAGTGCAGATTCCTTAATGGTTAACTTGAGGTTGAGTCGGTGTTGAGGAAGGCAAATGTAATGTTAGCATTCATTTAACTAATTAACTAAATTAGCAAATTTCATGTCACATGACAGTGATAATTACCCTGATTCTGATTCTGATTTTGAGAGAACTAGAATATAAGAGAGAGAAAAGAGAGAATCAGGTTTATTATCACCGGCATGTGAAGTGAAATTAGTTAACTTAGCAGTAGCAGTTTAATGCAATACATAATCTAGCAGAGAGAGAGAAAAAAATAAATAAAATAAAACATAATAATAAATAAACAAGTAAATCAATTACATATTAGGTTAGATTATGAGAACACTCAGTCCTCTTTTATTGTTATTTAGAAATGCATACATGCATTAAGAAATGATACAATGTTCCTCCAGAGTGATATCACAAAAAACAGGACAAACCAAAGACTAACACTGATAGAACCACATAATTATAACATATAGTTACAGCAGTGCAAAGCAATACCATAATTCGATAAAGAACACACCATGGGCACTGTAAAAAAAAAGTCTCAAGTCCTGATCGACTCCCGAGTCCCTGATAGCAGGCGGCAAAAGGGAGAAACTCCCTGCCATAAACCTCCAAGGCACCAACAACTGCCGATGCCTTGGAAGCAGCCAACACTGAGTCCGTCCATCCAAAAACTTTGAGCCTCCGACCAGCCCCTCCAATACAGCCTCCCGAGTGCCTTCGACCTAGCCCTGGCCGCCAAAACAAGCAAAGCTGAGGATTCGGGGCCTTCTGCTTTGGAGATTCCGGTTACCACACAGTAGCAGCAGCAGTGAAGCGGGCATTTCAGAAGTTTCTCCAGATGTTCCTCCATACTCTCACGTCTGTCTCCATCAAATCAGAATTGTGCACGGTCCCCTACTTGACAGATTACAGATATCACTCACTGGAGAGGGCGCGCGTGCTGCATCACGCGCCATCTTCTCCTCCTCCATTAAATAGATTATTTAAAAATGTGCAAAATCAGAAAAACTGTATATTAAAAAGTGAGGTAGTGTCCAAAGCTTCAAAGTCCATTCAAGAATCGGATGGCAGAGGGGAAGAAGCTATTCCTGAATTGCTGAGTGTGTGCCTTCAGGCTTCTGTATCTCCTACCTGATAGTAACAGTGAGAAAAGGGCATGCCCTGGGTGCTGGAGGTCTTTAATAATGGACACTGCCTTTCTAAGACACAACTCCCAAAAGATGTCCTGGGTACTTTGTAGGTTAGTGCCCAAGATGGAGCTGTCTAGATTTGCAACCTTCTGCAGTTCCTTACAGTCCTGTGCAATAGCCCCTCCATACCAGACAGTGATGCAGCCTGTGAAAATGCTCTCCACGGTACAACTATAGAAATTTTTGAGTGTATTTGTTGACATGCCAAATCGCTTCAAACTCCTAATAAAATATAGCCGCTGTCTTGCCTTCTTTATGACTACATCAATGTGTTGGGACCAGGTTAGACCCTCAGAGATCTTGACACCCAGGAACTTGAAGCTGCTCATTCCTTCCACTTCTGATCCCTCTATGAGGATTGGTATGTGTTCCTTCATCTTGGCCCTCCTGAAGTCCACAATCAGCTCTTTCATCTTACTGACGTTGAGTGTCAGGTTGTTTCTGCAGCACCATTCCACTAGTTGGCATATCTCACTCCTGTATGTCCTCTCGTCACCACCTGAGATTCTACCAACAATGGTTGTATTGTCAGCAAATTTGTAGATGGTATTTGAGCTATGCCTAGCCACACAGTCATGTGTATACAGAGAGTAGAGCACACACCCCTGAGGTGCACCAGTGTTGATCATCAGTGAAGAGGACATGTTATCTCCAATCCACACAGACTGTGGTCTTCCGGTTAGGACGCGAGGATCCAATTGCAGAGAGCAGTATAGAGGCCCAGGTTCTGCAACTTCTCAATCAGGATTGTGAGAATGATAGTATTAAATGCTGAGCTATAGCTGATTGACATTAGGTGTTTGTGTTGTCCAGGTGGTGCAAAAAAGGTTGGGGACCCCTGCTGTAGGCGCTCCTGTGCTTCCCTTGTCCAAGCCTTCTTGGTCCTCACCACTGGTGCTGCAGTCTTCAGTCTCTGCCTATATTCAGGGAGTAGAAGTACAGCCAGGTGATCAAACTTCCCAAAGTGAGGGCGAGGAATAGTACGGTAGGCATTCTTGGTAGTGATGTAACAATGGTCCAGTGTGTTGTTTCCTCTGGTATTGCAAGTTATCTGTTGATGGTAATTGCTTAGTGATTTTTTCAGACTGGCCTTGTTAAAATCTCCCAAAACAATGGTGAAGGCGTTAGGGTGCACTGTTTCGTGCATGTTAATCCCATTGCTCAGATCATCTAAAGCCTGCTTGACATTGGCCTGGGGTGGAATGTAAACTGCTACCAGAATGAATCCAGAGAACTCCAGTGGTAAGTGAAAAGGATGACACTTTACTGCTAGATATCCCAGGTCTGGTGAGCAGAATTAGGACAGCACTGATACATTTGTGCAAAGAAGAGTTGATCATGAGGCATACTCCCCCACCTCTGCTTTTGAGAGACTCTATAAATCTATCCTGACGGTGTAGAGTAAACCCATCAATCTGAATCGCTGCATCCAGTACGGAAGGGGTTAACCAGGATTCCGTGAAACAAAGGACACACGCGGTCCTAATGTCCCTCTGATTCAGCACCCTGGCTCTGAGAGCAACGATTTTATTCACCAGAGACTGCACGTTCACCAGCAAGATCGTCGGTATAGGGAGTTTAAAACCCTGTTTCCTTAAACGCACTTGTAATCCTGGTCTTCACCCACGCTTTCTCAGAGGTTTTCTCCGTGGGCCCTTCTGATCACAGACTGTGTTGTTTCTGTCGGTTTTAAGCAGCGATAGTTTGTTTAAATGCATTAAGACACCTTTGTTGACTGTACTGACCTTGGAAGCAGTTGTGCTTTTTAGCTGTAACAGGCTGAAATAGGAATATTTAATTGTATCCATTGAGAGTACTGCTGCTACTCAAGTCACACCTAGGCGCCCTGGAACAAAGATGTATTGTTGAAGCTTTATAAGGCATTGGTCAGACCACATTTAGTGTATTATGAGTAGTTTTGGGCCTCTTACCTAAGAAAAAAATGTGCTAGCATTAAAGAGGGGCCAGAGGACGTTCACGGTTCCGGGAGTTAAATTATTAACATATCAGGAGTGTTTGGTGGCCCTGGGCCTGTACTTGCTGGAGTTTAGAAGAATGTGGGGGGATTTCATTGAAACCTATGATGTGGAGAGGATGCTTCCTACTGTGGGTACGTCTAGGATGAGAGGGCACAGCCTCAAAAAAAAGGGCATACATTTAGAACAGAGATGTGGAGGAATTTCCTCAGCCAGAGGGTAGTGAATCTGTGGAATTCATTGCCAAGGTTGGCTGTGGAGGCCAAGTCATTGGATATAATCAAAGCAGAGTTTGATAGGTTCTTTATTAGCTAGGGTGGCAACAGTTATGGGGAGAAGGCAGGACAAAGGGGTTGAGAAAGATAATAAATCAGCCAAATGGAATGGAGGAGCAGACCTGAATGAGCCGAATGGCCCAACCCTGCCCCTATCTCTTATGGTCTTAGGGTTTAAATCAACAAATTCATATTAAAGCCCCTTTGAAATAGTCTTATTTTTCCAGGTATTGTGATAAAACTGCCTACTGATCTTGAATTGGTATTCAGTAATTGAAGTCCTGAAAAATAGCTCTTGTCAAAATGCTGCTGCTCTCCAGCCCCTACATCAAACGAATGGATTGAATACCTGCAAGTTCTCTTGATGAAACTATTTCGCTTTCTTCATTCCCTTGCACTCTTAAGTGGAGGACAAGTTCCAATGCCTACTAAATAGGATATCACAATGGGATACACCTTTCACTTATCCAGAGATATTTGACTGTCGGATTACAGGACAAATAAGCTGCAATCACTATGTGACTTCAAAGCATTTTCCCAGAAGCAGTGGGGCATACATACTTCACTTTCTCTACTGTGCTCAACTCAGTCATTCTGATTAATAGGATCCTCGTTCTTCTGTTAAATCTGTTTCTAAAAGTTTAGAATTGGACAACACCCAAGGCTTAAGAAAGAAATCATTCTTAGCTGTAGGTTGGAAGTAATACTGTATAACTCACAATTCGAATGACCTTTTCACTTTTCATTTGAGTTTGAAAGCTGCACGTTGTAGAGCCCAAAAGGACACTGCTAAGTAGTAAGCAGAATTTGAGCAAAATAAAATACAAGTCAATACTAACAAGGACTTCATAAGCCCGCAGAAGATGGTTACACGCGGTAATTGACCGTGAAAGTCATCACATCGTAACTACCAGATGCTGATCCAAAGAAGCACTATATCAAGCAATGATCACATCAGCCTTGGTTCGCAATCCTCATAGATGGCATGCTCTCAACAAGTGGGATTAATACTGAGCCCTTCAATTTCTTTTACAATTTTAGCTTAGCTCTCTGATATCATCTTAGAGATTTATAAAATCATGAAAACTTAAGTTTAAGGTGAGAGACAAAGATTTAAAAGGAGACTTCAGGAGCGACTTTTCTCGTATAAGAGGTGGCAGGTACATGGAACGAGCTACCAGAGGAAGTCATAGATGTCGAAACAATTACAAAGTTTAAAAAGTATTTGGACAGGATCATGAATAGGAGAAGTTTAGAGGGACATGGGCCAAATAGAGGCAAATGGAACAAAATCAGGGTAGCACAGTGGCTGGCCTGAATGAGTTTGGCCAAAGAACCTGTTTCCATGCTGGCTAAGGTGCAAGACCAGCACAGTGCTGTAGCGTTTAATAATGCTTTACAGCATTAGTTATCAGAAGATTGGGTTCAATTCCCACTGCTGGCTGTAAGTATATGTGTTCCCCCCATGAGCACGTGGGTTTCCTCCAGGTGCTCCAATTTCTTCCCAGATTCCAAAAAACATACATATATGAGTTAGGGTTATTTGTTTATTCATTTAGAGATGCGCACAGTGATCGGCCCTTCTGGGGCGTGAGCCCGCGCTGCCCAATTCCCCACATGTGACCAATTAACCTAGTAACCCGCACATCTTTAGAATGTGGGAGGACAGCAAAACAGCTAGAGGAAACCCACATGGGGAGAACATACAGACAGCAGCAGAGCTGAACCCAGATCGCTGACACTATAATAGCATGATCCTAACTGTTACGCTACCATGCCGTCCCAAGTTTGTGCCATGTTGGCACCAGAAAGAGGGCGACACTTGTGGCTGCCCCCAGCATATCTTCGAGCTGTGCTGGTTATTGATGGAAACCATGCATTTCACTGTATGTTTTGATGTCCATGAATCAAATAAAGCTAATTTAAATCTATGACTCTATCCAATGTAGCTTCCCTCTATTACTATTTGTGTACGGATTTTGGTGTTAACGTTCACCTATTTCCCATATAGTCAATCACAACAGATTCGCTATTTAACATCCCTAAGCATTTCCTATTTTCATGATTTCACGATTTTCCTCTCCAAATGCCAATCACATTGCTCTGATGAAAGCACTTGTGACAGGTACTAAATAAATTTACTATGGTACCTGTCACAAGTGCTTTCATCAGAGCAGTGTGGAATGTCTCATCTGCCCTTCATAGCAATAATTTCAAACTCAAGAGACTCTGCAGAAGCTGGAAATCCAGAGTGACACATACAAAATGCTAGAAGAACCAACAGGTCAAGCAGCATCTATGGAGAGGAATAAAGGAAGAATGGTCTCAGCCAGAAACATCAACTCTTTATTCTTCTCCATAGATACTGCCTGACCTGCCAAGTTCTTCCAATATGTTGCATGTGTTACTCTAATAATTTCAAAATCCCTCTTTCTTGGAAGATAACCACTCTAACCCTTTCCATATACTATATCAAGCAGTAGTAAATCAAGGCAACTGGACTTGATGAGTTCTCTAGAAGACGTTTTGTCACTTGTCCGAGAAGCTTCTTCAGTTCTGATCCATGGTGGGTAGATTTCCAGCTTATAAACTCTGTGAGTTGTTTGAAGGTGATTGCCCATACTACAACAAGAGTGAGTCTTATCACCGGCTCTAATCACAGTGACCTCACTATCCCTACGTTTTATTTATTTATATATTTATGCGATGTGGGGCCATTTAGGGAGGCCAACATTTATTTCCCACTGACAAATATCCCCAAGAAGCTCATGGTGAGTGATGTTCATGAAGTGCTATCCACTTGGTGGTGATTTTTCCAGTATGTTGTTTGAGAACCAAAGCTTTTCTTGCCTCTCATTTAAAGTTCTCCTCATAAACTCCTTCTTAAGCACAACAACAACTTGTTGAGACCTCCACACTTTAGTTTTTAAATTAATTTTTCACTCACTTTCAGTGACTTATGTTATTCCCACATTAAATATTTGAAAGACTATATCTGATCATTTCTATCTTTCCACCATTAAGATTCAAGATTCAAAACCATTTATTGTCATTCTCCTATGCACTAGTGTAAAGGAGAATAAAATAATTGTTACTCTGGGTCCGATGTACCGTAAAAAAAAACAATGCTATAAAACACATTGTGCAAGTAACTGATATATACATACAGTGGCATGCAGAAGTTTGGGCACCCTGGTCAAAATTTCTGTTACTGTGAATAGCTAACCGAGTAAAAGATGACCTGATTTCCAAAAGGCATAAAGTTAAAGGTGACACATTTCTTTAATATTTTAAGCAAGAAAACTTTCTTATTTCCATCTTTTACAGTTTCAAAATAACAAAAAAAGAAAAGGGCCCGAAGCAAAGGTTCAGGCACCCTGCATGGTCAGTACTTAGTAACACCCCCTTTGGCAAGTATCACAGCTTGTAAACGCTTTCTGTAGCCAGCTAAGAGTCTTTCAATTCTTGTTTAGGGGATTTTCTTCCATTCTTCCTTGCAAAAGGCTTCCAGTTCTGTGAGATTCTTGGGTCGTCTTGCATGCATTGCTCTTTTGAAGTCTATCCACAGATTCTCGATGATGTTTAGGTCAGGGGACTGTGAGGGCCATGGCAAAACCTTCAGCTTGTGCCTCTTGAGGTAGACCATTGTGGATTTTGAGGTGTGTTTAGGATCATTATCCTGTTGTAGAAGCCATCCTCTTTTCATCTTCAGCTTTTTTACAGACAGTGTGATGTTTGCTTCCAGAATTTGCTGGTATTTAATTGAATTAATTCTTCCCTCTACCAGTGAAATGTTCCCCGTGCCACTGGCTGCGACACAAACCCAAAGCATGATCGATCCACCCCATGCTTAACAGTTGGAGAAGTGTTCTTTTCATGAAATTCTGCACCCTTTTTTCTCCAAACATACCTTTGCTCATTGCAGCAAAGAAGTTCTATTTTAACTTCATCAGTCCACAGGACTTGTTTCCAAAATGCATCAGGCTTGTTTAGATGTTCCTTTGCAAACTTCTGTTGACTCTTCCATGAAGGTCATATTTGTGCAGGTGTGACTGCACGGTAGAACAGTGCACCAACACTCCAGAGTCTGCTAAATCTTCCTGAAGGTCTTTTGCAGTCAAACGGGGGTTTTGATTTGCCTTTCTAGCAATTCTACGAGCAGTTCTTTCCGAAAGTTTTCTTGGTCTTCCAGACCTCAACTTGACCTCCACCGTTCCTGTTAATTGCTATTTCTTAATTACATTACGAACTGAGGAAACAGCTACCTGAAAATGCTTTGCTATCTTCTTTTAGCCTTCTCCTGCTTTGTGGGCATCATTTATTTTAATTTTCAGAGTGCTAGGCAGCTGCTTAGAAGAGCCCATGACTGCTGGTTGTTGAGACAAGGTTTGAGGAGTCAGGGTATTTATAAAGCTTTGAAATTTGCATCACCTGGCCTTTCCTAATGATGACTGTGAACAAGCCATAGCCCTAACAAGCTAATTAAGGTCTGAGACTTTGGTAAAAGTTATCTGAGAGCTCAAATCTCTTGGGATGCCCAAACATTTGCATGGTGCTCCTTCCCTTTTTTTCCACTCTAAAATTGTACAAGACAAAAATAACACACTAATCTTGCTTAAAATGTCGAAAGGAATGTTTCATCTTTAACTTTATGACATTTGGAGATCAGTTCATCTCCTACTCACTTAACTGCTCACAGTAACAGAAATTTTGAACGGGGTGCCCAAGCTCTTGCATGCCACTGTAGACTGATTGTATGTACATAAGGTGACACTAGGTGACATACATGGGGTGGTTTAAATGGGTAGGCGTGTTGATCAGCCTGATGGCTTGGGGGAAGTAACCTTTGTTGAGTCTAGTGGTCTTGATAGGGATGCTACTATTATAGTCCATAAGCGGGGTGGGGGGGGGGGTGAGATCCTTCATGATATTGCAGGCCTTTTTCCAGCACCTTTTCTGTATATACATCTCTGGTGGTGGATAAGCTGGTGCTAGTAATGCATTGCGCAGTTTTAACTACCCGTTGTAGAGCTCCCCTGTCCACCACAGTGCAATATTCATTCCACACAGTGATGCAGCATGTTAGGATGCTCTCAACTTTGCATCTGCAGAAGATCTTGTGTATTTATGTACATAGACTAGCTCTCAGCCCGCTTAAACCTTCTCAGAAAGTAGTGGCACTGGTGAGCTTTCTGGATTGTAGAGATTGTGTTCTGGGAACGTGAGAGGTTGTGTGAGATGTGCACTTCCAGGAGTCTGAAAGTGCCACCAGTTTCCACTCCTGTGCCAGCAATGTGAACAAGGGTGTGAGTGGTGCAGGATTTCCTGAAGTCGATAACCATCTCCTTTGTCTTGTTGACATTGAGGAAGAGGTAATTTGCCTGGCACCAGGCCTTGAGCTCCAACACCTCCTCTCTGTAGGCCATTTCATTGTTGTTGGTGATGAGCCCCACCACTATCATGTCATTGGCAAACTTGACAACATGACCATACAACAGACCAGATATTGAGTGAATTAAAAAAATCAAAATCTTATTCTTAGAAACCATACAGAACCCCACCTTCTTATTGATATTAACCTTAAAGCCCATTTTCTTTAAAAAAAAATTCATTTCTTCAGCATGCTCTTGTACAAATCACTCACATCAGTGAAGGCAATATCATGAGTGCCCAAATAAAAACAGCACCCATCCCTATTTCAAGAACATAATAAAATATCTATGACCATGTTGAATAAAAGGGAGCAAAGTGGCCTATCCTATTTATTTCCCGACATGGCAGAGATGGGTCTAGTCCAGATCTTACTCTTTTTGAATAAAGTAGACAATGTAATATATAATTCTGATTATAAGACTAACAAAATGTGTATCAACCCCAACCTGGCCAAAGCTTTAAAAAAAATTGCCTGAGCCAACAGATTCAAAGGCTTCGGCAAAGTCATTAAACTATTAAGAATAGCTAAATTTTCATTACATCTGAGGAGCAGTAATCAAAATGAATCCTTTTTTTGGAAATGCAACGGTCTGCAGATGATCGAATATAAACACTTGGGTTCCTCTGGGTGCTCCAGTTTCCTCCCACAGTCCAAAAAGGTACCAGGTGGTAGGGTAATTCGTTATTGTAAAATGACCCATGATTAGGCTCGGGTTGAATCAGGGTTTGCTGAACGGTGCAGCTCAAAGGGCCAGGAGAGCCTATTCCATGCTGTATCTCAATAAATAAAAATAATCTTAAAAAATCTTTCTGGAATAACTCAGTCTTGATTCAGGGTTTCAACCCAAATCATTGATAATTTCTTTCCTCCTCCTGACCCTCTAGATGTTCCAGCAGATTGTATATGGCAACAAATGCTTTTTACCAGTGTGCTTGCAACACTGTGTCCCCGACAGAGTGATCAGCAGCACTGGGGCTCCACAGGGGACTGTCTTGTCTCCCTTTCTCTTCACCATTTACACCTCGGACTTCAACTACTGCACAGAGTCTTGTCATCTTCAGAAGTTTTCGGATGACTCTGCCATAGTTGGATGCATCAGCAAGGGAGATAAGGCTGAGTACAGGGCTACAGTAGGAAACTTTGTCACATGGTGTGAGCAGAATTATCTGCAGCTTAATGTGAAAAAGACTAAGGAGCTGGTGGTAGACCTGAGGAGAGCTAAGGCACCGGTGACCCCTGTTTCCATCCAGGGGGTCAGTGTGGACATGGTGGAGGATTACAAATACCTGGGGATACGAATTGACAATAAACTGGATTGGTCAAAGAACACTGAGGCTGTCTACAAGAAGGGTCAGAGCCGTCACTATTTCCTGAGGAGACTGAGGTCCTTTAACATCTGTTGGACGATGCTGAGGATGTTCTACGAGTCTGTGGTGGCCACTGCGATCATGTTTGCTGTTGTGTGCTGGGGCAGCAGGCTGAGGGTAGCAGACACCAACAGAATCAACAAACTCATTCGTAAGGCCAGTGATGTTGTGGGGATGGAGCTGGACTCTCTGACGGTGGTGTCTGAAAAGAGGAGGCTGTCCAAGTTGCATGCTATCTTGCTCAATGTCTCCCATTCACTACATAATGTACTGGTTGGGCACAGGAGTACATTCAGCCAGAGACTCATTCCACCGAGATGCAGCACAGAGTGTCATAGGAAGTCATTCCTGCCTGTGGCCATCAAACTTTACAACTCCTTCCTTGGAGGATCAGACACCCTGAGCCGATAGGCTGGTCCTGGACTTATTTCCTGGCATAATTTACATATTACTATTTAATTATTTATTGTTTTATTACTATTTAATTATTTATGGTGCAACTGTAAAGAAAACCAATTTCCCCCGAGATCAATAAAGTATGACTTTGACTATGACTATGACTATATGCTAATCTTTTAGACAAAGTTTTGGGAAAGCCCTAAGAAATATACAATTCGCCAAATTTTTGGAGTTTAATTGAATTGCCGAATTCTAATATAAGAGCACTGCAGCAATTCTTGGCATGAACTGGAATACTGCCACACTGAGCCCGAGAATAATATATCTAGTTAAAACATTAAAGTCAAAATGCACCTTATAAATCTAATCTTCTCCAATAGCAACTGTCTAAAGCTGAACCATAACTACTGCTGGAAATGTCAACCAGACTATTGTTACCTCCAGATCAGACATACATCTCACACCTGCACTAGTGCATTCATCTCAAAAATTCTCAAATTGTTCCTGTTCTATGTGATCATTCTCAGTACATATAAATGCAACAAACAAAAAAGGATATAATTAAAAATCAGAGAGCACTACAGCACAGAAACAAGACTTTTGGCCCATGCTGAACTAGTCCGGGCTGTACAATTCTAATAATCTACAATCTAATTGTAAGGAAATCCTGATGCGTTGGCATCTAGCTCACAGGATGTTTATTCTCTCTTGCAATCTAGAGCTAGTTATAGAGTCATAGAACACTACAGCACAGAAACAAGCCCTTCGGCCCATCTAGTCCATGTCAAACTATTAATCTATCTAGTCCAATGACCAGCACCCAGACCATAACCCACCGTACCTCTCCCATCTATGTACCTATCCAAATTTTCCTTCTGTTGAAATTGAACGCGCATCCACGACTTCTGCTAGCAGCTCATTCCACACGCTCACCACCCTCTGAGTGAAGAAGTTCCCCTTAAATGTTTCACCTTTCACCCTTAACCTAGGACTAGTTCTAGTCTCACCCAACCTCGGTGGAAAAAGCCTGCTTGCATTTACCCTATCTATACTCCTCATAATTTTGTATACCTCTTATCAAATATTCCCATATTCTCCTACGCTCTAGGGAATATAGTCCTAAGCTATTCAACCCTTCCCTACACTCAGGTCCTCCAGAGCAGGCAACATCCTTGTAAATTTTCTCTGCTTCTTTCAATCTTATTGACATCTTTCCTGCAGGTAGGTGACCAGAACAGGATACAATACTCCAAATTAAGCCTCACTAACATTTAATACAATTTCAACATAACATCCCAACTCCTGTACTCAATACTTTGATTTATGAAGGCCAATATGCCAAAAATCTCTCGTTACGACCCTATCTACCCGTGATTCCACTTTCATCCACTGCCTTGCCTTCATCAACTTTCCTGGTAACTTCCTCAAAAAACCACATAAGATTGAATAGACATGACCTACCACACGCATAGCCATGTTGACTATCCCTAATCAGTCCCTGTCTATCCAAATACTTAACTATCCAGACTATTAGAATACCTTCCAATAACTTACACACTACCGATGTCAAGCTCACAGACCTATAACTTGCTGGTATATTCTCAGAGCCTTTCTTAAACAACAGAACAATATTAGCTATCCTCCAATCCTCCAGCACCTCACCAGTTGCTAAGGATGTTTTAAATATCTCTGCTACTGGCCCCTGCAGTTTCAGCACCAGCCTCTCACACTGTCCAGGGGAATACCTTGTCACACCCTGAAGATTTATCCACCCTAGTTTGTCTCAAGTCAGCAAAGATCCTCCTCTGTAATCTGTACATGATCCATGACCTCACTGCTGCTTGCATCACTTCTAAAGACTGTGGCCATCTCCTGAGCAAATATAGATGCAAAAAAATATAAGATTACTGCCATCCCTTTCAGCTTCATGCTTAGATATCCACTCTGATCTTCAAGAGGACCAATTTTATCCCTTGCTATCATATTACTCTCAATATATCTGTCGAAGCCTTTGGGATTCTCCTTCATCTTGTCTACAAGAGAAGCCTCATGCCTTCTTTTAGCCCCACTGATTTCCTTCTTAAGTTTTCTCCTGCTTTTTTTTATACTCAAGTACCTCATTTGTTCCTTCCTGCCTGTACCCTCTATGCACCTCCTTCTTCATCTTAACCACAGCCTTAATACCACTCAATGTTCTGAGTAATAATTTAGTTAATTATAAAATAGAAATTCAAAAGCACCAATAGAAAGGCTTGTGATATGATCCTAATTTCTTCTTACGTGATGCAGTTTCAAATCTAGCTCTTGCAATTAAATATTTTTCATCACAAGTTTCTAAATGGGTTTTTAATCAAAATAAAGTGTCAGATTGTAGATGGTGCTCATTATGTAATATTATGAACAGTATGAATAAGAACAATGTGATGACGGGAGCGATACTTTACTAACTGATGCCTGCAATATATGTACACACATTGAGTTTCTAAAGATGATCCTTCAAGGAAGCTAGTACATTCTGCAGTATTGTCTATGAACTAATAACTAACATTACATTCTAATCATAAACACTAAAAATTCTGCAGATGCTGGACATCCAGAGCAACACATACAAAATGCTGGAGGAACTCAGGAGGTCAGGCAGCATCTATGGGGAAATTAATAAACAGTTGACATTTTGGGCTGAGACCTTACTTCAGGACAAGAAAGGAAGGGGTTAGATGATAGAGTAAACAGGTGGGGGAGAGGAAGGAGGTGATAGTTGAAGTAAGGTGGGGAAGAAAGGTAAAGGCTGGAGAGGAAGGAATCTGATAGGAGAGGAGGGTGGACCATAAGAGAAAGGGAACGATGAGGGGACCAAGAGGGAAGTGATAGGCCGGTGACAAGAGGAATTCTGTCACTGTTAAGGCGGCAGGAAGATGGGGTGAGCACGTATATTAGGGAAATAGAGGGATGCGGGTGAGGGAAGCATCAATCTCGGAAGCATCTGTTCCCAGGATGCAGCATTCCTTTTCAGGATATCTGATGTAGCCAATGAAAAGGCAGGAATAGCTATGGCCCATGCGGATGCAGGAAGTCTGGAGAAAGTGGGAGGAGATGAAGGATTGAATAATGTTCATGGAGGAGAGAGGAGTGTTGATGTTTTGTCGACACTTCAAGATGAAAAGATCCACAGCAGGCAGAGAACCTGAGCAGGTTGTCCAAGAATAGGAGGAGAAGGGCTGGAGACTGGAGAAGGGGTCATCAGTGCTGGGTGTGAATTTCTTGCCAAAAAAGTGGTCTTAGAGACAGAGGCTCAGCATCGTGCCAGGCACAGAACTCACTAAGGTGCAGGCAGAGGGAGACAAAAGTGAGGACCGTGATGAGAAACTCACTGAGGTGTGGGCAGGGGGAGACGAAGGTGAGGCCCATGATGAGGATAGAGTGTTGCACCTCAGAGAGGGGAAAATCTGAGGGACGAGTGAAGACACAGCATGGATCAGAGGGGGGAAGAGAGTTGGTGGCACCAGAAGAGAGGGGAGAGTTTAGGGTGTTCAGGGAAGGTGGGATGGGAGGAAAATGGAGGCTCCATAAAGTTGATGGTAGAGCCTGAGGAATTCAGGGTTGGAGTAGTGATGGCGAAAGAGATCCTGGGGACCCAGTAGCAGACAGGAAAGTCTTGTCCTGGAGGCGCAGGCAGCCAAGATCCAGACTACAGAATTGGCAGTCGGAAGGTGTCCAGGGTCGTAGGAACTGGAGCTGGTGGCAATGGAATCCGAAGTCCGGTTCCATTTGGGGTCGTTGGAACTGGAATTGGTAACAATTGTATCACAGGTTCAGTTACGTCCAGGGCCGTTGAAGCAGGGGTTGAACTCAGTGAAAGTTGCGGTCTGGGAGCTTCCAATTGAATTTAGATCCAAACAGGAAGCAGCAGGGATCACGCTCTGGGGGCATCCAGGGATGTCAGTACTGGAGTTGGAGACAGCAGGATCCACTGTCTGGAGATGGACAATCTTCTGATCCTTACTGGATGCCAGGAAGGTGAGAAACTGACAGCTGAAGTTGGGGGTCCAGCAGAGGATGAAATATCAGAGAGGTTCATGACAGGCAGAAGAGAGGGAGACCTGGAGCTGTGTTAGAGACTGAGACAGGGTCACCACGTATCTCTGCACTGCTGAGAGGGTGGCGCATAGAATTTGGAGGGAGAAACCACGGGAGAAGTAGGTAATTGAACGCGAATACCTGGGACCCTTGGTGGGTCCAAACCGGGTGACCTGAAAACGGAGCTGGATGCCAGGTGGTACAAGATGGCAGCAAAGTCAAATTCCCAGGAAGGATAAGTGGCTGTGGTAGCAAGTCTTGGTGAGTACATGGTCAAAGAGTCGGAGGGTAGTAGAGATCACAGAGAAGGAGGCTCTCACTGAACTCCATGCCAATTACATGCTAATGTCTGATTTTTTTCCTGCGGACTGTATTTACCCCACCTTCCCCAAATGAAAGAAATCAAGAATATTATAAAAAAACGTTCAATTGCTATGCCGTGATTTCTGAAAGGAGGCTGTAAAAGATCTTTTCAATAGGGAAGTAGCATTAAATAGTTTTTTATATGCACTGCAAGTGAAGTAAAATGAGAGCTTTTTCCAGAATTAAAACTTTATGCAGCCAATTTTTCTCTCCAAATGTTGAAAATTCCACAGCACACTTCTATCCTGTAATCTCAGCATCAAATCTACAGAATACGTGAACCCAAACTCAGAAAATTACTGACATTCTTGAGATTTGCACTCATTGCATCAACCATTACACTAATTTCGGCAAAGCTCCAAGGACTACTGTATATCAACTTGGAAAACATTGAATTGGGTGTGTCTTCCCATTAATTCCAGAAGAAATTTTTACTCTAAGACTTTGATCAAGGACTTATTTTTATTTACTCCTCCAATGTAGTTCTCAGAAGTCAGGATTGGGGTGATAACAAACAATACTAATGACTAAAATTATTACTGTACAAGTCTAAACAAGGATTAAAATACAGTAGAGGAATGAAACAGACTTGTGAAGAGTGGTTTACAGAATAAAGTTGTTAATTATGCAACAGCAGAACCGTCAAAACAATTACCATCATCGAACACCTCAACTTAACAATAAGCTGCACTTTCTATATATTTCCCAAATGCTAAAGTTAAGAATTTTATTGCAAGTAACATCTAGTTAATCTGTCATATAGATTAAGAAAACTGTAACCCTAACCTTTACGATAGGCAAACAAAGTGAAATTCTATAATCATTTTTCTTAAGAAAACTGAATTACCTTTAGATGAAGCTAGACCTCCTTCTTTAACATCTGTAATAATCATTTTTTGGTGTGATTCTTCCTCTTCAACTAAAGAGACACAAAATCCTAAAGGAAGAAAGGAATGCTAGTTATTTAAAGAAAATTACAATAAATAAATATTTTATAACAATACAAACTTTAGTCCAAAAAATACTTAATATTTTACATCATAATAAACAAGGAGATTTGATGAAACAGTAAAATTCACAGGGAAAATGCTGATAGTTGTTATTAGCTGATTATAATTAATTAATTGAATTTCAAAGGTACAAATGTTAGAGTTTTCTTACGACAGTTGACAGGGAATTTACCATTGTGCACTGGGCACTTGCAGCAAATAGAGTAATAGAATTATCTTTCCAAACCACAGTAATTCATGCAATATGAATACCTCACCAAGGTCATCAAATACATCAATTGAAACATCTACAGTGATGCTAGGAAGTTTGTGAACCCTGTAGAATTTTCTCTATTTCTGCATAAATATGCCCTCAAATGTGATCAGATCTTCACACAAGTCCTAAAATTAAAGAGAACCTAATTAAATAAATAACACGAAAAACATTATACTTTTTCATTTATTTATTGAGAAAAATGATCCAATATTACATGTACTTGTTGGAAAAAAGAATGTGAACCTTTGCTTTCAGTAACTGGTGTGACCGCACCCCCTCCCCACCCGTACAGCAATAACTTCAACCAATCATTTCTGGTAGGTGTTGTTCAGTCCCGCACATCAGCTTAGAAGAATTTTAGGACATTCCTCCTTACAAATCTGCTTCAGCTCTGGGATTGGTGGGTTTCCTTGCATAAACTGCTTGCTTCAGGTCCTTCCACAACATTCCTATAGGATTCAGGTCAAGATTTTGACTCGGCCATTGCAAAACACAAATTTTCTTCTTTTTAAATCATTCTGTTGCTGGTTTACTCTTGTGTTTCGGATCATTGTCTTGTTGCATTATCCAGCTTCTACTAAGCATCAAGTGACAGATTGCTACCCTGACATTCTCCTGTAAAATGTCTTGATACAATTTTGAATTCATTGCTCCCTCAACCACTGCAAGCTATACAGGCCCTGAAGCAGCAAAGCAGTCCCAAACCATGATGCTCCTTTCACCATGTTTCACAGTTCGGATGATGTTTTGGCGTTGGTGTGCAGTGCCCTTTTCCCTCCAAACATAGTAATGTGCATTTCTGCCAAAAAGTTCAACTTTTCTCTCATCTGTCCACAGAACATTGTCCCAGAAGCATTGTAGAATACACAGGTGGTCTTTTCCAAAATTGAGACATGGAGCAATATCTTTTTTTTTGGAGAGCAGTAGTTTCCTCTGTGGTATCCTTCCATGAACCCCAACAGTAACCTGACTTTGTGTGTCTTTTTTATAGGGCAGAGCAGCTCTACAACCAACACTTCCTATCTTATCTCATTAATTGGTACAGCTGACTCCAAGTAGCTGTTGTCTGTAGAAAGCATTACCCCAGAGGTTAACATACTTTTTCCAACAAGTACATGTTTCTCAATAACTAAATGAACAAGTAGAACATTTTTGCGTTACTTATTTAATTGGGTTCTGTTTATCTAGTTTCAGGACTTAACATGAAAATCGGATCACATTTTAGTTTATATTTATGCAGAAATAGAGAAAATTCTACAGGGTTCACAAACCTTCTAGCACCACTGTAAATCACCAGAATGGAAGGAATGTTTAATGTAATGCTGATCTCTACTATTTGGTTGCAGCTGAAATAAAACTAATTTTCTCCATAAGTTCTTTGCTAAAGCTACAATGCATGCACCCAAAGTTGTTTTAGTTCTGGGTCACCTATTTTGCACATGGGACAGTTAAGACTATAAGAACATAAGAAATGGAAGCAAGGGTAGTCCAATATAGCCCTTTGTGGTTTTTCTGCCATTGAGTAAGGTCATGATTAATTGCAACTCCCATTTTTCTGCTTGAACATTGAACTCTACAATAGTCCAATTGTGTCAGTCATGGTGACCGTGAAGTAACTGGGTTGTCAGAATCACGTTGATTAATCAATGCCCTTAAGAGAAAGAAATATGTATTGCTTCACAGTCTGGGATGTAACTCCAGACTCAAAGCAATATGCATGGCCCTTAACTAATCTCTGAACTGCCCTGGATGGCTCTCAGTTCTTAGGGACAGACAGACAATATCAATCCAGTGCTTGCTTGTGGCATCCATATGCTACACAATAAACATAATTCAACATAATTCAATTTTTCATATTACCATAACCAAGAAAAGCATTGATATAGGATTTCAATATTTTTTGGATCAACCAACAGAATTTTGTTTAGTAGTGAACTGGAGAATATATTGGGACGCTTTTTCATTGTTAATAAAGTACAAGTGCTCTGCAGCACCACATAGTGGTCGTCTTTTTTTTCTCCAGCAACATGAAATCTTGGAAAATAAATCCGAGAAGGTGGGTATTAACACCAGTGCTTCTTTTTGTATTGCAGTTGTACATCCACTTCTTTCTCCCTGTCCAATCATTATTTCATATTTTTCTTTGTCAAAATGTAAAAATAAAGTGAATATAAACAGCCATAAATGCCCAAATATACTATTTCAAATGATCTGTTATAAAGATTATCCCTCTCATGCAACCAAAGTTCACATGAAGGTGGTTCACTTTGTTCACTAAGTTGCTGTTGATTAATCTGAACAGCAATCCAAAATTAATCCCTTCCTCCATAAGGATGGGCTTATGAGGCAACAGGAGCCTAAGCCATCTCCCAGTATAAGACAAGCTTCTTCTCAGTAACCAAAACATTTAGGTTAGAAAGAGATTGCAGATGCTGTAACTTGGTGTGAAAATGAAATTGATGGTGGAATTCAAACTATTTTGGAATATCAAACCAGCATAGGACTTATACTTTGAACAATAAGGCTCGAGGGGGAGTGGTAGAACAGCGGGACCTAGGAATATAACTGCATAGCCAATTGTTCAAATCATAGTTAATTGACAAGTAGACAGGGTGGTGAAAACAACATTTAACACACTGGTATTCATCAATCAGGGCAATGAGTATAGGAATACAGGCATCATGTTGTAGTTGTGTAAGGCATTGGTGAGACTGGACTTGGAGTACTGTACACAGTTTGGGTTGCCCTACTACAGAAAAGATGTGGGTGTGATGGCATTGGGTTTGCTGACCACAAAGTTCTAAACTCTAACGAAGTCCTATCTGATATCAATAGCCATGAGTACCCTCACTGAAGGGGGGGGAGGTTATACTGTTCATTCCCTAGTTTAACATCAACAGTGAGTTTAGCTGTCGGTAACCACTATTTGATCCCCTCTCCCCACCAAGTAGAAGATACTTCCAGTCAACAAAGTAGCTTAAAACACAATTCATTTACTTTCAGTGATACATGTTCAAATCCAAACAACACTCTTAAAACTCATTTAAAACTCACAGAGGATTTCTATCTTATAAAAGATTTCTAAATTACAAATCCTTTCTAATAGACAAAGGATTTCCAAGACTCAGGTACAAGTCCTATAAGCTATAAGAGACATAACAGCAATGCAGATGAACCAGTCATCTGTTGTAGAAATTGAAGCCAGAGAAAAGGACTCTAATTCACCCTGGGTTTCTTTCGTCCTGCTTGATGTTCCTTACCCCATTCCTAATAAGCCTGAACTGCCCTCTACGTTTATACAGTTTCTTTGCCACTTAGGTGGCTTCACACACGTGATATTCTTTCAGATACCTTTTAACACAATCAATGTAAAAGCTTCTTGGAGACACAGATCCCAGGTCACCTCAATAATGGTGTGAAGCTAACTTCCTTGAGTACATAAACCTTCCAACTTACTAATAGGTCAGTTATTAATGTGCTAAGTGATTGCCTCCATCTGGTCTACAAGCTTCCTTCAACTGAATAACTTATCCAGCACTGTCTAGTTTAATACAGGCCGAATTAAATAATCAGTTGTCTTATAATGCACCTCTTCAGCAATAAGATAGGTGTGAGGTTGCCAACATCTTGTTATATTGACAGTGGATGTTTGCAAAACTGTGTTTTTTCAACTTCAAACTGACTACTGCTTTCCATTTATATTAGGAACTGAAAAATGGCCCCTGTTTATGATAAAAGCTGGACAATGAATATTAGTTGAAAGTTTAACTTACAACTGTTTGATCTTTACAAGTGGCAGCTGCTGTGTCTAGAAAGCTAAGCTTAGCAAAACACAAGAGGTACCCTGGCCCAGGAAATCAATAACCATCACATGATTAAAACGGAAAAGAGTGCAGAGAAGATTTACAAAGATGTTGTCATGAACTGAAGACCTGAGTTACAGGGAGAGTTTAGCTACGCCAGTTCTTTATTCCCTTGAATGTAAGAGAATGAAGACACGTAGTCCTCTTTTATTGTCATTTAGTAATACATGCATTAAGAAATGATACAATATTTCCTCTGGTGTGATATCACAAAGCTTCTTTGAATGAGAGGGGACGGTGCAGAGGTCCTGTATGACAGAGCTATAAACAGTAAAGGAGATATTCAGTGATGGAGCAAGTGAAGTCAAGTGAAGTTATCCCCTTTGGTTCGAGAGCCTAATGGTTGAGGGGTAATAACTGTTCATGAACATGATGGTGTGGGATCTGAGGCTCCTGTACCTCTTCCTAATGGCAGCAGCGAGAAGAGAGCATGACCTTGGTGGTGGAGGTCCTTGATGATGGTTGCTGCTTTCCTGCAACAGCACTCAGTGTAGATGTGCTCAGTGGTGGGGAGGGCTTTACCCGAGATGGACAGGGCTGTGTCCACTACATTTTATAGCACTTTCCATTCAAGGGCATCGGTGTTTCGTACCAGTCAATGTACTCTCCACCGCACAACTGTAGAAGTTTATCAAGTTTTTGATGACATGCAGAATCTTCTCAAAATTCTAAGAAAGTAGAGGTGTTGCCGTGCTTTTCGTAATGGCACTTATAAAACATGGAACATAGAATAGTACAGCACAGTACAGGCCCTTCGATGTGCTGGACCAAGGAAAAATCCTCTGAAATGATAACACCGAGGAAATTAAAGTTGATAATGCTCTCCAACTCGGATACCCAATGAGAACTGGCTGATGGACCTCCAGTTTCCTCCTCCTGAAGTCAATAATCTGCTCCTCGGTCTTGCTGACATTGAGTGAGAGATTGTTGTTGCATCATTCAGCCAGATTTTCAATCTCCCTCCAATAATGCTGATTCTTCACCACCTTTAATTTGGCCAATGACAGTGGTGTCTTCAGCAAATTGAAATATGGTATTGGAGCTGTGTTTAGCCTCACAGTCGTAAGTATAAGGCAAGTAGAGCAGGGGACTAGGCACACAGCCTTGTGGTGTACCTGTGCTGATGGAGATTGTGGAGGAGATGTTGTTGCCAATCCGAACGGACTGGGGTCTGCAAGTGAGGAAACCGAGAATCCAGTTCCACAAAGAGATATCAAGGCCAAGGTATTGAAGCTCATTGATTAGTTTCGAGGGGATGATAGTATTGAACGCTGAGCTGTAGTCAATGAAAAGCACCCTGATGTACGCATCTTCACTGTCTAGATGTTCCAGGGTTGAGTGAAGAGCTAACAAAATGGCATCTGCTATTGACCTATTGTAAAGGTAGGTGAATTGGAGTGGATCTAAGTTGCTTCTCAGGCAGGAGCGATATGCTTCATTACAAAGCACTTCACCACAATGGATCAAAGTGCTATGGATGATAGTCATTAATGCAGGTTACCATGTTCTTCTTACGCACCAGTATAATTGAAGCCTGCTTGAAGCAGGTGAGTACCTCAGACTGTGAAAACAAGAGGTTAAAAATATCAGTGAACACTCTAGCCAGTTGATCAACACTCCAGTACTCGGCCAGCTACCCCATCAGAGACAGATGCTTTCCATGGGTTCACCCTCCTGAAATTGCAGGGTCATCAGGGGCTGTGGGAGTTTGTGAAGGTGCCTCCATGGCTTGACAGTCAAAGTGAGCACGAAAGGCACTGAGCTCATCTGGGAGCAAAGCCTTGTTGTCACTTATGTTGCTTGTTTCCACTTTGCAGGAGATGATAGCATTCAAGCCCTGCCACAGCTGTCAAGCATCCTTCAGTGATTCAAGTTTGACCCGGAATTGCCACTTCACACATGGGATGGCTTTCCAGAGATCGTACCTGGACCTCTAGTATTTTACTTGGTCACCAGTCCTGAATGCGACTGATCTGGCCATCAGCAGTTTGCGGATCTCATCTTTCATCCAAGCTTCTGTTCGGGGAAGACTCTGAATGATATTGTGGGGTCACACTCATCTACGAGAGTTTTTATAAAGTCTGTGACAACCATGGGGTATTGGCTCAGGTCCTCTGATGAGTCCTTGAACATGGCCCAGTCCACTGGCTTGAAGCAATCTTGTAGCCACTCCTCTACCTCCCGTGACCACCTCTTTGTTGTCCCTATCTCTGGAGCCTTGCTGTATAGCCTTTGCTTGTATTCAGGACAGCCAAGTAATCAGGTTTCCCAAAATGCAGTCTAGGCATGGAACAGTAGGTATTCCGAACCATATTATAGCAGACAGAGGTCAAGTGTATTGGGACCCCCTGGTGATGCAAGTGATCTGTTGATGATAATGGGGCAGAAATTTCTTCAAACAAGCCTGATTGAAGTCCCCAACAATGATTTGAAAGGCGTCAGGGTAGGCCATTTCTTGTTTGCTGATGGCAGCACTCAATACATCCAATGCCTGCTTAACATCGGCCTTCGGCGGTATGCAAACTGTGGTCCAGAATCATGGAGGAAAACTCCCTTGGTAAGTAGAACAGTCGGCACTTAATCACCAGATGTTCCAGGACAGGAAATGAGAGTGCAAAAGACTGCTGCATCTGAGCACCACAAAGAGTATTAACATGAAATACAGATTCTCGTACACCCCCCCCCCCCCCCACATTTTGCCTTCTCTGAATCAGCAGTCCAGTCCATCTGGTTGATCAAGAAGCCCTCGGGTCTTACCAATGTATTCAGCGTGTCCAGAGTGAACCATGTCTCTGTGTAACACAGAACAAGGTAATTCCTCATTTCCCTCTGACACATAAGTCTTGCCCTTAGGTCCTCAGTCTTGTTCTCCAGTGACTGTACATTTGCTAACAAGATGCCGGGTAGAGTAAGTTTCAGACCTCTTCATTTTAGCCTGGTTTGGAGTCCTCCCTTCCTCCCTCTCTTTCGGCTGTAGAGATGGACCTTGTCTGCTTAAAGCATGTGTGGTGCTCCTTTCTGCGCCTTGTGGTCAATCAGGTGGCAACCTTGCCCTTTCTTTAGCATTTTTGTCTATTTTTTCACGAGGTCGGCACTCAACCCAGCATGGGTAGAAAGCATGCAAGGAGCTGGCCACTCACCTCAAAGTCCAATGCCGATGCCACTACGCCACCAGCTGGCTTGCTTAAAGCATGCCTGAGAGTTAAGTCTGCTGAGTCCTTCAGAGATCGTGAGATCACTCGTTCAGTCAGACCGTTCAAAAGTACGTTATTTAAAAGGAAATTACAGGGGGCAGTTTGCAGTGAGAGTGGTTCAAAAGAACCATACTTAGAAGGCACTTAGAAAACAGGAAAAGCTGGAGGTCAAAAACTTTGGTTACATATATTTCAAGAAAATGTAATTAAGTTTACAGTTTATTCTTATTAATTCAACATTTTTTCACAAATTAAGTAAAAGCATCAATCAGGCCAGTCATTCAAATTAAACAAAACAGCACAAAAGGCGTGTGTGCCTCAGTTGTAATTTACAGAACTCCAGTTGTACAGCAATCTTATTTCTAGGTCAAAGCAAACTCATTAGCCACATAACAGATTCAAGAATTATCTCAGATTTAATGTAACTGTTTCCTATGTACAAATACTGGACAGTTATCTTTTATTATTTCAAACAGCGTGTCTCAAAAAAAACCAAAATAGAAGCGAAGAGCAACACCTAATGGAACTGGAGGTCCCTGATGAAGGGTCTTGACTTGAAATACCAAATGTCCTTTCCCTCCCCAGAGATGGTGCCTGATCTGCTGAGTTCCTCCAGCTCCTCTGGGTGTTATTCCAAATTTTAAAACATCTGCGTCTCTTGCGTATCCAAAAGTAAAGCCAAAGAAACTAATACAAGTAATAGAAGTAACTGGCATAAACATTTGTTAGTATTTGTATCATTCTGCACATATCCTTACCATAATTGATGGAAGTTTCGAACTTGTCGAAATGAACATGATGTGTAGTTTTAGGACATATTTGAATTTCTTGATACAACTGAGAAAATATATAATACCTTTAATTAATTTGTAAAATAGATTAAAAAGTCACAAATTACTGAAAAATACAAACTATCAATTTACTAATATGTACTTATAACATGAATTGTATTCACTGATATAATTTATTCATGTTCCACACTTACTGCAGCTTCAACATTGTATTAGATTCTCCCAAAGGTAGTAATGTCAAGACAATGGCTTTTTAACCATCCTTTAGTTGGAGGATTATCCATAAAGGGTACTAATATGATTAATTAATGGCTAGCTAAAAATGCAACATAAAAATTGAATACAAACCAATGATACACAGATTCTATAGCATTAGAAGCCTGCCATGCTAGAATTCATGCAGGAGATAAAACTCTTGACATGGTTCACTTACCTATAAATATCAAAAATTAAAAGATATCCGTATTTATTGGTTACCATTTAAAATGTAACTTCTCCCAACTGTATCTCTTCCCCAGCTCAAGCGCTATGGACATTTTTGCTGATCCCACCAGGCTTGTTCAATGAAGTAAATGCTTATGAGATCCAATGAAACTTGACAAGTTGGATCTAAAATTGGCTCCATGTCAGGAAGCAAATTAAAATGATCAACTGATTTCCTTACAAATGGAGGACATTGCCAGTAAGGTTCCACAGGGCTTAGTCCCAAATCTCTTGTTTATTTTATAGCCTATACCAATGATTTATATATACGTAGAAGATTAAGAAGTTTGTAGATGATGCAAGAATTGACTATATGCAGAAAGAATGCAATTGAAACTAAGGAGATTTATGAGTACGTTGGTAGAATTAGAGAATGTTAACAGAATTAGAGAATGGTTGGAGAAGCTCCAGGTGCTTATTTTCGAACAAGAGAGACCAAAGAAATAGTAATTGAGGTGCACAAAATCTAAGGAGCCCTGACAGAATGGATAGGAAGGACAACATTTTTCTTGACCAAGAGATCAAAATCCAGAAAGCTTAGATTTCAAATAATTGGTGTAAGAATATAGGAGAAAATTCAGGACTATTTTTATCACCCACAGGCAGTTAAGTTAGAGACTTAAATTTTAAAGATAAAGATTAGCTTTGTATGTCGTATGTACATCAAAACATTGAGACATACAATGAAGTGCGTCATTTTTGTGTCAATGACCAACACAGTCTGAGGAAGTGCTGGGGGCAGCACGCAAGTGTTACCAAGTTCCTGCACCAACATAGCATGCCCACAACTTACTAACTCTAATCTTTACATCTTTAAATGCTTCCTGCACCAACATAGCATGCCCACCACTTACACACATCAAAGTTGCTGGTGAATGCAGCAGGCCAGGCAGCATCTCTAGGAAGAGGTACAGTCGACATTTCGGGCCGAGACCCTTCGTCAGGACTAACTGAAAGAGGAGATAGTAAGAGATTTGAAAGTGGGAGGGGGAGGGGGAGATCCAAAATGATAGGAGAAGACAGGAGGGGGAGGGATGGAGCCAGGAGCTGGATAGTTGATTGGCAAAAGGGGATACGAGAGGATCATGGGACAGGAGGCCCAGGGAGAAGGAAAATGGGGAGGGGGGAAAAAACCCAGAGGATGGGCAAGGGGTATGGTCAGAGGGACAGAGATGCTGTCTGGCCTGCTGCGTTCACCAGCAACTTTGATGTGTGTTGCTTGAATTTCCAGCATCTGCAGAATTCCTCGTGTATGCCCACAACTTACCAACTCTAATCTTTACATCTTTACATGTTTCTCGCACCAACATAGCATGCCCACAACTTACCAACTCTAATCTTTACATCTTTACATGTCTCTCGCACCAACATAGCATGCCCACAACTTACTAACTCTAATCTTTACATGCTTCCTGCACCAACATAGAATGCCCACAAATTACTAACTCTAATCTTTACATTTTTTTGGAATGTGGGAGGGTGCTGGAGCACCAGGAGAAAACTCATACTGTCACAGGAAAACGTACAGATTCCTAACAGGCAGCGACAGCAATTGATCCCTGGTCAATGATCACTGGTGCTGTAAAGCATTGTGCTAACTCATTTAGTCTTTACTACACTTTTGGAAACTAGACATTTTAAAGGTGTTAGAGCAATTTACCCACAAAGTTACAGGCCAGGAAGTTGAAAGTGGGATTAGGCTAGAGGAGTCTTTCTCAGCAGGCTAAGTGCCTGTTTTTTATGCTATAAATTTCTGTGATTACATGAAGCAATCATTTATCCCTTTAACATGTCTTGATTTGTTCACTGCAATAAACATCTTTCTACACTCTGTAAACAATGTTATACAATACTCTGTTTTCCCGAAGTAACTGGTGTTCCTGGTTAACCAAAGTTAAACAACATTCTACTTACAATGAGTAACTAGTGTTTCTGGTTAACCAATGTTAACCAACACTCTACTTCCGATGAGTAACTAGTGTTTCTGGTTAACCAATGTTATTCAACACTCTGCTTTCAATGAGTAACTAGTGTTTCTTGTTAACCAATGGATCTATTTTAAAATTCTCATTTATTTTTCAATTCTTCCACAGAGGCACTCTGCCCTATCTTTGCAGTCAATAAATAATTATAACTGTAAGAGATATTTGTGGTCCTTCAGCTTTGGCCTTCTGAACTTGATCAGTTTAATGGCTTCATCATTAGCAGGGCAATCTCTGACTGTCAGGGCTTTAAACTCTGGAATTCCACGTCTTTATGCCTTTCTACTCCACTGAACTCCAGCAGTTTCGTTAGTCCTCCATCTCAACAGTGACTCATTACCAAATTTTGTCCCCCCGACCACATCTTTATCATTTCCTGTCAGTCACTTTGTGTACAGACACTTCTTGCACCTAACATCACTTGACGTACATATAATCAATCTATATACCATATAAGCTATCTTATTTATTTATATTTATTGTGTTTTTTAATCATTATGTTCTTGATCTTATTGTGATTTTTTAATGCTGCATCAGATCAGGAGTAACAATGATTCAGTGCTCCTTTACACTTGTGTACTAGAAATGAGATTAAGCAATCTTGAATCATACAGGTGTTTTTAATTTTTTTGCTGCATAGTAGTTACTACAAAGTACATTGCTAAGTGCTTACTTTCAAGTTTAAGGTTAGTTTTGCTATATGCGAAAATGAATGGAATACCTTTTGAACTTCTGAATCCAAATCACAAAAGCCCCAAGTGAACAATCTAATCAGGACAAAGGGATAAATAATTGTTTCACAGAATTATGGAAATTTATAACATATAAAACAGCCATTAAGTCTGCTGAGAAAGACTCCTGTAGCCTAACTACTTTCTAGTCGGAAAATGTCAGAGAACTTACTCCCGCCAGAACTTAAGTCTATATAAAGATACATATGTGCTACTATAAGAATAGAGCTGTATGGAACTGCTAGGCAAGGATGCCATAACCCACCAATTACAAACCCAGTGGAATAAGTGGTTAAAGGGGTAGGGGTAACAAGCATTCCACACATTGAGAACTCCTAAATGGTGACCAAGTCAGGGCAGTTTAACTATCTGTTGTACCTGATCGTTAAAAAAAACTGGTGATTATACTACAAGTAAACTTTTCATTGCACTTATACATACATATACTCTGCATATGACAATAAAGTCAACTTTATTGACTTCGTTTGAGAAACTGTTGCGAAAACCACTTGGGGGATCTAGGCTTTAAACTGAACCCCAGACCAAGATTAAGGAACTTCTGACTACCCTGATTCTGAAGGATCAGTGCTGAGAAAGCAATGCGATAGCAGCAGACTTAGACAAACTGGAAGAATGGGCAAAAAAGTAGTAGATGGAATGCCATATTGAGAAATGTATGATAATACATTTTGGTAAAAGGAACAATAGTGCGGACTATTATCTAAATGGGGAAAAGGTTCAAACATCAAAGGTGCTGAGGGACTTGGGAGTCCTCGTGCAAGACACCCAGGTTAATTTACAGTTTGAGTCTGTGGTAAAGAAGGCAAATGCAATATTAGCATTTATATCAAGGGGAATAGAGTATAAAAGCAAAGAGATAATACTGAAGCTTTATAAGACTCTAGTCAGACCGCATTTGGAGCATTGTCAACAGTTTTGTGCCCCATATCTCAGAAAGGATGTGTTGTCATTGGAGAGAGTCCAGAGGAGGTTAACAAGGATGGTTCCAGAAATGAACGAACTTATGAGGAGTGTTTGGCAGCTATGGACCTGTACTCACTGGAATTTAGAAGAATGCGAATGGGGATCTCATTGAAACTAGCTAATGTTAAAAAGACTAGATAGGGTGGATATGGAGAGGATGCTTTCTCTGGTGAGGGTATCCAGAACTAGAGGGCACAGCCTCACAATTGAGGGGCAACCCTTTAGAACAGAGGTAAGGAGGAATTGTTTTAGCCAAAGAGTGGTGAATCTACGGAATGCTCTGCCACAGACTGTGGTGGAAGCCAAGTCCGTGAGTATACTTAAGGTGGGGAAGTTGATTGTTTTCTGATCAGTCTGGGCATCAAAGGATATGTCGAGAAGGCAGGAGTATGGGGTTGAGTGGGATCCGGGATCAGCCATGATGGAATGTGGAGCAGACTCGATGGGCTGAATGGCCTAATTCTGCCCCTGTGTCTTATAGTCTTATATCCAAAAAAAAGGGATTTTGCAAGACAAGGGCATGAGAACAGAGGGGTGGGCTGAGCTGGGCTGCTTTACAAACACAACTGAATGGCTGTGTGGCCAATATCCATTTAGTAATTGTTCTGTGATTCTATGATTCAGTGAAGTGGAAGTGATGAAATGGGTGCAAAATTGGTTGTAGACAGGCGGCAGAGTCACAGGGAGTGGTTGCTTTTCAGGCTTGATGAAAACAGGAAAAGACTTGGACTAAGTTGTGTCAATTACTTGTAAAATTTACAGATATCATAAACATGGAATTATGGTAAGCAGAAAGGTGGACACTGATAAACTTCAGAAGGATGTGGACTAACATGCCACAAATGAAATTTAATTCAGAGAAATACATGGTAATATTGTGGGAAGAACAATAAGAGAAAAAAAATTGAATTTCAAATGTAGCACATGATTAGAAACCTAGGTGTACAAATCATTGAAGGTGAAAGAACAGGTAGAGAAAACAATTAAAAGTGTTTTCCTGAGATATAAATATTAAGATTGATACATAGCTCCAAAAGCAATGTTACATTGAACATTGATCAAACACCTAGTTTGACTAGAACTAAAGCTCTGTCTCATTGTACATTTCATGCACCACATGTCTGCCCGCATGAATCTTAATGTTTATAAGATATTTATAAAGCCCTGAAAAGTTGAAGTACTTCAGTTATTTAGAAAGAATATAGAAGCTGGGAATGTTCACCTAGTGTACAGAAGACAAGAAGTGATTTGTAAGTAGTTTTCAAAATCATGACCTCAACAAAGTGAGCATAGATCAGGAGACAATTGTTTAAATTGATTGGCAGAATAATCTGGAGTAAAATGAGGTAAACCTTTTTGACACAGTGGTTGTCATGCTGTGGAGATGGGAATGGAAGCAGACTCTGTTATCATTTCAAGAAGAAATTAAGGAAGAGGTAAAAACTGGGCAATGTGATTTAATAGATTCCCCTTGCACGGAGTTGGCAAAGACCCAATAGGTCAAATGACTTCTTTATCAGTTGTAATAATGTAATAATTCTATTCAAGCTAACACAAATCCAAAGGACCAAATAAATCCAAAAATACAACTTAACAATTTTGCATTAATGCAAAAACAGATAAGGATCAGCATGGCTAAAATTATTGTTAACAAGTTCTTTCTGAGATTATCCTTTAACCATGCCTTCTTTTAGATCATTTTCTCCTCTATCAACAACCGAAGAAACAAGTCGAAGATGAGTAGACAACGTTTATAACCAAACAGCCATGTCGCACAGCACAATGTTGCTTTGCTTTTCTGAGATTACTTTGTGTGATATACAGTATGCACAAATAAATTATGTAACTAATTATGATAGAAATAAATAACAAAATAAGAACATCCTTCGATTCTTAATGTTATACAAATTGACAACTTACATAAAAACTTCTGATAATGTAACAATTAAACAGTACAAAAATTTGCATTGTCTTGTAAAAATATCAATGCACTTGCCATATATACATATTGGCTGCTAATATCCATTCTTCATTTGTGTAAATTTATATTCAGGCTGCTTACCAGTTCATGAATATCCTCTTGTTTAGGTATATAATATTGAATGTGATTATTCATTGTAAACTTCAAACGAACATAGTGACTACCAGGGTCCAAATTATGTGCCTGTGATGGAATAGAAAAATGCAGATACAGAGAAATTGATCACTGATTTGCTCTGGTTGTTACAAATATAATGAACAATGTTCCATTTTAAACATAATGTAACATACCTGGGGAAAATCTGTAATTCAACATTATTTTGAATGGATAACATACAGAATGCTACAGCTTTTAGATTCTTTTTATAAAGGAGTTAATTAAGTATGCATAGTAGCATGTGAAAGCTAGCTAAGGATAAATATATCCCTGACCTACTCCTCCTTTTCAATCACAACCATACATCCCTTTTGCACTTTTGTTTGTGCTTCAGAATGCAAATTTGAATGTATTAAATAAAAAAGAGATTAGCTGAAATTTCACAGTCATTCCTTCACTCCCATGACAACTTTGGAGCATGAAGTTATTCCCTATGGGAACTTCTTGAGCTAAAATTCTCCAGCATGTGAAATATTAAAACATTTCCCTTAATGTTCATTAGCTAATGACAAGGCAATTAATTTAAACAAAATACTTATTTGCATTCTTTTTTAATGATTTATTTTCAAGGGAATTAATAATATAATCCTGCATATTAATTTTTCTTTGGCTATGTAGTTTGGATTTTGAATATAATTTAGCCCTGATCACATGATAGTACATCAAGACAGCACACTGAATTAATGGAGCTACAGACATGCAAAACAGGAACAAAGATAGAAAGAAATTCATCATACAAAATCATGAAAATAATGGAAGGCTGAGAACTAGTCACTATAAAAGGGTTAGTAACTAATTCTGTTGGCTTGTGAATAAAATGCAGTTTCCATGACCATCAATCAGATCAACTATGTTCAGATATTAGGCATTTTTTGAAGCTGTTAATAAAACAGAACTGAACTCTGAGATAGAAAAGCATTTAACTGGTGGTCTACAAAATAGAAAACAAATAAGTTTCATTATTTAAAAATATATTCAGATCCACATATAAATCTTTTCAAATGAAATAGTGTTCCCAATTTTTTCGCTTTGTTTAAGCTCTAGTGTATATTCCTGCTCTCCAACCTCTTAATTTAATTTCCAAAAATAATAAACTTTTGAAGTGCCCCAAAATAGACAATGAGGCACAGAAACAAAACTGCTGATTAGAAACATTTAGTACAGAGAACTTTAATTATCTCCTTTACTTAAGATAGTCTTGAACATTTCATCAAAAGGGTCATGAAAGTATGCAGAGGTAAATGCAATGAAATTGCAGACAGCTGGATAAAGGTTGAATTATTACTTTAAATAATTTTCTTTCTTTATAAAATAGATTCAGAATTTATCCCACAGAGTCACTCGTTAATAACAATTTGTCTATTCCATTAGTCATTTTGTAGTGCATAGAATACTTCCAAAATTGTAAAATGAGGTGGATATCATTTACTAATTTCATTATCTACACTAACAGCATAGTACTTGTTTGGTAAGTAGCTATTTCAGAATTAATTGAACAGAATTTTCCTTAACCATTTCTTGAAATTTTGGTATTAGTTATTCAAACATGTTGCATTTAAGAACTGTTGTCCTTTAGAACAAAACAAGTAGGCGAATCAGAAAGTTTTATTGGATTCTAATATATTTTTACATTGAAACAGATTTTGGCCCCTCCTTGGATGGCATGTTCACATTTGTTAATGTATCAAACAATACTGTTGATCAAAAAGAGCAAGCAACACAATGTTAGAAAAACAATTGTGACACATTCTGTGTAATTAAACTACATATTACAATGTATATTTTTACACTTAAGTAGCAAATCTATTTTCAGAGGGCGCTATTAAGGAATGCCATTAATGGTTAAAGTTTTAAACAATGAAGCAGGATATAAAAGTGAAAATCATTTGCAAAATACTTTCAAGCATCTACCGGCACTATGCAGCATTCTAAATTCCATTGCAGGCTTTTAAAGCAAGTCTTTAATTATGTAGAAAAATTAACAAATAAATGTATTTTGTTCTTTAGTAAGTACTTCTTTTATGTACATACATTTTTTGTCTATGAAGAAAGTAAATGGATAAAATATTATCATACTTCAGTGATTATTAAAATTATTCCACACAATAATTGTAATAAAATCCTTTTCTTCTCAAAAGCCTGCCATGAAATGTTCGATTACTTGATATCTTTATCATTCTACTATACTAGAACACTTCAGGTTCTTAACTCACAGTATGATTTGAAGTGAGAAGATGCAGATCAAACAAAAAGGGAAATGTGCATGAGCTGATGCAGGAGATAGGAGAGAAAACACAGGTAACAAGAAGTTATAATACAGAAGAAGGCATCACAACAATTTACAACAAACTCTATTTGCATTCATACATTTCAGGAATATGGCCATTAATGAGAAACATGCAAACGAATGAGGGTGTGATTCAGACCACATCAAGGCATACAGAATCTTAACCTAAAAGTTTATACGCAGGAGGTCCTGTAGTCTTGTCACATTTTTAAAAATACTAAATATTTAAAATCTCGCTAACTGAAAAATATCATTATTTTATTGGCATGCCAACTAACAAATCATCTCTTCAGTAACAGCAGCATTGTTAAGAGTTGCATTGTGGTAAATAAGAGCATTATATGGAGCAACACACACTGAAAATGCTGGAGGAACTCAGCAGGTCAGTCAGCATCTATGGAAAAAAGTACAGCCGATGTTTCGGACCGAAACCCTTCAGTAGGACTGGAGAAAAAAAACCTGAGGAGTAGATTTGAAAGGTGGGGGTAGGGGAGAAAGAAATGCCAGGTGATAGGTGAAACTTGGAGGGGGAGGAATGAAGCAAAGAGCTAGGAAATTGATTGGTGAAAGAGACAGAAGGACATGGAAAAAAGAAAAAAAAGGTGAGGGGGGAGGAGCACCAGAGGGAGGCGATGGGCAGGCAAGGAGATAATATGAGTGAGAGGGGCAAAGGGATGGGAAATAGTGAATGGGGAGGCATTACTAAAAGTTCGTTCATGCCATAAGGTTGGAGACTACCCAAATGGAATATAAGGTGTTGTTCCTCCAGCCTAAGTGTGGCCTTATCCTGACAGTGGAGGAGGCCACAGATGGACATATCAGAATGGGAATGGGAAGTGGAATTAAAATTGGTGGCCACTGGGAGATCCCTCTTGCTCTTGCTGTCTCCCAATCTACGTCAGGACTCGCTGATATACAAAAGGCCACACCAGGAGCACCGAACACAGTATATGACCCCAACAGACTCACAGGTGAATTATCGCCTCACCTGGAAGGACGGTTTGGGGCCCTGAATGGAAGTGAGGCAGGAGGTGTAGGGGCAGGTGTAGCACTTGTTCCACTTACAAGGATAATTGCCAGGAGGGAGATCAGTGGGGAGGGTTAAATGGACAAGGGAGTTGTGTAGGGACCGATCCCTGCGGAAAGCAGAAAGTGGGGGGCGGGGACGGAAAGATGTGTTTGGTGATGGGATCCATTTGGAGGTGGCGGACGTTTTGGAGAATTATCTGCTGGACATGGAGGCTGGTGGGATGTTAGGTGAGGACAAGAGGAACCCTATCTCTGGTAGGGTGGCGGGAGGATGGGTTAAGAGCAAACATGTGTAAAATGGAAGAGATGTGGTTGAGGGCAGTGTTGACGGTGGAGGAAGGGAAGCCCCTTTCTTTGAAAAAGGAGGACATCTCCTTTGTTCTAGAATGAAAAGGCTCATCCTGGGAGCAGTATACGGAGAGATGTTTTTAAAGCTAGCATGTTCCTAACTCCCTTAAAATTGAACTACAAAATTAATCCTGCAAATCTCCAACAATCCGCAATGCAACTATTCAAAAGCTCCAATGGTCCAACATCTAGCTCACTACGTAATGTTTTCTGAGCTCCTTCTCAACTCAATGGGAGTTCAGCTCCCATACTTCATTCCCATTCTTCAGGGCTTGGTTCCCATGCTCCCTTACCACTTGCCAGGTCTTTGATTTATGCACTCTTTTTCCACTCACCAGGTCAAGTTCCCCTGCTCCCTTTCAACTTACCTGATTCAGTCAACAAATTATTATACTGTTTAGCAGCTAAAAGAGAGTACATTAACAAAATAAATTACATTTGATAGCCAGTTATCCACTAATATATGGAGAATGCCAGACTATTGGAGTTTAAACATAGAATTTACATTTACAAATAACATTGAATTTTCACCTCCGAATTTTTCAAAGAATTCAGATAATTAATATCTAAAATTATATGTAAAATGCCCACCAGCATTATTTAAATATGATCAAGAATAAAATTTACATAATTATTTACATGATCCTGGCATTACTAATAAAATAAGATTGGAGAATGAAATGGGACACGTTGGAAAAAGGTTACTCAGGATAACAGCAATTTTATTATAATGCACTTTTGGTAACACAAAGCACTATAATTTCCACGTTATGTAATTTATCCTCATGAGATCTCTGGTCAAGAAATAAATTCATCTATGTCAGTGCATAACCAAACTCAATCTCCACTTGTAAGTTATAGTTCTCAGCTCTCAATCTCTATCACTATAGTTTGTGTTTATTTTGAATGTAAACATACCAAAATATCTATCACTATTGCTCAAAGTTCCTCTGCACATAGCTACCAATTTCACTCCTTTTCCCATGTGCTGCATATCACTTCTTCCCAAAGGACCTCACCTTGTTCAAACATCTACTTGCAGCTCAACAATGCAGCTAGATCTGGAGGCAGAAGTTCTATTCGAGTACAGGAGCAGGGAGGTACTACTGCAGTTGTACAAGGCCTTGGTGAGACCACACCTGGAGTATTGTGTGCAGTTTTGGTCCCCTAATCTGAGGAAAGACATCTTTGCCATAGAGGGAGTACAAAGAAGGTTCACCAGATTGATTCCTGGGATGGCAGGTCTTTCATATGAAGAAAGACTGGATGAACTGGGCTTGTACTCGTTGGAATTTAGAAGATTGAGGGGGGATCTGATTGAAACGTATAAGATCCTAAAGGGATTGGACAGGCTAGATGCGGGAAGATTGTTCCCGATATTGGGGAGGTCCAGAACGAGGGGTCACAGTTTGAGGATAGAGGGGAAGCCTTTTAGGACCGAGATTAGGAAAAACTTCTTCACACAGAGAGTGGTGAATCTGTGGAATTCTCTGCCACAGCAAACTGTTGAGGCCGGTTCATTGGCTGTGTTTAAGAGGAAGTTAGATATGACCCTTGTGGCTACAGGGGTCAGGGGGTATGGAGGGAAGGCTGGGTTCTGAGTTGGATGATCAGCCATGATCATAATAAATGGCGGTGCAGGCTTGAAGGGCCGAATGGCCTACTCCTGCACCTATTTTCTATGTTTCTATGTTTCTAAATACAGAAATTATGAATAACATATATCAAGTAGACTCTAATGTTTTGAAACCCTACCTATTAGATCAAAAATATCAATAGAATAAACTATATAAGTTTGTAAGTGATATTCCAAAACAATTTTCTTTGTTTTTCTATTGGGACTGATTCTTAAAAAAATACACAGAGCTTATCATGTAAAAACCAACATCCAACAGGTGTCACTAAATGGGTGCATACAACAATAACATAAATAGAATATTGAACTAGTAATTTTTAAGTGTTTCCTAAAAATCACTTCCGAGACTTCCGAGTAGCTATTTTCTATCTGTTCCTCTGTGTCTACTTATCTGAATTTTTTTTAACTATCTAGGCTAGTTTTTTTAATATTCAAATCACTATAATTTGCACATTGCACATTCAGATGGAGACATAAAATAAAGGCTTTTACTCCTCATGTATGTGAATTATGTAAGAAATAAAATTCAATTCAATACTAAAACACAATTAATAAATTATACCCAGGACATATTGTCATAAATCTTGAGGAATTAAGGTATTCAAAGGATTCTCCTATTCATTGCACACTGTGGCATTAGATCATAAAGGTACCTGGTCCGACCCCTATCTTGTACAAGCTTGACTGATCTCAACCACAATAGTGCTACCAAGTTCTATAATTCATCGCTCACTTGAACAAACACAGTTTAGCAAAATTCAGACCTGAAATGTTAAATCTATTTTTCTTTCTATAAACGTTTCCAGAAAATGTTTCCAATAATTTTTAAAACAGTTTGCTTTATCAGCATTCCTGGTACCAGGTTCAAAAATATCCAACCCATGCAATACCAGCTTATGATGATAGTGATATAATTTTTTCTGTCGAAAGCTCTGCAGTAACTTGTCAATAAGTATCACATCCAAGCTCTGTAACCACAGCAACCAAGATAGATATATAAAAACAACAGAGGAATGCCATCATGTTCCAATTTTGATTGAAGTTACACATTTGATAATGAATAGCTACTGTTCTTTCGGTGCTATCATCAAAATTCATGAATCTACAACATCAGGCCACCAAAGAGTGTAGCCAACCCTGCAGTTAATGCAATTAATTCAAGGTAAACCAATGTTAAGGAACTCAAATAGGTAATTGTAAAGGCAGTAGTGACCTTTATGAATAAAATTGACTAAATTTTCTATACCAGCTTGCAATAAGGAAATATTAGATCCTTTTGGAAGAAACTTTTAAAACAGCGTAATGACCTGAAGCATCTGTGAAAGGAATCATTCATACAGAGACATAAGCAAGGCTAACTAAGGACACGATATACAGTACAGATCAGCTTTCTCAGAGTTCATGGGACACAACTTTGTAACTTTGAAGTCAACAGCTAAACGTTTACACAAATAAGTACATTTTAAACTGCTTATAAGCTCAGAATTTTTCTCTATCACTACATCTTCTCTGTGAAAACTGATAACATGGACAAATTAACTACAGTAATTATGGACTTAATTTCACACAGACGTTAACTTCAAAAGGGCCCTTTTGGTTCATCTCATTAAAATGATCAAGGATTGTGATTTTTTATTTCGGCAAATGTAGACAATATACAAGGAAACTGGATTAAAGGGTTGATCTTTTGCACAGATAGCAATAATCTCTCAAACAATATAAAGAATCCAGAATCAAAATTGAAAATCCATGTAAATTGAAACTATAGCTACAATTGAGAGTTAAAGTTAGGTAAACTCAAGTTAGGACATGAAGATTATTTTAGTGATGGCATTTTGTAATCCTTACAATCCTTACAACTTTTGTACTCCTTACAATATATCTTTTATAGTGTTTGAACCTGTAACATTTTATTATTACTTTTAACTTGGTTTCAATAAATCTTCGGAAGAATTATCTGTCTTGCTGTGCTGTAAGCTCTGAGTAATTTTACTCACCTGAATGGTATTTTATATTTTTTTTCTTATAATACCATATTCTCAGAAGTATTTTGCTTTCGCAATAGTTAAATATGTTGACTTGTTTTTGTGAGTGTTGCAAAAGCAGCAGTAAAAGATTATAGCCAAAATCATGGTCTCTGTGTTCAACCCCATGTTATTTCTGAAGAACTTCCTACTTCACATGGCCTTGTGGGCATGATTGTCCCAGGGGCCTTTGTTGTCACAGCCATCCTGTGAGCAGTAACTATATACCATGTAGCAGTTCTGCTCCTTAGATGACCTAGATGGCCGTGTAACTATTGTCTTTAAGCTGCTTTTAAATGGGCCTAATGGCAGAGACATTTAAAAAGTCCAAAAAGTTTATGATTTTAAAATTATCATAAAATAAAAAGATTATATTATTACACCAAAACAAATTTAAGAAATATGCTCTTTAGAAGAACATTAAGCTAAGCAGAACAAGCTACTTACCTCCACTTATCTTTACAATTAAGGTCAGTAGTTCAATTCAAATGATGTGAAGCTGAGAGGCAGGATGCAAATACATTTGGCCTCTCACCTTAAGATGTTTGCAATCCTCTCCTGCCTTAGGCTTGTCTCCAGCTCACATCTGCTTTCAGCATTATGAGGTGAGGGCACAGAGGTCAGCATAGGGTTGGTGCTATACAAAGCACCTTACTGATGGTTCTCCAGAGAATCACCAGCAAAATATAATCAAATGAAGATAATAATGTTAAGGAGAGTTAAAGGAATTGATACTTAGTACCGGATATAAGTAACGGAGGAGATAAAGCAAATTTTTTAAAGTTAATTTAATTTCATGAAAAGATGTATTCACAAAATATATTTAATTAACTACCTTTCAGAAAATGCCATCAATCACAAAAAAAAGTTTCATTCTCTAATTACTAATTTAAAATTCTGTAGGGTTCTTGATTTAACCAACCACCAGTTTTAAACAGTTTACTTTTATCATCATCCTGATGAAAGTATAGGATAATTGACAGTAAACATACCTTACAAGCTACTTCAAGAATTTCCTGAGCCGAGATCCCTGGATGTACTACGATCAAGATGGGCTGATCATCTGGTAAACAGACCCATGACGGTGCGAGGGGATCAGTAACCCAGTTGTCACTCCCAGATGACTGTTGCCGAATACTGGTGCTCAGATTCTTTTCTCTCTGAGGAAATAACAGTAATAACCTGCACTCAAACTGTTTTTTTTGCAATAAATGGGTTAATATAAAAGTCTTCTACCAGAAGATGACATAAAGATACAATGGTAACTCAATTATCATTGTTTGACAGCAAAACCTAAAATTAACACCAATTTTTAAAAAGTCAATAACATATAGTTGATAAGCCAACTCTTTACCACTTGGTTAACTTTTTTTAAATATTTGTTTCAGCAAATCAGAATATGTAGAATTAAAATGATTAATTTGCTTGGCCAATCAATAACAGGCTGTGAATTAAAAATCTACAAATCAAAATCTCAGCATACTTCAATGATTATTTCTTCTCATCTTTGATAATTCAACTTTCTAATATTATCAAGAGCATAAATCAGATATCTGACAATTATTGCCAAAATTAAAATTTTCTACAGAATCTGATAGAAATTATCATAAAATATTAAATAGCAGTATATGCAAATTAATCACATCCAAACACTTATGGTGAGATGCAAGTTGGTAGGCTCCACAATCTCGCATATTTCTTCTCTAACACAGGGAGCTTTAGCCCCTCAAGCCACTAGGTGGCATCTGCAGCTTCCTCATAAAAATGCATCTGAATTTGTACAGGTAAAAATAAAAAAATTGTCACAAATTTTGAACTCAAGTTGTAACATTTCCTCCTTGCCACAAGCTGTCTTTAAAAGTACCAATTCGTATTAATGGAGAAATCAGTCATTGCAAAATATTTTGAAGCAAGAAAAATATAAGCCAAATGAACAAAAGTGATATGAATTAAATCAAAGTAAATTCAGTATTGCACAAAGAGGATTAAGACATTATTACAAGTGAGAACGACTTGCAATGCTTCTCTTCCTGATCCTATAATGTCACCACTGATGTCTATCTCCTATTTCTCTCCCAAATGCTGTCCCTCGCCATCATATGGTGTCAGTTTTTATATGTGTTCTGTTTTCAGATCAGCTCACTGGACATTTGCTTTGTCTCTAAATTGCTCAGAATTTTCACAGATGGGGAATCATCCTGTTTAACATCGAGCACTGGATGAGCAGTTGCTTTTCAATTAAGTGCAGACGTAATTAAACATGCTTTTTGGTTTCCATTGGAAATTTCATTCTCTGACCAGGGGCTAATCCTTCTCTCCAGCTTCTATCTGAAATTGCATCAGTTAGTTCAAAGATCAAAGTAAATTTATTATCAAAGTACATACAGTGTATGTCAACTCACACAACCCTGAGATTCATTTTCTTGCGGGCATACACAGTAAATCCACGAAACAACGAAAGACCGCACCCCAACAGGACAGACAAACAACCAATGTGCAAAAGACCACAAACTATACAAAAGAAAAATAACTATAATAAATAAATAAATAATCAATAAATATTGAGAACATGAGATGGAAAGTTCTTGAAAGTGAGTCCATAGGTGTGGGAATAGTTCAGTGATGGGGCGAGTGAAGTTATCCCTACTGGTTCTAGAGCCGGGTGGCTGAGGGATAATAACTATTCCTGAACCTGATGCTGTGAGCCCTGAGGATCACGTACCTTCTTCCTGATGGCAGCAATGAGAAGAGAGCTGCCATCACAACCTTTGTCATAAATTTGACCACAAAATAGACTTCAGATCACATATCTGTACCATTTGTTTTATCTCTACTATTGAATAATATTCAGACTAGCTTTCCTCATTTTACTTTCTGTTTACTTAAGGTTACTGAAAATCTACTGCCTGGGTCCTACTTTGCACCATGTTCAATTTAACCATTACCCATGCACAGTTACGCCCACTGGCCTCCAGTCTGACTAAGGGTCTTGGCCCGAAATGTCAACTGTACCTCTTCCTAGAGATGTTGCCTGGCCTGCTGCATTCACCAGTAACTTTGATGTGTGCAGCCTCCTGTTAATCAATTTTCTTACTCTTCTTCAAGTCAATTCATGTTGTAAACCCATTTTGTCTTTGTAATCTCTTCTAAAGCCTATAACTCTGCAAGATATCTGTTTTCCTCTAATTCTGGCCTCTGATCCATGCACAGGTTTAATCTCTTCTCCACTGGTGTAGTATTTTCAGCTGGAATGACACTGAACTCTGTGATTAGCCCTCTAATTTTCTCTATTATATCTCACTCTTCCCTCCACTATGACACGGCTTATAAAGTCTCATATTGAGTCACTGGGTCACAGTTACACAAGCCCTTCAGCCCAGCTTGTCCATACTAACCAAGATGCCTACCTGACCTAGTCCCATTTGCCACATATTACTCTGTCCATGTAATTGTCCAAACATTGTAACTGTGCCCACCTCTACCACCTCCTCCTGCAGCTCATTCCATATACCCATCACCCTCTATGTGGAAAAAAATTTGCCTCTCAGGTCCCCTTTAGATCTACCTGCTCTCACCTTAAAACTATACTCTTTTGTCTAAGGACATCCCCAGCCCTTATTTATGCCCTCTCATGATTATACCTCTATAAGGTTGCCCCTCAGCCTCCTATGCTCCGGGGGAGAGGGGGGAACAAAACCCAAGCCTATCAAGTCTATCCTTATAACGTAGCCGCCCAAGTCCCAGGAGGGACCTTTTCAGCATCTTCTCCAGCTTAAGGACATTGTTTCTACAGCAAAGTGGCCAGAATTGCACAAATACCCCGTGTATGGTCTCATCAACATGTTGTACAGTTACCCCAACTTTTGTATTCAGAAGCATGCCAAAATCCTTCTTCACCACCTTGTGAACAAACTTCTGATTGTCTGTCCAATTGAGTTACTGTAGATGGAACAGCTGATTATCTCCTTCTCACTGGTTAGCTTGTCTCTGACCTCCAAGCTGCACAATGAAACATGTAACTGGTGGTAAAATGCTCCCACCACTAATCTCCTCCTTCCTTAAGTGACCTAGCATCAAATTTTAGTTGATGATGTTTCTATGAAATACCTTGGGGTTACTCACAAGAAAGAGGGAATAAAAACTTAAATTTCTTCCATAGTTATAACTTTCACTTTGTGTTTATTGTTGAAGACCTGACTAATTAGACGCCTTAAGTTCTAAAGAATTTCAAAGCAAATTCCATCACAACTGCCTCTCACCAGCTGGGGAAACAAGCACTTCTGCTTAAATAAATCAAATGAACTTTACATATCTGAAGGCATTTCCTATAGATGTGCAGGAATATTTTTCAGAAAACTGACCTCTCTATTAATCATCCAATCAAATAAAATAAATTGGAAGAAATGTGCTTAATTGCCACCATGACATGAGAAGTATTCCAAACCCACAAACTAGAATCTATTTTTTTTTCCACCAGTTTTTCATGTCACTATTTCCCTGTTTATCTAAGCACACTTACACAGGGAAACCACGGGTGTTTTTTAAAAAATGAACATCATTTACTAGTCAAACTTGACTCTGAGATGATCATGAGAACATAATGGTCAATATTACCCCTCATCTAACATTCAAAGTATAATCACATTCTGTAGCAGCAATCACATACTGCATTCCCTCTCACTGCTCTCCCTCGTGAAGGAAAGACAAGTGAAGCAGTCTTGTTGCTGTTTCAGATGGCATCAGTAAGACTGGGAATTGAACCTATTTCCCCAAACTGTGAGATTCCCAGCTATTCACTGATTATACTGTGAACTAAAGGGGTGTGAGGAGGGAGGGGTGTGAGGAGGGAGAGGTGTGAGGAGGGAGAGGTGTGAGGAGGGAGGGGTGTGAGGAGGGAGAGGTGTGAGGAGGGAAGGGTGTGAGGAGGGAAGGGTGTGAGGAGGGAGAGGTGTGAGGAGGGAGGGGTGTGAGGAGGGAGAGGTGTGAGGAGGGAGAGGTGTGAGGAGGGAGGGGGTGTGAGGAGGGAGGGGTGTGAGGAGGGAGGGGTGTGAGGAGGGAGAGGTGTGAGGAGGGAGAGGTGTGAGGAGGGAGGGGTGTGAGGAGGGAGAGGTGTGAGGAGGGAGAGGTGTGAGGAGGGAGGGGTGTGAGGAGGGAGGGGTGTGAGGAGGGAGGGGTGTGAGGAGGGTGTGAGAGCTTTCCATCAGATTACTTCTGTTTGCTCCGTAACTGCAGAGGAAACTAACAGAACAATATCTCTCCATGGTTTCAGCAGAAGAATTAGCAAATACAGTTGACACCCACATTATTACTTATCAGGCTTTGGAAATCCGCTCTTACAAAAATCACAGATACCACTCAAAAATCTGAGATATACAATAAAATTCACTCTTGCGGATTTATGTGAGAAAAAGAAGTGAATAAAGTAACACTTTTCTCCAACTTGCATTATTTAATGCACATGCAGCTTTGCTTTAAGGAAAATCTCATTACAGCCTGTTTCATAGAAGCATAGAAAACCTACAGCACAATACAGGCCCTTCAGCCCACAATGCTGTGCTGAACACATACTTACTTTAGGAATTACCTAGCTTTACCCATAGCCCTCTATTTTTCTAAGCTCCATGTACCTATGCAGGAGTCTCTTAAAAGACCCTGTTGTATCCGTCTCCACCACCGTCACCGGCAGCCCATTCCACGCTGTCACCACTCTCTGCGTAAAAACTTACCCCTGACATCTCTTCTGTACCTACTTCCAGGCACCTTCAAACTGTGTCCTCTTGTGTTAGCCATTTCAGCCCTGGGAAAAAGCCTCTCACTATCCACACGATCAATGCCTCTCATCATCTTACACACCAGTGTTTCCATGGAACACAGCTCCCCATAACATGAGGGTTGCCTGTATAATAACTCTTTTATAATAGCATGACAGAGAACAAACTTCCAGGGTTTTTATTAATCTAGTATTAATGCAAACCAATGTTTTTGAACTTAGTTTATTCAGAAAGAGGCCATTACGCAAATGCAAACATTAATCTCAATACAGTTAACCTCATCCTGTGTTGGTTAAGGTTTAGTCAAGCCGGTATATGCAGTCAATACATACTTACACTGGTATCTGTTGAACATTCATTAAAGATCCCTTCTAAAGATTTCTTCAGAGTTGCTTCACTGTCACCAAAGAGCTAAAGAAAAAAAGTACATGAAATTATATTGAATAGCCAATTATTTTCTTCACACTTTCCCTTCACGTGTTTATTTGTACCCAATGAACTCACTTCTTTTGTTTTCCATTGTTTTACCTCTTCAGTTTCTGTATTGCTACTCACTGGCCAACCATTGTGGGAAGCATTCAAATAATTCTTAAAGGTTTCAAAATTGGACAAATCACTGTGCCATGTGCCAGGAAGGACTTCACTATACAGGTATGAATATTGACACAGTATCATCAAAATGTGCAGTCGACTCAAAACCTGGAAGAATTCCAACATTTTAAAAAGACGAACAGATTTATAACTGAATAATGTCGGTTAAAATTTAGTGCAACTTGTTAAAGTAAATAGGTAGTATGTATATTGAATGGATGATGTTGAAGTGTAAAAAACAGAAATTTATAAGTTTTGGTAGGCTCCATGTAATCTCAAAGGAGGAAGAACCTTAAACCTATTATAATTCATCCCTTCAGTACCTAATTGTTTCATGCGTGACTTCACGTCCCTTGATTGTAATTGCTGTTAATTGAGTTTTCGCTCTTCTATAAATAAAATGCATATTTCCATCTCATTTATTTACATCTCATTATTGTTAATGAATATTCAGTTAAAATATAATTTCATGCACTCCATTTTATTTTACAAATGCTGCTACTCATTTTTATATTTATTTTCTAACATCACATTTTAGATTTTATAATAATGTTTTAAGATAGCCCATTAGTTAAATTCAATTCAATAAAAATAAAATCCATATCACATAGCATCTGAGGATATATCAATGATTACATCCAGATGGGCTGCATTCAAAACGATATTATCATCAAGAAGAATTAGTGTTGTTCTTAAAAACATCACAAAGGGAATGGGTAATTAAAACTTAACTCAAGTTAGCCCAGCAAGGAATGCAATCTGATAATCTCACAAGAAGTTGAACAGAGAATTGAAAGCCAAGTAAATGAGATGGTTCCTAGTGTTAAATGTAACACAACCCCCTTTAACTTTAGCATAGTACAAACCTGTACAATGCTTGGTCAGGAGTTTGCTGTCCATTATCATAGTGAGTTATGATCTGAAGGCTTCATTAGGTCAGCAGCAAAGAATAATCTCTCATTTGCTACCAAGCATTAACTGGATGAATGATTGAAAACAAAAAGAGGCCAACAAAAAATTATCAAGCTGATTTATCTGTGCAACGTGTGAAGCAACAAAATAATGATTTCCAACAGAATGTACACGGTAAAGAGCAATGTCTTGATGCAACACATCAGAATGAATCAAATGCATGACTTAGTTCCAGATAGTCCTCGGGTACAGTGACGCCATCGGAATGTCCTGCATTCAAGAATGCCCTGTACTGTTCAGTTTTCAATTATCTATTAGAATAACCTGGAAATATAACAATACTAACCCAAGTGATCTAAAATACATATTTCAGTCGCTTCCTTCAAATAAGTTGACAGGGATACCATTTAGAGACTCATATCTGACCTTAATAATTAAACTGGTTTGTCTGAATGACAGGTGAACATTCCAACCAGCAGTTACAATTCAAATCTTTTACTCATTTTATTCCTTGAAATGTAAACGATAAAGTAATTGCCTAACAACATACATCAAAGTTGCTGGTGAACGCAGCAGGCCAAGCAGCATCTATAGGAAGAGGCGCAGTCGACGTTTCAGGCCGAGACCCTTCGTCAGGACTAACTGAAGGAAGAGTGAGTAAGGGATTTGAAAGTTGGAGGGGGAGGGGGAGATCCAAAATGATAGGAGAAGACAGGAGGGGGAGGGATAGAGCCGAGAGCTGGACAGGTGATAGGCAAAAGGGGATACGAGAGGATCATGGGACAGGAGGTCCGGGAAGAAAGACAAGGGGGGGGGGTGACCCAGAGGATGGGCAAGAGGTATATTCAGAGGGACAGAGGGAGAAAAAGGAGAGTGAGAGAAAGAATGTGTGCATAAAAATGAGTAACAGATGGGGTACAAGGGGGAGGTGGGGCCCTAGCGGAAGTTAGAGAAGTCGATGTTCATGCCATCAGGTTGGAGGCTACCCAGACGGAATATAAGGTGTTGTTCCTCCAACCTGAGTGTGGCTTCATCTTTACAGTAGAGGAGGCCGTGGATAGACATGTCAGAATGGGAATGGGATGTGGAATTAAAATGTGTGGCCACTGGGAGATCCTGCTTTCTCTGGCGGACAGAGCGTAGATGTTCAGCAAAGCAGTCTCCCAGTCTGCGTCGGGTCTCACCAATATATAAAAGGCCACATCGGGAGCACCGGACGCAGTATATCACCCCAGTCGACTCACAGGTGAAGTGATGCCTCACCTGGAAGGACTGTTTGGGGCCCTGAATGGTGGTAAGGGAGGAAGTGTAAGGGCATGTGTAGCACTTGTTCCGCTTACACGGATAAGTGCCAGGAGGGAGATCAGTGGGGAGGGATGGGGGGGACGAATGGACAAGGGAGTTGTGTGGGGAGCAATCCCTGCAGAATGCAGAGAGGGGGGGGGAGGGAAAGATGTGCTTAGTGGTGGGATCCCGTTGGAGGTGGCGGAAGTTACGGAGAATAATATGTTGGACCCGGAGGCTGGTGGGGTGGTAGGTGAGGACCAGGGGAACCCTATTCCTAGTGGGGTGGTGAGAGGATTGAGTGAGAGCAGATGTACGTGAAATGGGGGAGATGGGTTTAAGAGCAGAGTTGATAGTGGAGGAAGGGAAGCCCCTTTCTTTAAAAAATGAAGACATCTCCCTCGTCCTAGAATGAAAAGCCTCATCCTGAGAGCAGATGCGGCGGAGACGGAGGAATTGCGAGAAGGGGATGGCGTTTTTGCAAGAGACAGGGTGAGAAGAGGAATAGTCCAGATAGCTGTGAGAGTCAGTAGGCTTATAGTAGACATCAGTGGGTAAGCTGTCTCCAGAGACTGAGACAGAAAGATCTAGAAAGGGGAGGGAGGTGTCGGAAATGGACCAGGTAAACTTGAGGGCAGGGTGAAAGTTGGAGGCAAAGTTAATAAAGTCAATGAGTTCTGCATGCGTGCAGGAAGCAGCGCCAATGCAGTCGTGGATGTAGCAAAGGAAAAGTGGGGGACAGATACCAGAATAGGCACGGAACATAGATTGTTCCACAAACCCAACAAAAAGGCAGGCATAGCTAGGACCCATACGGGTGCCCATAGCTACACCTTTAGTTTGGAGGAAATGGAAGGAGCAAAAGGAGAAATTATTAAGAGTAAGGACTAATTCCGCTAGACGGAGCAGAGTGGTGTTAGAGGGGAACTGATTAGGTCTGGAATCCAAAAAGAAGCGTAGAGCTTTGAGACCTTCCTGATGGGGGATGGAAGTATATAAAGACTGGACATCCATGGTGAAAATAAAGTGGTGGGGGCCAGGGAACTTAAAATCATCGAAAAGTTTAAGAGCGTGAGAAGTGTCACGAACATAGGTTGGAAGGGATTGAACAAGGGGTGATAAAATTGCCTAATTTGTTTTTGGTATTTTCATCCTCAGCAGTTCTCAATTGCAAAAGCAGACTTTTTCAAAAACAAATCTGAAAATGTAACTTGTAATCAGTAAAAAAATAACTATAATGCTAACAAATTGCTGACAAAAACCCAGCTGATTATGGGACATTCACCTTAACAATGGTCTGAAATGCTGATTTAAAAATACTCAATTGCATCAAGGTTTAGCTATCTACTGTACAGCAATAGATCCCAGCCTCACATGTCAAACATGAATAAAACTCGTGAACGCTAATATTAGGTAGTTCACCAAAAGAATGTTGGATGAAGAAAGTTAAAGGTCTGATTATTTTCTGCATTTTTTTACATTTGCCTATAGACTGCTGGAAAGTAATATTGCCAGGTGACAGTACCTGCTGATGATAAGCATACAAAATAACATTCTAAAGAATTATTCAAATTAAAAAGCAGACATTCAGTAGGCTGAAAAATATTTTTGTTTGACTATTTTTTTTAGTTTTCTACTCTTGTCAATTAGTCTGTATAATTGGTCATTTCACCTTTGTTCTCCTTTCATCCTCATCAATTTTGTATTATTTACATCTCAGCTTGCAGAATTCTAACGTACTAATGTATTGTCTGTTTACAGAACATTATTACATATCAGAAATCTGTTATTTTTTTCAGTAATCAAGTCAAAAGTTTCCTACACTTTCTCTGAAACTATATCTTCTATTGTTAGTATAACTATCCTCAGATTTCACTTTAATGCAGTTAAGAATGGTCAAAATACAAACCATCATTAAACAAACCGTACTTTGGCTTTTGAAACAAAGTGAAAATGTTACAGTGTGAAAATACAAACCCCATTTCCAGAAAAGTTGGGATATTTTCCAAAATGCAATAAAAACAAAAATCTGTGATATGTTAATTCACGTGAACCTTTACTTAACTGACAAAAGTACAAAGAAAAGATTTTCAATAGTTTTACTGACCAACTTAATTGTATTTTGTAAATATACACAAATTCAGAATTTGATGGCTGCAACACACTCAACAAAAGTTGGGACAGAGGCATGTTTACCATTGTGTCACATCACCTTTCCTTTTAATAACACTTTTTAATCGTTTTGGAACTGAGGATACTAATTGTAGTAGATTTGCAATTGGAAATTTTGTCCATTCTTGCTTGATATTAGACTTCAGCTGCTCAACAGTCCGTGGTCTCTGTTGTCTGATTCTCCTCTTCATGATGCGCTATACATTTTCAATAGGAGATAGATCTGGACTGGCAGCAGGCCAGTCAAGCACACGCACTCTGTGTCTACAAAACCACGCTGTTGTAGCCCGTGCAGAATGTGGTCTGGCATTGTCCTGCTGAAGTAAACATGGATGTCCCGGGAAGAGATGTTGCCTTGATGGCAACATATGTCTCTCTAAAATCTTAATATACGCCTCAGAGTCAATGGTACCTTCACATACATGCAACTCACCCATGCCGTGGGCACTGATGCACCCCCATACCATCACAGATGCTGGCTTTTGCACCTTCCGCTGATAACAATCTGGATGATCATTTTCATCTTTGACACGGAGAACTCGACGCCCGTTTTTTCCGAAAACTAGCTGAAATGTGGACTCATCTGACCACAGCACACGGTTCCACAGTCTTTCGGTCCATCTGAGATGAGCTCGGGCCCAGAGAACTCGCCGGCGTTTCTGCATAGAGTTGATGTGTGGATTTCTCCTTGCCTAATACAGTTTCAAGTTGCATTTCTGGATGCAGCGACGGACTGTGTTGAGTGACAATGGTTTTCCAAAGAACTCCCGAGCCCAGGTGGTTATAATTGTCACAGTAACATGACGGTTTCTTAGGCAGTGCCGCCTGAGGGCTCGAAGATCACGCGCATTCAACAGTGGTTTCCGACCTTGCCCTTTATGCACTGAGATGTCTCTGAATTCTCTGAATCTTTTCACATTATTATGTACTGTAGATGTTGAAAGACCTAAATTCTCTGCAATCTTGCATTGACAAATGTTCCTTTTGAACAGACTAACAATTCTCTCACGAATTTTGGCACAAAGGGGTGAGCCACAACCCATCCTTGCTTGCAAAGACTGAGCCTTTGATGGACGCTACTTTTATACCCAGTCATGATACCTCACCTGCTACCAATTAGCCTGATTAATGTGGAGTCTTCTAAACCAGTGTTACATGAATATTCTGTGCACTTTTCAATCTTATTTTAACTCTGTCCCAACTTTTGTTGAGTGTGTTGCAGCCATCAAATTCTAAATTTGTGTATGTTTACATAATACAATTAAGTTGGTCAGTAAAACTATTGAAAATCTTTTCTTTGTACTTTTGTCAGTTAAATAAAGGTTCACGTGAATTAACATATCACAGATTTTTGCTTTTATTGCATTTTGGAAAATATCCCAACTTTTCTGGAAATGGGGTTTGTAATAAGATGCAAATACTGTTTTGTGAAAAGAAAAACAACATAAAAGAACTTAGAAATCAACCTTATAGTCCAAGGACCTTCAATAATTCTATCTGCAACAAGTATAAATTAAATACTGCTACAGCAGCTAACCTGATTAATGCTGGGACGTTCCTTTGCTTTCTTTCTTGAAGTTGTATCCAGTCCCCACAGGGAAGAAAACCTGTTCCGTCGTTTGCTGACTGATCTGGAAATTGCCTGGGTTCGTTTTTTCAAACCAGATTCAGTTCGAGCTGCCACCTAAAATAGTAATATCACATTCACTTCAAGGTAGCTATTAATGACCAACAGATTGATTAGGAATCAATATTTGATTTTGGAAATAAATACCATCTAGGCTGTGCAAACATATATACAGTAGCTGAGTGTCAAATGATTGTTATTTCTCTGCAACATAGCTCAGAAAGCATTTGCAAATGGTTAAAAAAAACTTAATTCATCATTTTAAAAAGTCTGTGATAAGATCAATAAGGAATAGTTCTATCTTAATCAATAGATTTGCAGAGGCACTCCTCAGATGACAGGAATAACATCTATGGTATGAATAGTAAGAAAAGTTCTTAAATAATTGCGTTCACCAATTAAAAGTCTCATAAATACATTTAAAACAAAGCGAAGAATATATAAATATTAATCAATAAATGACTAAATTTTGTCTTTACTTAAAAAGGGGGAAACACCCATGCCATTTTTCACAGTGTTTTGCTGCAAGACACAAGGATTCTGAAGTATTTTTAAAGACACTTGCTCACACGAGTAAGTGCTTTTATTATCCTTTCCTGGAAATTTCAAGGATTTTGGAGTACAGTATTTTTCACGGGAATGACACAATTTTACAGTGGATTCTCTATCAGTATATGGGATATACTGATTTGTAAGGGCAGTCTTGCATTATATCACTGTAAACCCCACAAAGTACAGCATTTGTCTAAAATTCATGTACAGTTTTGTGCATTCCTTAGAGTCACAATGCAATGTTTCTGACTTCCCCAGTTGAAATAGAAGCTGGCTACTTTTAGTGGATTCTCTTAACTGATGTTTTCAATTTAACACATTTAGCGTAATAGAAACATACACGGAGGCCATTCATCCAATGTGTCTATGCCTGTTCAGCTTAATTCCATACTCCCACAATAGATTTGTTGCCCTGCAGGACACTGCTCTTCAAGTACACATTGAAGTATTTTTTAGTGTGATTTTCACTTCTTCTTCTATCACTCTTTCCAGTAGTAAGCCTCAAGTTCCTACCACCTCTGGCTGAAACAAGTATTTTGTCAAATACTTTAAATCTGTGCACACTGGTTTTTATCCCTTCACCTCCCCGTGGCCAACTCTATTCCAGAGAAAGCAACCATTGATTATCTAGGGCAACACACAAAATGCTGAAGGAATTCAGTAGGCCAGGCAGCATTTTGGGCCAACACCCTTCATCAGGACTGGAAAAAATACAAAAGAAGATAAAGGTATGGGGTTGGGGGATTTGGTACCATTAGTTGTCCAGTCTTTCCTCATAGGAAATTTTCACAGTTCTCTCCAAAGCAACTGTATCGTTCCTACTATGTGTAAAGCAGAACTATATGTATTACTTAAGCTGTGTCAAAATAGCATTGAATACAGTTCTAGAAATAATTCCCTGCTTTATTTTCCAAACACAGTGGATTCCGGTTAATTCAGCTGTTGGTCAATCGGGGCACTCGCCTATTTGGGACAACTCTAAAAGAACAAAACCTAACGAGAAAATAGCCGGGATTCCCTTCATTTACTTAGGACACTAAATCACTTAATTGGGACAGAAAGCTGTTGCTCAACAGTTTCTAACTAGCATCAGTCACATCCACTTGCATGGTTGTTAGCCACAACACTGTGCTTAGAGCAAATAGCTTTTAAATAGTGTATACTGCGTGTGTTTTGTTCAAAAAGTAGTGATTTTTGTCACTGATAGCTGGTGGGAAATAAGCAGTAATTGGGCCAACACCCTTCATCAGGACTGGAAAAAATACAAAAGAGTATAAAGGTATGGGATTGGGGATATTCAGAATATTCAGAACTGCTTTACTCACTGGGATTTCAAGCATTCAGGCTTTGAGATGCCAGAAATGGCTAGAACTGAAAACGAAACAATTTCACTGCTTCAACGAAGAATTTAAAGGTATCAGCAATCATCTTGAATGTTTCAATGAAAATGAAAATTTGTAGGATGCAATTGTCAATAGCATTGTGTGAAAGCATGTCAATTATCTGCACTAGGTATCTGCACTGATTTAGTTGATTTACAGTCAATCAAAAGAACAAGCTAGCGTACACTGGATGAATTCCTCCATTGATAACCATTCAGAACTAATACACAGTTTTGTAGTACTGTAGTCGTATTGGTAGTGTTGTAATTTGTTCTGTATTTCATTTAAATACATAATTTGTTACTCAGTTAAATGGTAGTTTATCTTTCTTATCCCTTTTGAACTATTTCCATAAAACTTGGCTAATTTGGCAGCCGCTTAATTGGGTCAAAATGTACTGGTTCCAATATGTCCCAAAGAACTCAAATCCATTGTATATTTTTAATAATGCATGTTTAAAGTCAATTATACACTATTGCTTAAGATACTTATGAAGATAGGAAATGGTCCTATAAATTACGTATATCTTAGTATAAAAATTTGATACATTTGACAAAATTTAAGTGCTGTCAGTTTATCTGAAAACATGATTGATTAAGTCCAAACTTTTCTATTCCAAATCAGCTACGAGCATCCAATACTGTAGCAAATATTTAACTCCATGCAATGGAATACAAATGAGAAAACAGCAAGAGAATCAACATGTTATGCACATACAGCTTTAATAGTCTTATCGATTATACGATTACCATAATTTATTAATTGACATTTCACTCAAAAAACATATTGATCTTGATGCTGAAGACACTAGTTATAGTCAATTTGTACAGTTTTATCTCATATAACATAAATCACAAATGATTAAAAAAACAGAAGCCTCTTTAAATGTTCAGTTTAAAGTGGCTCAGTCACTCATAGTACTCTATTTTCAATGGACAATATCTGGTTCATGTTGCTATTAAAGCTGTTTTATCCAGTGTTTGCAATAAAACCCAAACACAACAAACTCACCAAGGCATGGAAAGATGATACTGAAAAAATATTTAGACGACCCATGGCATGTTTGGTTGGCCGACTTGCAAATGCAAGAAGTCTTTTTGGGTTTGGTAATTCTCCACCTTGAAGGCTTGCCATATAACAACGATATCGAAAAAGATCAATTTGAAATTGTTCTAAATTTTGTTCCCATAAAAAGATCTGTAAAAGGTGGAGGAAATGAAAATTAAAATGCATTTTTTACCACTATGGAATAAACTTATACTCCAATAATAAGAACGTATGATCAAGGATGTTTCCTTACCAGGGTCAAATACACAGCACTGTACGGGAATAATTTGTTAAATCAGCATGCATTCTACATACTAGAGAATGAAGTAGTCGGCCCTCATATCCGCGGGTTCCACATCCGCAGATTCAACCAACCGCAGATCGAAAATACTGTACAAGTATCCCCCGCTATCTGAAAGTAGAGCGTTCCTATGAAACCTTTCGTAAGCTGAACCCAAAAAGTAACCTACCAAATCATACCAAATAACACATAAAACCTAAAATAACACCAACATATAGTAAAAGCAGGAATGATATGCTACTAGCAGAACCAATAGTAACATCAGCAGCTTTCAAAATTCTTTCTCTCTGCATGTAAATAGTACGAATGGTGGACGCAGGCAAGTTCAACGCACGCACAATGTCTTTATTTTGTACACCACGATCGAAACGCTTAATTACGTCCAGTTTTACACGAAGCGTAACACCCTTATGAGCTCTCTTAGGCTTTTCTGATACCTTAGGACACATCTTGCTAATGGATGCACAAAATAAACCAAGATAAAGCACTCTCTCTGCTCGGGGTGCGCGCTGCCTCTATAACGGCTCGCTGCAAAACAAATGCTGAATGCTATTTTTGCTTTTTGTAACACCCTTACGAGCTCTCTTAGGCTTTTATATAAGGGACTTGAGCATCCACGGATTTTGGTATCTGCAGGGGGTCCAGGAACCAATCCCCCGCAGATACCGAGGGACGACTGTATGCCAACTACCAACTCTCAAGTGGCTGACTAAAACATTTTCTATTTTTTTTTGTAATTTATATTTTATTGAATTTCATCATCAAACAAACAATTCCATAAAATGTATTTCAGATATTGTACATATATATTATATAATCATATTTGTCACAAATCTCCACATAATATTTATCCGAGGTATACACTTATAGAAAGGAGAGGAAAGAAAGAACAATCGAAAGAGGGAAACTATGTACAGAGTAGGGAGTGATCTTTTTTTTTACAACATATTCATTGACTTGTGAGAATAAAATCAGGCCGGAGGTGCTATGTAGTTAAATTATTTTTTCCAGTATGAATAAAATAGTTCCAACTTATAGAAACATAGAAACATAGAAAATAGGTGCAGGAGTAGGCCATTCAGCCCTTCGAGCCACACCGCCATTTATTATGATCATGGCTGATCATCCAACTCAGAACCCCGCCCCAGCCTTCCCTCCATACCCCCTGATCCCCGTAGCCACAAGGGCCATATCTAACTCCCTCTTCAATATAGCCAATGAACTGGCCTCAACTGTTTCCTGTGGCAGAGAATTCCACAGATTCACCACTCTCTGTGTGAAGAAGTTTTTCCTAATCTCTGTCCTAAAAGGCTTCCCCTCTATCTTCAAACTGTGACCCCTCGTTCTGGACTTCCCCAACATCGGGAACAATCTTCCTGCATCTAGCCTGTCCAATCCCTTTAGGATTTTATACGTTTCAATCAGATCCCCCCTCAATCTTCTAAATTCCAATGAGTACAAGCCTAGTTCATCCAGTCTTTCTTCATATGAAAGTCCTGCCATCCCAGGAATCAATCTGGTGAACCTTCTTTGTACTCCCTCTATGGCAAGGATGTCTTTCCTCAGATTAGGGGACCAAAACTTCACACAATACTCCAGGTGTGGTCTCACCAAGGCCTTGTACAACTGCAGCAGTACCTCCCTGCTCCTGTACTCGAATCCTCTCGCTATAAATGCCAGCATACCATTCGCCTTTTTCACCGTCTGCTGTACCTGCATGCCCACTTTCAATGACTGGTGTATAATGACACCCAGGTCTCGTTGCACTTCCCCTTTTCCTAATCGGCCACCATTCAGATAATGATTAACAGATGCTGTTATCTTCTCCATTTTGTAATTGCATTTCTTAAATTTAGAAGTAATTGGATTAAAATGTCAAGCATAAAGCCTTACTTAAATACTGATTCTTGATTAATGTTTTGCACATATATGTACATATATGTGCAAAATTAGCTATTTAATGTTTAAAACTTCAGGCATACTATATTTCCAATATCTTATTCTCACTAAGGTCAGCTTTGGTTTTTGGCTAAGACCATTTATGAAGTGAATAAGAATTTCTACATTTGAACATGACTATAAAAAATACTTGACTATAAAATTGATGACATCATACTGGTAAGGTAAAGATGATAATCCAAGCAATTTTCTGTTGAGCTAATGTTTTAACTGAGTATTGTTATTTTGTAAAAGACCAAGAAATGTAGACTACTTTCTTCTTGGTATTAATAAATATTTTTCATATCAAAGTTAAGCTTCCTATTTTGCTGGAAATGCATCAACAAATAGTTAAAGTTCACTTGATCTTTCCTTTCAATAACTACAAAAGTATCTAAATTTTCTTCTTAAAAGCTAAGTCTTCAGCCAAAGGCATACCTTACCCTAATGCTAAGGGCACATTTAAAACACTCCATACTTCACATAAAAATCAATAAATCTCAAGCAGATATCACTAACTAAACAACAGAGACCCTGGAGTGATCCAAAGGCAGCAAAGTGAGCAAACAGCAGGCAAAGTATGTAGGAACCAAGTAGAAAGAGACAGTTAACAGCTGAGGCACCATGGAAATGAATATAGTCAACAACATTAGAGTGGAGATTAGTTAGAGATGACTAGTTTTTCAATGATTGAGGCTTTCTGTGGGGTAATCATGCATTCTTACTCATATCCACATCTTGAGTAATTTGCTTCCACTAATCCTCTTCTTCCCTCAATCCCCCTCCTGCAGATTTCTCCATTTGAATCCTCTCCAACCCCTTATCCTCTCACTTTCCACTCTCCATTTGAAGCTCTTTGCTTCTAAGTTGAGGCTTCTCTCACTTGCCAAGGGTCATACACCACCACTAGCAACCATTACTGCCCCTTAAATCTCTGCTCCAGCAACTACCAAAATACCTGAGAGTAAAGTTCTGATATTAGTGGTAATTATCATTTTACAATGACAAATTCAGTTCTCCATATTTAAAGCCCAATCATTTCCACTGAATCTACTCGATACATTGAGATCAAGTTCTAGTTTTAATGCTAGGATGCACTGCTTCTAAAGTGAGTTGGACTACACTCAAACTCTACAAAGGGGAAAGTAGGCATGCGGATGAGTAATCTATTCCTGCAACTCAAATATCAAGACCAAAACACTGTTGAAATACTGGTTAAATCATCATTAGATGTAGATTAGTTTCCTTTTTTTTTACTTTGTGGGCATGTTCTTAGCAAAACACAGGCAGTAAAATTCTGATCTTGCTCAACTCAGTGGAACGTCACTAAATGCGTGCTGCCAATCAGAAAATGATCCCCTTGAACTACAACAGATTTGTGAAAAGATAAAAGAATTAGAGAATCAAACAATTTTTAAAAATTATTACAAGAAACTTACAGCTTTTCTTATTTCTTATTAGTTGTGATCGACTTTATTGAATTTAATATGGAGCTGTAAAGGATAGTTTCATAGTTTCACCTATGGATCACCTAAGTCCTGTTTATTACCTTTTCAATTCTCAGATTTACATATATTAACAAATTTTTAAGACTTATAAAACATCTAAAATTTTATTAAAATATTAAATTATACATTAAGATATTACCTGATCAAGTATAGTCTTTCGCTTTTTCGGATCATTAACTGAAGACAACTGCATATCCCCCATTTTCTTCATTTTTTCATCCATATCAATTTTCTGTTCCAGCTTCTTCATCTCTGACTGCAGTAGTTTGACAGTGTCTTCTCTGCGATGCTGTTTTGCCACTGTACCTGCACATGCAGAATGGATTGCAGTGATCCAGTTTTCCAACTCTGTCTGGCTGCAGGTCTGCTTGTGGATACATTAATGAAATAAATAATTTAGGACAATTAACTATAAAATACGTGTCATTAAGACTGATTCAAAAGTGTAATTGAATTTAGTGATAAAAATTGGTAATGTAGCATTACATACCAGTTTCATAAATAATTAGATAATTGCCCAAGAATGATTAAGAGTGACTTAACAAGACCATGATATGTCACGGAAAAATTGTGAAACAGCAATTCCAGCAATCAAGTTTTTCATTGTTTTCATCAAATCAATACTTCAGTGGAAAAGAGCTTATGACAATGCTGATTTCTCCCACTGAAAAATTGAAATGATGGTTTATCAGCAAGTGGAAAATATTAAGATGAAAAACTTAAATTCTTTAAGACCAAGGTAAAAGGATTTTCCATTTCAAACAAAAAAGAGGAAACAATCACTAAAATTCTTGCCATTTATAAATCTGCAACAACACAGCCATAAATGCAATTTTATCTATGAAATTCCAACATTTCTTACAATGCTTCTGGCATTGCAATAAATATTGCATGATGGTTTACACCATCTTCACAGTCAGTATTAAAACAGATGTATGTGAGAAAAGAATCCACTCATGGTGCAAGAACGTTGTATGGGTATCCCTCTTAAAGTATGCAATCTATTCTCATCATTGCTTTGCTTCTCATCAATTACCACCTCCAAATACACACCCTCCAATTTTAGAACATGGTGTTGGACAGGTTTTAAAAGAAAATGAAGATTTTCAATCCACTGTGCAAAGTCACAATTAAAAACATCAGCTAATAATATATTAGACTTTTAATATTTTAAACTATTCCTTACCCATGTTAATATTTTGCATAATATATTAACATATATTAAATAGTAAGTTCAAAATGCACCAGAACATACAGTTATTATTTGTAATCCCTGTTCCTCTGGCAACATACATACAGTATGTCTGTACCATTTATAGTGAATCAAGAGCAAACTAGCCAATTTATTCTCAGTCTATATGCAATTTAGCCATAACCTTTGCTACATTTCATATTTGCAATGCATTTCTGAAAGCAATATTACTGTACAACTACCTGTTCTTATTTTTTTCTCTTAGTATAGTTATAAGCAAGATTTTTACCGATATCAAATTTAGCATTTGAATCTGTAGCAGAGATATTACTGCAAAGACATGCCTTGACATTTCTGAAATATTCCAGTAATGGCTTTACAGAATGCTTCTGTCTGACGACTTGTATTTTATTAATGTTATAGCATTATTGAGGCTGGCTGTCAAATATTTGAAGGTTTGTTATCAGTTTTTGTTTTCCAATATTTGTTTTCCTTATTCGTTTGTGCAAAAGCTCTTTGGAACATTAATTACTGGATGTATAAACTGATTATAGGGCTTTGGAGCTTTGGTGGAGCATGGCACGAAAAGTTCATATCCTTGGTCAGTGAGATACCAAATAACAAAGGAAACAAAGGAGAAGGATATAATAGTGTAACTTAAATAAAATACTGGAAGTGAAACAGAACAAATAAAAGGCTGGTATAAGAGAGAAGAAAAGTAACAAAAACAAAATTTAGAAATAAATTAAACTCCAAATTTTGAAAGCTTCAAGAAAAATAATTACTTTTAAGCTAATCAATTTTATGGCTAATGTTGAATAGTACTACAGGAACAGAGGTTGTGTGATTGAATACATGCTTCTGTAGTTAAGTACGAGCCCTACACTTCTGTAGCAAGGTAGGGTGGTTGACAGGAAGGTTCGGTTTCTTGTAATGAGAGTTCTGGTTTCCTGTGATACAACATACAGGAGTAGCACAACTTGTCGAATACATTGTGTCAATTTGCAACTCATTACATGATTATTTCTTCTTTGCAAGAATTTGTTGTGGTTCCTGCCCATCTCCTTACATCAATAATAATAATAGTGTGAGCATTTAATTCACTAAGAAATTCTGGGCAATAGCAAAGCTGGTCAGATCAGTCATTTCCTTCTATAGACTGATTCCAAGTGAAATAACATTCAGACAATTAATCACAGCTACTTTGCTTCACTCAATCATAGGGGCACACACTAACTAAATTACCTGTGAAAACATTTATCTGGCAGAGGGGCATTATAAAAATAACTCAGTTCAAGTTTTAGTGCATCATCAGCTTGCCTGAACAAATGAATAATTTCAAGAATTTTCTGATTTTATTCCAATATATACCCCCACTGGGCAAAAACTTTAGTTGCCAAAAAGAAGTCTGTGGACAATGAGAGAATTAAGGTGCAACATCAAAAGCAAAAAAACACAAACAAAAATAGACTGTTACAAATTCTGGTAACTGGGAGAAATGGAAAGGGTAGCAAACACTGACAAAGTTCTACCGTCACAAAAAAAGGACAAAGATATTAAAATCAACACTTTTTTTTAATAATTATACCAGGAAATATGTACTAGTGCAGAGTAAAGTTTGTTCTTAAAATAGGCAATCATAAGACTGTAAAATAAGAAGCAATAGACTTGGTAAGTGATTAATTTGCATCAGCATTTAAGAAAGCAAATACTGAATTATGGAAATGTTCTCTACAAAATTAACATAAGCAAAGTAATGGTAATGAAGAAAGGAATATTATTGTCAATTACTATGTCTACAGAACCAGATGATGTCCATCATAAAGTAGGTAAGACCATTGTAAATGCGTTAACTAAAATTTTCCAAAGTGCTCTTTATTTCAGGAACCTTTAGATAGGAAATTATGAAAGGGACTCCAGTATTTGAGAAAGATGAGAGAGTGTAATAAAGGAACAGTTGAGCAACAAGACAAATATATGGTGTTGGGAAAGTATTAGAGTATAACTAAGGACAAGTGACTGAACATTCAGCTATTTTAAGCTGAACAGGATGAGTCAGACTTGATTCGTATCAAATCTGGCTGAATTATTTAAAGCTGAAGTTTATGAGATTGAAGGCAATAAATTGTTCTGGTTCAGAAATTCGCTGAAGAATAGGAGCTAAAGAGGACTAATGAACAGGTATTCAAGTGGCAGCACACACGTACCACAACTAATCACATTTTTAAATAAATTAGATGATGAGAAAGCAAGTCATGAATCCGTGTTGCAAACAAAACAATGTCAGCAATTTAAATGAAATTGCAAGGATTTAATAACTGAATGAGCGAATAAGTTAATTGTATTATAATATCAAGCTGTGTGAGCTCACTTTGGACTTTGGTGGCACGGTAACATAGTGACTAGCCCAATGCTTTACAGTGCCATTGGTCACTGGAGTTCAATTCCCACTGATAGGAGTTTGTATGTTCTCCCTGTGACCTTGTGGGTTTCCTCCGGGTTCTCCAGTTTCCTCCCACATTCAAAAAAGGAAATACAGGTTAGGGTTAGTAAGTTGTGGGCATGCTATGTTGGTGCCAGAAGCATGGCACACTTGCAAGCTGCCCTACACGATTCTCAGATTTGGTAGTCATTGACGCAAATAACATATTTCACTGTATGTTTCAATGTACATGTGACAAATAAAGCTAATCTTTAAACAAGGCAAACAAAATAGGTTATAAATGGCGGACATCTAAAGAGGTTTGAAGATTCATGTATATAGTTCACTAAAACACCACAGGTAGTTGAAGAAAATAATCAAAAAGGTAAGGAATGTTGGTCCTTAGAACCAGAAGGACTGGAAAATCTCAGGTCTCCAAAAGTGGTCACAGAGTAACACAACACAAAAACAGGCCCTTTGGCCCAACAGGTCCATGCCACCCAGAGCATCCTCCCTGCTAAACCCAGTTGTCCGCATTTGGCCCGTAACCCTTGAAGTCCTTCCCCTCCATGTACCTATCCAAATGTTGCAGTAATACCTGTCTGAACCACTTCCTCCAGCAGCTTATTCCAGATAAAGAAGTTATCTCTCAGGTCTCTTTTAAACCTTTCCCCTCTTTTCTTGTATTTGTGTCCTTTAGTTTTGGATTCGCCAACCCTGGGGAAAAGACTATAACTGTCCACCTAATGACTGTCCATATCCCAAGTGATTTTATAAAATTCTATGAGGTCACGTCCCATATGCTGCAAGAAATAAAGATCCAGCATGGCCAACCTCTCCCCATAGTCCAGCAGCATCCTTATAAATCTCTTCTGCACCCTTTGTACCTTGACAATAGTCTTTCCTTGACCAAATCCATACACAAGTGTGTCCTCACAAACAACTTATACAACTGCAACATAATACCCTGCCTCTAAACTTGATACCCTGACTGATGAGGATCAACATGTTAAACACATTCTTCACCACCCTGTCTACTGATATGACTGCTTTCAGACAACTCTGCACTTGTATTCTCAGGTTCTTCTGTTCCATTACCCATCAGTGAGTTTACTCTCCACATTTCTAACAACTTCCCTCAGAATTTACCACTCATCTCCTCACTGTTCCCAATTTATCAGCAGTTAAGTAATCTACCAACCCACGTTTTCGGTGAAAATGAAAATCTCTTCTGTGAGCAGCAAATAATGCTAGAGAAGTTACTTATTTTGAACCTAAGATTGAAATGTTTTTGTTACGCCCAGATATTAATTGTATGAAGTCTATGTAGTTAGGGTACAAATGTCTTACATTGTCACATTGTCTTACTGAGTAACAGAAGAAGATCAAGGACAATAAATGGCCTCCTGCTTTCCCTGTCTCCACAAAGGAGATGTTGCTAAAGTGTTCAACAATCTTTGATGGTCCAATGCAATTTGCTGCTAATTAATTACGTAGACACAACTTTTTTCTCTGTTATTTATTTTAAAAGGCTATTTAGAAATATATAATTACTTTGTATTCAGCTAAGAAAGGAAAAGAGAAAATTATTTTGTAAGTGGTCAGCTCTTGAATAAATCATTTTACTAAACAAACATTGCTATTTTAAACAGCCTTTAATATACTAAATTTTCCAGTGAATTGATTATTTTATCTGTGCATAGAATTTTGATTAGGGCTGTATTACGTTTTAAATGTAATTAACTGTCACAAGTTAAATAAGCCTTAGTAGCATACCCACATGCCTAAATGTCCTTCAGTGATTAATTTCTGCAATTGTCACATACTGAATTTGCCCCACTGTGGTTTGATTTGCTAAATCAAATATGCAGGAATAGGAAAAATTTTAAAAAATGACCTTTGAAACTGCACATTCACAATTTCCAGTCTTATCTGGGTGGAACCTTTTAGGAATTAACATCATGTGTATAATGGCTTGTAGTACCTGGCTCCCACAACTTCCCCACCGTTCCACTGAAATGAGTGACCTACTTGTTAAAAATAGTTTAGGTTATCCCTAAGGTATATATAAAAGAACTAGAGTAGATTTTTCACATCTGAGGAGCAACGTTTATATAATTTATGGATGTTGTAGTAATGAATTTTTCATCAAAAGAGATTTGCACCTGGAATATTTAATTTTATTTTTACTTTTTTTAATCTATCCCCCCTCCTTCAAAAGCTCACAAACTCACTCTATAATTTTACTATTATCTGTTTTCAAGTAGTTCAGATTTTTCACAATAATCAACAACTATCATGCTGTCGGTAGTTTTTCATATTACAATTTAGTCTTTCAGAATTTATAGAACATAGAACAGTATAGCATAGTAGTGACCCTTTGGCCCACGAAGTTGTGCTAACTCTTTAACCAACTCCAAGATCAATCTAATCCTTCCTTCCAATATAACCCTCAATTTTTCTATCACCAAAGAGCCTCTAAAATATCCATAATGTATCTGCCTCTACCATCACGGCTAGCAGCACATTCCATGCACCTACCACTCTCTCAGTAAAAATACTGCCTCTGACGTTCCCCTGTACTTTCTTTCCAACACCTTAAAGTTATGCCCCCTTGTTCCACCCTGGGAAAAAGTCTCTGACTGTCCACTCAATCTATGCTTCTTACCACCTTGTACTTCTCTATCAAGTCACCTCTCATCATCCTTTTCTCCGAAGAGTAAAGCCCTAGCTCACTCAGCCAACTCTTATGACATGCTTTTTAATCCAGGCATCATCCTGGTAAGTCTCCTCTGCACCCTCTCTAAAGATTCCACATCTTTCCTGTGATGAGGTAACCAGAATTGAACATAATATCATTAAAATGCTGTCAAGAACTTGTTTCTATCCTGATGCTGCTGGTATTTTCCTTTGTCTTTACTATTTACTGGTCCACCCTATTTTTCTGTTCTTTGTGTATATTCTGGAGTTATGGTATACAGAAAATGTTAATTTCAACAGTGACCAGTCTTCAGATCTGAATGTGATTGTAGACTGAATTTAAAGTGCAGCTCAGAACAATGGTCTTCTTGGAGTGGCAGACTGGGGTCAATTGCAAACCAGGAAACACTCTGTTAACCTAAAATGTCTGCGTATGCATGAAAGTAGCTGAAACAGCAGTGATTAACATTCAATTTAGGGTTTCTGGAGTGCTGGTGTGAAAATCTCGGTGTTATAAAATTAAATGTGACTCAAAAGAAGCATTATGAACATATTGTTACTATAGAAATTATCCTGCTGTTACCTTTGACCTTTAGCATATAAAAATATGTTGTAATGTTGGGTCAGAGAGCTTCTCTCCAGAGTGACTGCAAATACTGTCAGTTCGTGTGTGCTGAATAAAGACTTTTATACTACCAGCTGTGTGTCTCTCTGGTGGCTTTCATTGACAACCACAGCACTGCATCCGTTTCTTTTTTTGCACAAAAATCAATCATGTTAATAATTGGTTGCTGGTTGAAGATGAGAGATACAAGAAAAAAAAGAGATGAATTTATTTTTAGATACAATTTAATGCGAAAGGTCAGTTTTAACCAAAACATTTTTTTATTATTTATGTAAAGGAAAAGATTGGGTTCAGAAAAAAAATAAACTCCAAGGTATAACACAAGACAATAATTCTTATGAAAATCCTCTTATGACATACTGTTATGTGCTGGTTGTCCACTTCCAAAAATTGAGCATGGTCCTTCGTACAAAGTTCAAAGTTCAATGTTTGCAAATGAAGGTAGCTGGATGTGTGCAGTGAAGTGAATGGGGGTCCGGTGTACTATTGACGGTATCATGCATAGACAGTGGAACACATTTTAAGCCGCGAGTTAATGTCTGCTACTGCTGAAGAAGCCTATCCAAACTTTTGGTGCTGCTCAGAGACTGAGAATGTACAGCTGTCATTCAAGCTAAGTTTCTATTTCCCCTTCCCACGTGGAACAACTGCCCCCAAACTCCAATGATTGAACTCTACTCTCTTCAATGAACTCCATTATGCAAGGATCTCTGTAACTTTGTCCAGACAATCAAGTCTGATATTTCCAAATATTAACCTGAATCTTTTCTCCAACTCCTTGACTTCTTCCCTAAATTTATCAATAGAACATATGAATCTTCTCCCTGTATCCTGATCATTCAATTTCCAATTCTGTTCCACTTCCTGATCATATTACTTTCCAGCATGGTGTGGGATTGCAAGAAAATGATTATAATGTGGTTAGGGAAGGAATCAAACCACATTATAACCATTTGGTGATGATTTTTTCTCTTTTATCCCACAGTGCTGAAAATACACTTCAAAGAATTTCTAGTATTTAAACACTAAAATTGGTTTCTTTGTAAATGAGCTAAGATTCAGCCAGTGCTGGAAATCTCAATCCACGTCTACAATTTTTACTTGCTTTATAATCCCTGGCAGGGCCAGACTTTAGGCAGGGCTAGGTTGGGCTGCAGCCCAGGGGCCAGAGCTACACAGGGGCCCAAAATAGGTAGCTATCATCATGGCGGACAAAAAAAAATACGAGAGTGGAGCACAGAAAAGAAAAAAGAAACAAGAAAAAGAGGACTGCAAGAAAGAAGCATTAAAAAAGACACTGAAATTGACAGAATTTTTTAAACCTGTTCTTGATGATACAGCAGTACTATCGCTGTTGTCACAGCCTGAGACCGGTGGATAAGTGGAGACTTGTTCAACAGCGAGCACTAACACCAGCATTAGCACAGGACCACCGTCCTTTCCACAGTCAGCAGCTAACGTTGAAGAAGCAGATAGCATGACTTAAATGGTGAGTACATATCAAGGCAATGGCTCTTATATTCCCCTTCCACCAGCTGTGTGTTTTGTTTTGCACGCCACATCTTCAGTGATGGTAACTGTCAGTTCATCTTCGAAACTGGCTTTAGCGACTGGAAACATGCCACTGAGAGCATAGGAGAGCATGAAAATAGCGAACACCACAGGAAAACGATACTGACCTACGTTACACTAGCATCTGACAGCAGAAGAATACAAAACAGTTCGAGTTAGAGTGTGTCTACTGGAACAATGTATTGAGAAGAGAGGTGGCGGTTGTGAAGTTTTTGGTCGAGAGGGGACTGGCTATCCGAAGGTCCAGTGACATATTTGGCAGGCCTGATAAGGACAACTACATGGGCATTCTAGAGGTAATAAGTGAGTTTGACCCGTTTTTGAAGGCGCACATACAGAAACTTGGAAATGCAGGATCAAGCATCCCTTCATATCTTTCAGGCTGAATCATCTTACTCTGATGTCACTTGAAAGTGATCGTGTTCGGAAACTGGATTTTAGTGATCTGATCAAGGACTTTGCTGCGAAGAAATCCAGAAGAACTAGGCTTTAATTTTGAAAAACAAGCATCTGACATTGTAAATATCTAGGCTTGTATGTCAGTGCTGTTCCTGTTTTTGTAGCAATAGGCTAATAGTTGACTGCTTACTAGGCTTGTATGTCAGTGCTGTTCCTGTTTTTGTAGCAATAGGCTAATAGTTGACTGCTTACAAACCTACTAAGTAACAAGTGGTCTTTACTCTGCAAGCCACACAGCACAGCAATAGGTTAGTATGTGCTAGATCTCATTTTTCAAAAAGATTGTTGGAGTATTGTCAGGTTTCCTAGTTTGCCATAGTGCCATCTCTCTTGGCCTTTTTGTCTCTCATTTCCATTTTACTTTCTCAGAACACGGTTGAGAAAAATACCTAGATAAAAATGCTTTGGCATTGTTTGAGGGATAAGGCCTATGGTATGTGCAGCAATAGCTAAGTAAAGATTTAAGATTGGGTACAAGCATACTTCGTCTCCCTCATAACTTTACTAAGCCAACTAAGCCTAGGTCAATTTTTGAGTGCTTCAGATGCTGTTCTTCAAACTAAGAATCTTCATTACTTTCTGTCCTCCCTCTTAAGGCCTTTAAGTTTATAGCCTACGTATTGTACTAAACCAATGTTCTGGTCCACAGCTTTGATACTTAGACCAGTACAACCTTTGCTCTTGTTCTTGCCTTTTTTTGCTTGGTACAGCAGCATTGTACGGTATCGGCAGGGGCCCATCAGGGCCTCCAGCCCAGGGGCCCCGGCCCCACTAAATCCGGCCCTGATCCCTGGGAAATTCTGATGTAACTCAATCTTTTTCACCCCAGATACTTCCTAATCTGTTGGGCTTTTGCAGTATTTCTCATTTACTTTAGTTTCCATTAACTGTTGTGTTCTCCAGTTCACAGTTCCAGGAGGGCATTTTTCTCCCCTGTCATCCCGCAAAAAACAGCTAAACAATCTGCGCCTTCTCCTATTCGACATCAGTCTGTGTCACTCCTCCACTCCTGTTCTCGGGCTCCAATTTATCACAAAACATTCATTGTGTTCTTTTATCTCTCCTCCTTTGCTGCAAGTCTAAATGTGACTGTTACTACATTTTCCCACTTTTGAAAAACCTATCATTGATGGTTTCTCTCTTCACAAATGGCATTTGACTCACTGAATACTTCCAGCATACTTTTGGTTTTATTTCACATGTCCAGGAGACTAACTGAACTCTGTGCCACAGGAAATTAATTAACATCGTCCATAACCTGCAATGTATTATACATTAGTGATTTGTCCATTTAATCGAGGATAGTGTCTGCATCATAATATGGAATGCAGCCATCCCTAAATCAGCAATCCAATTGTTTCACTTCACTCTTTGTCAAACCTTACACTAAATGTTTCCTTACAGCATTAAACAAATGTTCACACTCTCTGAAAATACATTATTTTTCAGGGATTGCTTATCCCAATTGATATGAAAGTTTAAATTCACCCAGTAAAGACACCCAGTGTTTGCTATACTGCTATGATATTTGAAAGGTATGATATGAGAAACGCAAACACTGCTGCGTTCACCAGCAACTTTTATGTGTGTTGCATGATATGAGAAAGGTCTCTTTAGAACTGAAAAGTTAAACTCTCTCCATAGTCTCGGCTACCTGCTTTTCCTCTCATTATATCCTCTATCATTTAATATCATTCTCAGTCACGAATGTTTCTATGTCTTTTTTATGCCTTCCCTAACTTATTATTGTTTATTTAGATAACAGGCCTTTCTGGCCAAGTGAGTCCATGGCACCCCCCTACACCCATGTGTCCAATTAACCTTCTAACCCATACATCACTGGAATGTGAGAAGAAACCGGAGCACAAAGAAGAAACCCAGGCAGGTCACAGGGACAACATACAAAATCTTTAAAACATAGAACATAGGACATAGAATAGTACAGCACAGTACAGGCCCTTCGGCCCACAATGTTGTGCCGACCCTCAAACCCTGCCTCCCATATAAGCCCCCACCTTAAATTCCTCCATATACCTGTCTAGTAGTCTCTTAAACTTCACTAGTGTATCTCCCTCCACCACTGACTCAGGCAGTGCATTCCACGCACCAACCACTCTCTGAATAAAAAACCTTCCTCTAATATCCCCTTTGAACTTCCTACCCCTTACCTTAAAGCCATGTCCTCTTGTATTGAGCAGTGGTGCCCTGGGGAAGAGGCGCTGGCTATCCATTCTATCTATTCCTCTTATTATCTTGTACACCTCTATCATGTCTCCTCTCATCCTCCTTCTCTCCAAAGAGTAAAGCCCCAGCTCCCTTAATCTCTGATCACAATGCATACTTTCTAAACCAGGCAGCATCCTGGTAAATCTCCTCTGTACCCTTTCCAATGCTTCCACATCCTTCCTATAGTGAGGTGACCAGAACTGGACACAGTACTCCAAGTGTGGCCTAACCAGAGTTTTATAGAGCTGCATCATTACATCGCAACTCCTAAACTCTCCCTCGACTTATGAAAGCTAGCACCCCATAAGCTTTCTTAACTACCCTATCCACCTGTGAGGCAACTTTCAGGGATCTGTGGACATGTACCCCCAGATCCCTCTGCTCCTCCACACTACCAAGTATCCTCCCATTTACTTTGTACTCTGCCTTGGAGTTTGTCCTTCCAAAGTGTACCACCTCACACTTCTCCGGGTTGAACTCCATCTGCCGCTTCTCAGCCCACTTCTGCATCCTATCAATTTCTCTCTGCAATCTTTGACAATCCTCCACACTATCTACAACACCACCAACCTTTGTGTCATCTGCAAACTTGCCAACCCACCCTTCTACCCCCACATCCAGGTCGTTAATAAAAATCACGAAAAGTAGAGGTCCCAGAACAGATCCTTGTGGGACACCACTAGTCACAATCCTCCAATCTGAATGTACTCCCTCCACCACCACCCTCTGCCTTCTGCAGGCAAGCCAATTCTGAATCCACCTGGCCAAGCTTCCCTGGATCCCATGCCTTCTAACTTTCTGAATAAGCCTACCGTGTGGAACCTTGTCAAATGCCTTACTAAAATCCATATAGGTCACATCCACTGCACTACCCTCATCTATATGCCTGGTCACCTCCTCAAAGAATTCTATCAGGCTTCTTAGACACGATCTGCCCTTCACAAAACCATGCTGACTGTCCCTGATCAGACCATGATTCTCTAAATGCCCACAGATCCTATCTCTAAGAATCTTTTCCAACAGCTTTCCCACCATAGACTCACTGGTCTATAATTACCCGAACTATCCCTACTACCTTTTTTGAACAAGGGGACAACATTCGCCTCCCTCCAATCCTCCGGTACCATTCCCGTGGACAACGAGGACATAAAGATCCTAGCCAGAGGCTCAGCAATCTCTTCTCTCGCCTCGTGGAGCAGCCTGGGGAATATTCCGTCAGGCCCCGGGGACTTATCTGTCCTAATGTATTTTAACAACTCCAACACCTCCTCTCCCTTAATATCAACATGCTCCAGAACATCAACCTCACTCATGTTGTCCTCACCATCATCAAGTTCCCTCTCATTGGTGAATACCGAAGAGAAGTATTCATTGAGGACCTCGCTCACTTCCACAGCCTCCAGGTACATCTTCCCACCTTTATCTCTAACCGATCCTACCTTCACTCCTGTCATCCTTTTTTTCTTCACATAATTGAAGAATGCCTTGGGGTTTTCCTTTACCCTACTCGCCAAGGCCTTCTCATGCCCCCTTCTTGCTCTTCTCAGCCCCTTCTTAAGCTCCTTTCTTGCTTCCCTATATTCATCAAAGACCCATCTGATCCTTGCTTCCTAAACCTCATGTATACTGCCTTCTTCCACCTGACTAGATTTTCCACCTCACTTGTCACCCATGGTTCCTTCACCCTACCATTCTTTATCTTCCTCACCGGGACAACTTTATCCCTAACATCCCGCAAGAGATCACTAAACATCGACCACATGTCCATAGTACATTTCCCTGCAAAAACATCATCCCAATTCACACCCGCAAGTTCTAGCCTTATAGCCTCATAATCTCATAATTTGCCTTTCCCCAATTAAAAATTTTCCTGTCCTCTCTGATTCTATCCTTTTCCATGATAATGCTACAGACAACAGCAGAATTGTACCCTGGTCACAATGAGATTTTCAGGAAGATGCTTCCTGCTTGGCATTGATGGCTGCCGCACCCCCGCAGCGCCCTTAGGACAGCTGCGAGGTCATCAGCCGGGGACAACCATTCATTGATGTTTCACTCCCTCAGCTCTGATACATCTCCTGGTGGTGGAGCAGTGGCAGGGACCTCTCCCTGCCATTCCCTGCATCTTTCAACAGGGTTAGTCAATCCCCCAGTTTCTGTCCTTCCTCCTCGGCCACAGCCAACTGCTACGCTACAATTTTTTTTTTCAATAACTTAGAAGATCTAGCTCCCAGTTTTAAATGTTTACAATAGATACGTTTTCAGTCAAAGTTGTGGATGCCATTCATTTATTTCTTTCCCTTCATACTGTTGTCTGGTTTCATAAAGGTATATTTGAGCCACAGTCTAAACTGCCCATTCTGATAGAAAAAAAATAGAAATGGTAGAAATGCTCAGCAAATTTATAAGGTGTGACCCAAATGTTCATTCTTTATATACAAGTCTAAGAATTAATTTGAAGAGATTAACAGATACACTCAAGAAATTGTATTTCTCTCAACTTGAAGACATCAAATTATAAAAATAAATCATGGGTGGTACAACCTGGATAAATTCACAGTGACAATGCACAAAGAGCAACAACTCACATTTAACACTCAACTTTGTTGTTTTCACAAGAGTAGAATCTTAGGATCTAAACACAGGGATGTACTGTTAACAAAATATATGGTCCATTTTCATTAACAAAGAAATCACAGAACCATTGATCAACATTTCAAATGAAAAATATAAAAAAAACAAATAATTGACTACAAACCTGAAATAAGAAAGCATCTCCAAGTGAATTACTGAGACAGAAGACAAAATCTTTCTTTGGATGTTCAGGCACAGCCTGAACAATGCTGTTTTCAATCCAAACCATGTGCTTTGGCACACAATTCTGGTCCACTCCTGATCTCCCTTCTGCATCGTAAAAAAATAAGTTGCAGCCTAAAGTTGTAAAAAGAAAATAATTTTTTAAATAAATTCAATTAATATTAGTTCAATTATATTAGATAACAAAGATCAACCAGCCTTTGCATATCTGTCTTTTTCTAAAAATATCTGAAAACATAAGGCAAATTCACAACTATTGCAAACTTTAAATATTTAGGTCCATGTGTTTTTTCCAATTTAACTTCACACTTCCTCTGTTGAAGCTGACCTCCTTCCTGTAGTTCCAGCTATTGGCCTGAATGATGAACAGTAGAAGAACTTCACAGTGAAACATTACAAATAAATCTAGCCCAGACATCACTGTTTATCCAAAGAAGCACATTTCCAAGAGATGGGAAGTTACTGATTGGCACAGGAACATGTCTTCTATCTCAAACACACGGAGGTCAACTGTAGCTCATTTGACCCTTCAGATAAAACTTAATGACTTGAAACTTTAATTCTGTTCAGATACTGCCTAGTCTAAGAACTTAGTTTTCTGTTTTTATTTCCCATTTACAGCATTCACAGAGTTTTACTTTTATAGTTCCTTTGGCATTGCCTTGGTAAAAGCTCCACACTCTGTGGATGTGCGGTCATCAATGCATTCCAATCACTATACACTTTGATCTGGGAGACAAGCAGGGACTGCAGAAATGGCATTAAGTTGTGGTAGTAGGCGGTGAGGTTGGGCAGGAAGTACTGAGTTGGAGGCAAGCACAGGATGAGACTCATGGATTCTTTACGTAGCCCTAAAGTAACATGCTCCTCCAGGACTGAAAATAATCTAAAAATAAGACGTAAACTGAGCTTCTTCCAACTACATGAATGATTAACTAACCCCAAATTTCATTGGTGCATCTGACAGTTACTGAATTGCAGTACAGGATATCAACATTTAATGAAGCTTCCCAACTACATGATGAAAGAAACCCTTTCTGATAAAAGATCAGTCAAAAGCAGCAACTCAGGGGGAAATAAACACAGAATATTTTAACCATGTAATAGCCACACGAACAAAATTGGCCTGATAAAAGATGGATAACTGCCTGCTGACAAGATCTGTTTGCCACCTGTTTTGTTGGGAGAGTTTGCAGTTGTTAGATTGCATATCGCACTTTCTAAACCTATTCATCAGAGTCTAATCTCCTTATCTTTAAAATGAAGGTTTACTTGGAAAAAGATCAGTAACAGCATATCTGCCCCATCAGAAAACCTCAGATGGGGCAGTTCAAAGCTGCTACACAGCATTCAGGCTAAAATCTACTTCCTTGAACGTAGATGATTTCAGCGGTAATACATTCCAACATTGTCATTTTAAATAAGTATCTTTTGATAACAGAGATTATTTCATTTAACCAAGAAGCCTCAAACTTCACTGGCTAATAAAAAAAAGGAAAACCTGGATCTTAATTAAGGTAGGAAATGTACTAAATTGGCATGTACAAAAGCCTAATGGGTGTGACTTTCTTGCTCTTCTACCCACTTGTATCATTTCCTGTTAATAAGCCATGTATAAAATACTTGGAAAGAGATTAACTGTTCGACAAAAAAGTGCATCTGTTACCTTTTTTAATAGTGAGCTTTGAAATTAATTTATGTGGCATAAGCTTCTTCATATCCTGATATGCAGGTTCTGGAACTATTGGAATGAATAACCTGTTTCTGTTCAATAAGTACTGTGCAAGTAAAAACTAATTGATGGTGACCTGTGGGATCTGGTGAAATATCACGGGCTCTGTTTGATGCAAGCTCCAGATAGGAAGAAAAGCAAAATGTTATTCTGGTCTCCCATGGTAATCTGTGTCATCTGACACACTGACATCTCATGGTGTGCATTTGTGAGTAAATGCTAAATGCTGTCTATACTGCTTAATCAATGTCATGTTCTCCACTGCTTCTTATCAAACCTCATAACAGAGATCTAAAAGTAAAGTGGGAATAACAGGATCCTTTTATGACTGGCTGCCAGTGACTAGTGGTGGTCCACAGGGGTCGGTGTTGGGACCATTTCTTTTTATGCTGTATATAAATGATTTAGATGATGGAATAGATGGCTTTGTTGCCAAGTTTGCAGACGATATGAAGATTGGTGGAGGGGCAGATAGTGTTGAGGAAACAGGTAGGATGCAGAAGGACTTAAGACAGATTAGGAGAATGGGCAAGAAAGTGGAAAGTGAAATACAATGTTGGAAAATGCATGGTCATGCACTTTGGTAGTAGAAATAAATATGTGGACTATTTTCAAAACAGGGAGAAATTCTAGGACTCTGAGATGCAGAGGGACTTGGGAGACCTTGTGCTGAAGGTTAACTTGCAGGTTGAGTTGGTGGTGAGGATGGCAAATTCTATGTTGGTATTCATTTCAAGAGGTCTAGAATACAAGAGCAAGGATGTGATGCTGAGGCTTTATAAGGCACAGGTGAGGCCTCACCTTGAGTAATGTGAACAGTTTTGGGCCTCTCATCTTAGAAAAGATGTGCTGACATTGGAGAGGGTCCAGAGGAGGTGCACAAGGATGATTCCAGGAAAGAAAGGGTTATCATATGAGGAACATTTGATGGCTCTGGGTCTGTATTCACTGGAATTCAGAAGGATGGGGGGGGGGGGGGCGATCTCATTGAAACCCTTCGAATGTTGAAAGGCCAGACAGAGTAGATGTGGAAAGGATGTTCCCCGTGGTGTGAGAGTCTAGGACAAGAGGGCACAGCCTCAGAATAGGACATTGCATCAAAAGTTATGGGGAGAAGGCTGGGAACTGGGGTTGAGGAGAAGATACATAGCCCAGGTAGGGCAAAAGTAGAATTAGTTGCAAACTTCTCCATCACATTTTCCATTGTGCTATATCATAATTACTTAAAAGTACATAATAATTGAAGACAATCCAATCCAGAAACTAGTCAATAATTCTTGAAGTATACAGTATATGAAAATAAAGTTGAGGTAAGTATAAAATAACCAATTATGTCATCATATAGAAAATAATTACAAATGAAAATGCAGAGGAACATAATTTATGATGTGCACTTCACATTAATGATAGGATTTCCTAAAAATAATGGATCAAATAGAAAATAAATCATACCTTTCAATGATACCCAATAACATTTCCATTTTCTTCGCGTGGCTAATTCAACTTTCTTATTTTTCTTGTGGACTAAAAAGTTCTTCACAGCAAGTGAGCCTGCTTTCCGCACAGTGCCTTGGTCTGTAGTCTGAATATCTGACTGTCCCGGGGAACTGAGTGTACCACTGCTTTGCTCATCACTCATGGCTGACTCCGCTTCCTCTGGATTATCGTTGTTGATGACCGTTGACTCCAATGTACATCTAAAGTTTTCATATACACCCTGGCGAAGTGCATCTCCTGCTGAGCCAAGCTCGCTACCAATTAATTCACGATTAAAATTAGATTGATAGCCCATTGAACCACTAATATTGGAATAGCGGGAAAGATGATCATTATCTGTTGTTGCACCATCAATACCACTATCTGCACATTCACTTCCATCTCCTGTGGTAACATCCTGCATAAGAAAACGTACAAAAACATATCAGAGCTTATCAATTGATTGTACAACTTAAAAAATGGAAATTTCCAAAAAAAAACAAAATAAATACAATTCTAAATGCATTGCAATTACAGATTCAGTAACATTTACTTTATCCTCCACTCTTTTGCAAACTACCATGCTGATTGGAAATTTGTGTCAGTGTGCAACTGCATGTATCTGTGTAAAATAAAACCTGCACTTTACCTGCCTTCAAATGTTGAAGTAACTCCGTTTTCCTGAGAACCTAATTAGTTCAATTCAAAATCATATAGGTGTCAGCAGCTGTAAAGTTGTTACAATTTACCAATTTTGTCCCCAAATTTAAATCTATCAGTAGTTGTTGAAATGTGGCTCTTCTGTATCTCAAGTCAGTCCTTCCATCATTGCATTGCCAGCTCACTTTCAACCAAGCATCTGTAAATGTATTACCGGGTTAAAATACAGTGAAAACTTCAGCTGAGTTCTTCACTTTAATAGTCAATTTAGCTCAGACAAGTGCAAGATGTTGCACTTTGGTAAGTTAAACCTGGGCAGAACTTACACAGGAGAGTGTTGAGGAACAGAGACATCTTGGCTACGGGTACAAAGTTCTCTGAAGGTACAAACACAGGTAGTCAGGGTTGTGAAGGTGAAGTTTGGAACCCTTGCTTTTATCGGTCAGGGCACTGAGTACATACTGGAGCTGGGATGTCATACTGCAATTGTACAAATTATTGGTGGAACCACATTTAGATGATTGTTGCAGTTCTAACTGACCAAATATAGGAAGGATGTCACCAAGCTGGAAAGGGTGTAGAAAAGATTTATGAGGGTGTTACCAGGGGAAGAGGAGGCTGGATTGGCTGGAACTTTCGTTCCCTGGGGGACATAGGCTAAGGGGTGACCTTCTGAACTATTTCAGGGAATGGATGTAGTGAACAGCCATTTGATTTCCTAAAACTCGAGGGTACAGATTTAAAGTGAGAGGAGAAAGATCTAAAAGGGGATTGCAGAGCAACTTTTGCACACAGACAGGGGTGTTTATGTGGAAAGAGCTGCCAGAGGAATTGGTGGAGGAGAGTACAATCACAATAGTTAAAAGACAGGTTCATGATAAGAAATGGTTAGAGGGATATGGGCCAAGTATGGGGTAAAGGAACTAATTCATGGAGACCACTTGGTCGGCCTGGAAGAGCTGGGTCAAACAGTCTTGTTTTCCATTCTGTATAACTTTTCTGATTCTAAGCAATGATATAAACCTTCATTTTAAAAGGCTCAGATTAATCATAAATCTCTTAAGGGAAGGTCCTCCCCAGTCAATTTGTCAGTATATTTTTTGAGATAAAACATGGAAGATCAATAAAAATAGTACATTTGACGTCATCTACAGGGATTTTAAACAGTTTTTGACCAGCAGACTGGTCAGGAAAGTAACAAAACTATAGGATCCAAAGGAAAATGATAAATAGTATCCAAAATGAACTCAATATAGAAAGTAAAATTGGTTGAAGAGTTTGTTTTGTGACTGCAACACCTCTTGATTCAAGAAGTTTTCATGATGACTAACTACAATCTTTATAGCTGGTAAGCTCTTTTTTTAAAAAGCTATCTGCAGGATATAGGAAAACTGTGACTGGATCTTAATGTGTACATGAAATAAGCTTTAAATCAGATATATGTAGGCGGTAGAAAAAGGTTATGAATTGTGCTGGGCCAACTGTATTCAATTAAATCCATTTTGGCATCTCCCGGTGTAGGAAAATAACGTTTTTGCCAGATATAATGTTTTAGAACTTTATCCAAACCACAGGTTTTGTTCCTATTAGCCCATCATAGCTGTAATCATACCACTAAATTTTAATTGAATTTGTCATTGTAAAATAAAGTCTGTCTGAGGAAATTTCAAGCCAGTTAACTAAATGGTAAAAAAACTTGCTCAGTTTCAGAACATTGATGCTTGTTTTAAGTACTCATGAAGACGTAAAATCCATAACACAATAAGTGTTTACAATGAACTTACTGGTTTATCACTTAATAAATTATTTTACTAATTACCAGGACACTTTTTTTAAAATCCCATTTAAAAGAAAATAAATACCTGTGTTGTTTTGGATCTTCTGACATACGTGGTTTTATTCTGGTCATTTTTCTGGCTTAATCGCCCTTTAGAGGCTCCTTCAGAAAGGCAATGAGACTTCCTGCAGGGTAGTGTAGAGGCAGCATATGAAGGGACACTTGCAGACCAAGTCATAGTACTTGCATTTTCCATATGCATTGTCCCTTGCGAATGAGCCCTCAAATTCCGACAATATGTGATAAATCTATTTTTCCGTGTCTTGTTTACGTTCACACCAGTTGTTTTCTGACCATATAGCTCATTTAGAGAGTTGGTACGGTGGCTTCCACTTAATTGTTCCAAATCCATTGAATTACTATTTATTAATCTATTTCCCTCATATTCTTTATCATCTGTGTTATCCAACAGATCCTCAGTGCTGCTTAAACGATCCTGACTTACATCAGAATGGGAGAACTCCATGCTATCTTGTCGCCACATATCAGCAGATTTAGATCGTTTTTTTCTGATAGTTGTGCTTTCTAACACAATTGTTCCATTTCTAGTAATGGGAAGCAGATCTCCAACCTTTGTTTTGGAACTGGAATCCAGCCTTATTTCATGAAAGTTTTGTATTCCCTGTACAATGTGCTTGTCCAAACAAATATCAAGTTCTTCCGCAGTACTCCTGCGCCTGTCACTGGAAAGTGAAGAACCTGTATGGTATGACACAGGTCTCACACTTTTACCCATCCTAACTAGCCAAGAAGGGTGAATAAAGTCGTCTGCCAAAGTGTGTGTTCCTGAATTGTCTGTGTCCAGCTCATCCCTTGCCAGTGATTGTGGGATGCTTGGAGTGCTGCTAGATTTAGTACTAGTTTCTGAATTTCTGTGTGCAATTCTAACTGCAGATGCAGGCCTGGCTCTGTGTGAGGTTTTAGCTGGAATACGAAGTGATCGTGACATTTGCCTTCGTGCCAAACTTGCATGCTCATCTCCAGAAAATGCTTTTTCACCATCATTCTGGCTCTCTGAATTTCCCATGTTTTGGTATGTCTAAAGAAACAAAAAAGAACCTTCAGAATTTCAGATAAAGACATGCTGTGGAAACATAATGAGAAAAATCATGACTTATATTGGATGCAAGCAGTTCTAGACTAATACAAAGTAATGACCAATGATCTGGCTGAAGATTTTCAAATATAACTTGCATGTTTTGTAAGGTTACCAAAAAAATTAAAAGGAGGCTATTTGGGTGGAATTGAGGAATAGGGAAGGTGTTGTGACGCTTATAGGGATGTATTATAGACCACCTAATGGGGACCAAGAACTGGAGGAGCAAATTTGTGAGGAGATAGCAGATATTTGTAGTAAGCACAAAGTTGTGATTGTGGGAGATTATAATTTTTCACATATAGACTGGGAAGCCCATTCTGTAAAAGGGCTGGATGGTTTGGAGTTTGTAACATGTGTGCAGGATAGTTTTTTGAAGCAATACATAGAAGTACCAACTAGAGAAGGGGCAGTGTTGGATCTCCTGTTAGGGAATGTGACAGAGCAGGTGACAGAGGTATTTGTTGGCGAGCACTTCGGGTCCAGTGATCACAATACAATTAGTTTCAGTGTAATTATGGAGAAGGATAGGACTGGACCCAGGGTTGAGATTTTTGATTGGAGAAAGGCTAACTTTGAGGAGATGCGGAAGGATTTAGAAGGAGTGGATTGGGAAAATTTGTTTTATGGGAAGGATGTAACAGAGAGATGGAGGTCATTTAAAGGTGAAATTTTGAGGGTTCAGAATCTTTATGTTCCTGTTAGGTTGAAAGGAAAGGTTAAAAGTTTGAGAGAGCCATGGTTTTCAAGAGATATTAGAAACTTGGTTCAGAAAAAGAGAGGGATCTTCAATAAATATAGGCAGCTAGGAGTTAATGAGGTACTCGAGGAATATAAAGAATGTAAAAAGAATCTGAAGGAAGAAATTAGAAAAGCTAAAAGAAGATATGAGGCTGCTTTGGCAAGTAAGATGAAAATAGATCCAAAGGGTTTCTACAGTTATGTTAGTGGCAAAAGGATAGTGAGGGATAAAATTGGTCCCTTGGAGAATCAGAGTGGACGGCTATGTGCGGAGCCAAAAGAGATGGGGGAGATTTTGAGCAATTTCTTTTCTTCGGTATTCACTAAGGAGAAGGATATTGAATTGTGTAAGGTAAAGGAAACAAGTAGGGTAGTTATGGAAAGTATGACAATTAAAGAAGAGGAAGTACTGACACTTCTAAGGAATATAAAAGTGGATAAGTCTCTTGGTCCGGTCAAGATATTCCCTAGGACTTTGATGGAAGTTAGTGTAGAAATAGCAGGGGCTCTGACAGAAATATTTCAGATGTCATTAGAAACGGGGATGGTGCTGGAGGATTGGCATATTGCTCATGTGGTTCCATTGTTTAAAAAGGGTTCTAAGAGTAAACCTGGCAATTATCAGCCTGTGAGTTTGACGTCAGTGGTGGGTAAATTGATGGAAAGTATTCTTAGAGATGGTACATATAATTTTCTGGATAGCAGGGTCTGATTAGGAACAGTCAACATGGATTTGTGCGTGGAAGGTCATGTTTGACAAATCTTACTGAATTTTTTGAAGAGGTTACTAAGAAAGTTGACGAGGGTAAAACGGTGGATGTTGTCTATATGGACTTCAGTAAGGCCTTTGACAAGGTTCCACACCGAAGGTTAGTTAGGAAGGTTCAATCGTTAGGCATTAATACGGAAGTAGTAAAATGGATTCAGCAGTGGCTAGATGGGAGATGCCAGAGAGTAGTGGTAGATAACTGCATGTCAGATTGGAGGACGGTGTGTAGCGGTGTGCCTCAGGGATCTGTACTGGGTCCAATGTTGTTTATAATATATATTAATAATTTGGATGATGGGGTGGTAAATTGGATTAGTAAGAATGCAGATGATACTAAGATAGGTGGTGTTGTGGATGATGAGGTAGGTTTTCAAAACTTGCGTAGAGATTTAGGACAGTTAGAAGAGTGGGTTGAAAGATGGCAGATAGAGTTTAATGCTGAAAAATGTGAGGTGCTACATTTTGGTAGAACTAATCAAAATAGGACATACATGATAAATGGTAGGGCATTAAAGAATGCTTTAGAACAGAGGGATCTAGGAATAATGGTGCATAGTTCCCTGAAGATGGAATCTCATGTGGATAGGGTGGTGAAGAAAGCTTTCGGTTTGCTGGCCTTTATTAATCAGAGCATTGAGTATAGGAGTTGGGATGTCATGTTGAATTTGTATAAGGCATTGGTAAGGCCAAACCTGGAGTATTGTGTACAGTTCTGGTCACCGAATTATAGGAAAGATGTCAATAAAATTGAGAGAGTACAGAGGAGGTTTACTAAAATGTTGACTGGGCTTCATCTCCTAAATTACAGAGAAAAGTTGAACAAGTTAGGTCTTTATTCTTTGGAGCGTAAAAGGTTGAGGGGGGACTTGATAGAGGTGTTTAAAATTATGAGGGAGATTGATAGAGTTGACGTGGTTAGACTTTTTCCATTGAGAGTGGGGAAGATTCAAACAAGAGGACATGGGTTGAGAATTAAGAGGACAAAAGTTTAGGGGTAACATGAGGGGGAACTTCTTTACTCAGAGAGTGGTAGCTGGGTGGAATGAGCTTCCAGCAGAAGTGGTTGAGGCAGGTTCTACGTTGTCGTTTAAAGTTAAATTGGATAGATATATGGACAGGAAAGGAATGGAGGGTTATGGGCTGATCGCAGATCGGTGGGACTAGGATAGGGTAAGAGTTCGGCATGGACTAGAAGGGCCGAGATGGCCTGTTTCCATGCTGTAATTGTTGTACGGTTATATGGAACTGAAATGAAAATTGTTATTGTGATTGAATTCAAGTTGGAGAACATATTTTGATCAATATAACTGGGCTCAAGTTCACACTCATATTCCATGGATAATCAGGTAATGAATTGGCTAAGTGGTTGCATATGTCATGCCTTGTTCTCACTGCCACCATCAGGAAGGAGACAGAGATGCCTGAAGGCACACACTTCAATGATTCTGGAGTAGCTTCTTCAGCTCTGCAATCTAATTTCTGAATGGACATCGAAACCTTGAACACTACCTCACTACGTTTTAATTTCCATTTTTGCACTATTTATCTTATTTAACTATTTAATATATATACTTACTATAATTCATGTTCTTTTCTATTATTATGTATTGCATTGTACTGCTACCATGAAGACAACAAATTTCACCACATATCCCGGTGATATTAAACCTGATCCTGATTCTGATGGCATTGAAAGCGGCCACTGTTTTGACATCCATTCATCATCTCTTTCTCAATAATAATGTACCATTCATAAAGATAAATCAATGTCATTTTCCATTACATGAGCACCAGTCTAGGTCAAGAGTGAATAAACACCTCTTTAAATGATTAGCAGCTGCTATGGCATTCTCAACAGATCTCCAGTATAATCTTCCTTTGTTCTACCTAAATTTAAAGAAGAATTAGGCACTTAAATGAAAAATAATAATAGGTAAAAGAAAAGATTTGAGTGAAGCTCCCACTTCCAAGCTCCCTACGTTGTTCTGGGCCCAACACATTGAAGCAGTCACGAAAAAGGCATGTCAGTAGCTCTGCTTTATTAGGAGTTTGAGGAGACTTAGTATGTCACTGAAGATGCTTGAATTTTTCTATAGGTATATGGCAGATAGCATTCCAACTGGCTGCATTGCAGCCTGGTATATGTTCCAATGCACAGAACTACAAGAAGCTGTGGAGGGTTATAGTCTCAGCCAGATCCATCATGGTTATAACCGTTCTCACCATTGAGATCATGTTCAAAAGACAGTTCCTCAAAAAGGCAGCATCCGTCATTAAAGACCCTCCCATCTGGGACATGCCTCTTGTTACTACACTAGGGAGGTAGTACAGCAGCCTAAAGACCCACACTCAATGATTCAGAAGCAGATTCTTCCCTTCCTCCATCAGATTTCTGAATCGCCCGTGAAATATACCTTATTATTCCTTTTTTTAAACTATTTACTAATGTTGTAATTTATAGTAATTTCATGTTTGACATCATACTGTTGCTGCAAAACAACAAACTTCGCATCATGTAAGACAGTGATAGTAAATCTGACTGATTCTGATTTCCTCGCTGCGGCACATTTAGAAGCTTGGTAACTTTGGAGCAAGTTCACCACAGTAAGACTGAAGCTTATGACTTCATATATTTGTCACCAACATCAGTAGTGGAGAATATTCTCAATGCCAACTTGCTTCACCACACAGATATTGTATCTGAATTGCTGGAAATTTTCAGCATCTTCTGTTTTTATTTCATAATTATACTATTAACTATGTAATTTGATTTTTTCAAAAAAGAAACACATTTTCAAAGAAATTGTTTGATTATGTTGCTTATAACAGTGCAACATGGACAAAGAATGATTTTATGAATGCTCAAAGACAAAATGAACTCTTCTATTGAATTGACAAAATCAATCAAACAAAAACATGCTATTTGCTTAATACAAAGCAACTACTGAGCACTTGAGTTCTAAGTTACCACTGAAGAGCAGATAAATGTGCATAATGTTATTGTTAAGGTTAGAAACATAAGCTGCTCAAGAGGAAATATTACTGCAATAATCCATAAAATATTTTAATTACCCAAAAGAATCGATATTTCTGCTTAATGTTTCTTTGCATTACAGTGGATTCTGGTTAATTGGGCCATTGGTTAATTGGGGGCACCACTTATTTGTAACATCTCTTAAAAACAAAAACTAATTGAGAAAATAGCCTAGATTCCCTTCATTTATTTGGGACACTACATCACTTAACTGGGACAGCAGACCGTTGCCGAACAGTTTCTAACTAGCATCAGTCACAGGTGCTTGTGTGGCCATTAGACACTATGCCATGCTTAGAACGAACAGTTTTTAAATTGTGTGTGTGTGCGTGCGTGTGCGTGTGCGTGTGCGTGTGCGCGCGCGTGTGTGTGTGTGTGTTTTTGTGTGCGCGTGTGTGCATGTGTGTGTGTGTGTGCGTGTGCGTGTGCGTGTGCGTGTGTGTGTGTGTGCGCGCGTGTGTGCGTGTGTGCATGTGTGTGTGTGTGTGTGTGTGCATGCACACACGTGTTCAAAAAGTAGTGAATTTTGTCACTGATAGACGGTGAGAAATGAGCAGTAAGACAATTCAGAACTGTTTTGCTCACTGTAGTTTCAAGTATTCAGATTTGGAAATGCAAGAATCAGCTGGGAGTGATGAAATGAAATGATTTCACTACTTCAACAAGATAGGAACTATGAAGAATTTAGTTATTGACAATTATCTTGAATGTTTTCTTTGGTCACTGCTGGACTCTAAGTAGCTGCTGGCATGTGACAGCAGACACACCTCAGTACACCCCTTCAATAGGCAGGCTAAACCAGGTGAGGGTAGCCAGCAAGTCTCATGCCCAGGTAAGATAGGGACATGCCTATCCAGGCATGCGAAGTCAGTTCCAGAGGTCGGGGCGAATGATACCTACAGTGAGAAACAATGGCCAGGAAGGCGCTTCTGCAACACTATGTGGAGAGCAAAGGTCATGACGAGGTACAGAAGATATCATGGTCATCCACTCCAACTAGGGAAGACCCAGTTGAGACGTCCACTCACACAACTGAACCCGGACTCCCAAGGTCGTCCGAGAGTGGAACTGCCCCAGTACTACAGCTTTTCCCACATAGGTGGGAAAAAATTCTCCCACAGAGGTTTCCTGTCACTGTCGGATACGATGGACAACCAGTAGCAGTATTGGTAGTGTTCTAATTTGTTATGTATTTCATTTAAATACATAATTTGTTACTCAGTTAAAAGGTAATTTGTCTTTTTTATATTTTTTTAACTCTTTCTATGAAACTTTGGCTAAACTGGCCCCAATGTGTCCCAATTAACTGGAATCCACTGTACTCCCTCTTTGCTTTGAAATTTGAATGGAGAATTCAGCATGTATTCTTGAAAATGCTGTTTTCAATAAAAATATATATTAAATACATCTTTAATTATTAATAACTGTGAACTACATTCTCCACAATAACACATCACATTACAAATTAAAATACAAATAGGTACAGGTTATAATTTCTATTGTTGATATAAAATTCCAGTTTCTCAATTTACCATTATGTGTAATCTGCCCTTTGGCTTTTTGAAATAATGAGATTTACACATTCACAGCACAAAGCAAAGCAAGCATAAGGAAATATTAAACAGCAGAATTATGAAACTATACCTTAGTGATTGACTTTATAATTAAGGGACTTCACCTATAAACTTCATGTGGAGTGCATCATTGTAGCAAAGATACAGAAGCACTTATTTCTTCAGGTATTCTTAAGAAATTGCCTTCAATGAGGAATTACAACCAAAGGCCTACAAATGAATTGTTCAGAAAATAAATGCAATCACAATCTATCATTGAAAATCTTGTTGACCAGTTCCACTGATCAAGCAGGGTGAGCTGTAAAACATCAATCAAAATGATATTTCCAATTAGCATTACATACATAAAAACAATTATAAACACAAAAGATTCTGCAGATGCTGGAAACCTTGAACACACTAAATGCTGGAGTCAGACAGAAGCTATGGAGGGGAATAAACCCTATCCCTTTTAGGGCAGCAGGAGGATGGGTTGAGGGCAGATGTGGAAGAATGAAGGAGATGCAGATGAGGGCAACGTTGATGGTGGTGCAAAGGAAACCCTATTCATAGAAAAAGGAGGATATTTCAGATGTTTTAGAATGGAAAGCCTCATCCTGAGAACCCTGTGGTTCCCCTTGTCCTTACCTACCTCCCCACGAGTCTCCATATCGAGCACACCATTCTCTGTAACTAACTTTCGCCATCTACAATAGGATCCTACTGTAAAGCACATTTTTCCCTCCCCCAACACTGCTTTCTGTAGGGATTACTCTCTACGTGACTCCCTTGTCTCTCCCCACTGATCTTCCTGGCAGGACAAGCCCATACCTGCCCCAAACACCTCCTTCCTCACCGCCATTCAGGACCTCAAACAGTTCTTCTAGGTGAGGTGACACTTCACTTGCGAATCTATTGGAGTTAACTACTGTATCCAGTGCTTCCGGGGCTTCCGGTGTAGCCTCCTCTACATCAGTAAGACCCGACATAGATTTAGGGACCTCTTTGTCAGGCACATTTGCTCAGACTATCACAAAAGGTGAGATTTCCTAGTGGCCGCCCATTTCAATTTGACTTCCCATTCCCATTCTGACATGGCAGCCCATGTTGTACCCTAGTGCCGTGATGAGGGCACAGTCATGTTGGAGGAGCAACACCTCATTTTCCATTTGGACAGATTCCAACCGGATGCCATGAACATCGATTCTTCTAACACCCAGTAACTATTACCCTCTACTCCTTCTTTCTTTTTCCATTCCCCATTCAGTTTCCCCTCCAACCCCTTCTCTTCTCCTCACCTGCCTATCACCTCCCTCTGATGTCCCTCCTCCTTTCCTTTCTCTCATGGTCCACTGTCCTCTCCTATCTGTTTCTTCTTTAGTCATTTACCTCTTCCAACTATCACCTTCTATCTTCTTACTTCATACCCCTCCCCCACCAATCCTCCCCCACACCTGGCTCTACCTATCACCTGCCAGCTTGTACTCTTTCTCCTTCCCCAATCCTCTTATCCTGGCTTCTGTCCCATTTCCACTCCTGACGAAGGGTCACAGCTCAAAATGTTGACTGTTTATTCCCCTCCATAAATACTGCCTGATTTGCTGAGTTCCTCCAGCATTTTGTGTGTGTTAAATAAAAAAAAATACTTTTCAGGAATAGTTTTCTTCAAAATACACTAAATACTCCAGGAATTAAATCTACCTTAAATGAATTAGTGGTGACTATAAATTTGCCAACATAATCATTTTCATGTTTAATCTTTGCATTGTATAATTTATTTTTTTGCCCAAAAAGTCTTTTATTTTTTAATGAATTATATATTTTTTTTGTTTTTCTCCATTTCACTGAGTTTCATAACATACAGTATATATGGAACTAGACTTAATAATCTTCCTTTTGCCTTTTTAATTCCAATTAGAAATTGTGTGCTCTAACCCAGGGGTCCCCAACCTTATTTGCATCGTGGACTGGTTTAATACTGACAATATTCTTGCGGACTGGACGGCGGGGGGGTGGGGGGTGTTCAAGTTCAACAGTACGTGACAGGGAATGAGGAAAGGTGCAGCTGACTCATATCATTTCATATTGTTTCCTCGCGGCCCAGTAGCACATACTTTATGGCCCGGTGGTTGGGGACCACTGCTCTGACTAAGCACTTTTTTAAGTTGCTACAAGAATCCCAGACCAATATGAAGCAACCCAGGAGGTTGAAAAATAAAAGCATTCATTATGCTTAATGGTTTCGATTTTGGATTTGTAATAATGGCAAAACTGTGAGCATTCAGTTTTGTTACTCTATGAAGCTGACAATGGTTCATGGAGAACACAATGACAGTAGATAAGCAGAGAAATTCAGAACTTATTGTCACCAGTAACAGCGCATCAATGGATGTGCAAACCAAGTCTTCAAAGGTGGGAGTCTTAGTGACAAAGAAATATGATTTTTTAAAAATTGTCAAGCTTGAAATCCTTGGAAAACTCTTGCTGAACAAGATGCAATAGAACTGTTCATGTTGTGCGAAGGTATGTTTCATGTAAAACAACGTTCTATTCTGTATTCCCTCAGAATAAAATTTTGAAAAAATGCAATATTTCAGCTTCTACCTCAACATTATGTGTACATTCCAATTTTTATTTCAATCTCGAAGACATTACAAGAGTTGCTTCAATTTAGATTTCATTTCTGGAATTGGTGATGGTGGAAGTAATCAGCTGTTGAATACACTTGATGACACTGGCCAAACATTTCAAGTTTTATCAATTATTTTCAATTTAAACTCCATAAGATTGTCTTGCTGAACAAAATGCAACAGAACTGTTAATTCCAGAAATTTCCTACACCTGATGAAATGTTTAAACCACTATCCAATGACTGCAAAATCCAGACCAATCTTCAACTTCAACTGCAAACTTCAAATCCAACCCTGTCCATTTTTAAGATTATTTACTCCTCTTGTACCTCCTTTTTGACTTACTGTTCTCCAATTGCGTTACAGTACTGCAGTCCTGGAGAAGAGCAATGAACTGAATTGATAACCAGCTGTTGAGTATGTTCTAGCTCTCTGGAAGTATATCTCAAATTCTGATTCAAATTGTTGGTGAAACTATTAAAAGTCTTATGATTAGGACAGGTAAAAATTGTAGGTTTGACAGCGGGACTTTAAGGAAGAGTTTCGGTGGAACAGCCCAAATTTATCACCAAGAAGAGCAACAGGAATGTGAAATACTTTATAAATGTAAGGTAAAATGAAATGGAGAGAGAAAGATGAACAAAATACTCGGTTGTTCAAATCAGTAGCAGTTCAACTTGTTTCCAATAGCCAAAAATTAAAAAGAACAAACAGAGAAATTAACTGAATAATTACACAACTTAAATAATGTGCTGAATTTATGAGAGAGCATGCAATCTGAAATACAAAATGAAAAAAATCAGCACATTTTCCAAGAATAAGGATTCTACATTTGAGGGGGCATAATTTTACGTATTGTGCAAGTCTTGGAATTTTACTAGATAAGGAACGGCAAAAAAATGGGTAACACTACACAGTTTGTACAAATTGATTCTTTTAAGTATGCTGCTTGCACTTAATGGAGTAATTTATTTTTGGCCTGGTTCTGCACAACCTTCAATTTAACCATCATGAAACTACAAAGAAAAAAGACTGCTCTTCCTATAGTACTGCAATATATACGAAGATTTTAATTCAAGCATGCGCACTTCTCTTCGCCTATACGATGTAATAATTGTGGGTTTAATCAACAATTAAATCTCAGTCTGAATGAAACATCTCCTAATTTGATATGACAGTTATAATAGAGGCTTAAATGATTAGATCTATAATCATCTGAAATTACCCATTACAGCCACATAGTCCAAGCAAAGCAAAAAATAAATATTTTCATGATTCATCAAAGACCGTAAAATCCTTCTCAGAAAATAAGCTGTTATAATAAGTGCAGCTGTAGTTCGCTTTGAGAGCTCATAGGGAACTGGATTGAGATTAACAAAAGCTGTTCACTTTGGACCCCTGAAGTCTGGAAAGAGGTGCCATTTCTAACCAATTAATTTGACCTGCTTCAATATTAGTCTCCCTGATGTGAAAACTGACTGATAATTTCTCTTTTAGATCTCAAAACTTTCTTCTCTCCCAAGAATTACTCTTGCAAATACACACTTACTCCCAATGTTTGGGAGTTAGACTGTGCCCAGTAAGCAAACAGAAGCATGAGAGGAGGTGATGATTTCACTTAGGCCCCCTGTTAAAGATTTAAAAAGCATGCTTTGTGACAAATTTTCGGAGTGGACTGTGCCCAAGCAGTAATCAGGTTTCATTAGAAAGGTCAAATAAACAAAAGGCTGTTGTGCAACTGGGCCAGTGTTGGATTGGCTTTGGTTCATCAGGCTTGGGTGAGATAAATATCTGGTAAATTTCTTCTTCTTAATTCTCCATTCTTCATCTGTTGGGGCTCCAGGGACAGTGTTTTGTTCTATGTGTGAGATGTGAGAATTCTGCAAAGGCGTCCAGCTCCCTGGATAACCATATCTACACTAGATACACCGAGCGGCATAGAAACTGTGCCTCAGAAACCGTGATAACCAGAGCTGCAGCTCGATGACCTTTGGCTCATACAGGAGACTGAGACAGAAGTTAAAGGAAAGTTGTCACCACTAGGTTGCAGGAGGCGGGTAAATGGGTGACTGTCAGGAGAAGGAAGGGCAATGGCCAGCCAGTGCAGAGTACCCCTGTGGGCATTCCCCTCAATAATAAGTATACCACTTTGGATACTGTTGAGGGAGACGACCTACCAGAGGGCAACCGGGCCTCTGGCTGAGAAGAGAAGAATGGTGAAGAGGACCGGAGTAGAGATAGGAGATTCCATAGTTAGAGGACTAGAGACAAGATTCTGTGTATGTGATAGACACACCTGGATGGTATAGCCTCAAGATTTTGGGGGAGTAAATTTAGGATGGAAATGAGGAGGAACTGCTTTTCCCAAAGAGTGGTGAATCTGTGGAATTCTCTGCCCAATGAAGCAGTGGAGGCTACCTCAGTAAATATATTTAAGACAAGGTTGGATAAATTTTTGCATAATAGAAGAATTAAGGGTTATGAGGAAAAGTCAGGTAGGTGGAGATGAGTCCATGGTCAGAGCAACCATGATCTTATTGGATGATGGAGCAGGCTTGAGGGGCCACAGGGCCTACTCCTGCTCTTATTTCTTATGTTCTTGTGCTCTTCTGTTGCCTCCCCAGTGCCAAGGTCAGGGATGTCTTGGATCAGGTCCACATTATTCTAAAGGGGAAGGGTGAGCAGCCAGAAGTCTTGGTGCATATTGGCACCAATGACATAAGTATGAAAGGTGAGGAGATCCTGAAGAGAAGTTTTAGGTAGCTAAGTAGAAAGCTGAAAAGGTAAAAGGATCCTTAGGGGAAGTAATCCAGTGGAATAAAGGAAATTACAGAGGCATGAGAGAGCAACTGGAAGGAAACACTTGCAGGGATGATGGAAGAGCAGCAATGGCTGGAGCTTCTAAGAGCAATTCAAAAGGCGCAGGATAGTTACATCCGAAGAAGTATTCTAAACGCAGGATGATACAACCGTGGCTGACAAGAAAAGTCAAAGCCAATCTGTCATTCTGGAAGAAGTTGGTGCCAGCAAGCAACACCACCAAAGGCAACATCCTCCAGATGGTTCACAAAACTACTTCGTTCACTTCTCTTATGTCTTCTTTTTCTTTCAAATATGATTCAGCTACTGTTGGAGCCTGTGATATACAGTTCAGTGCCTGCGATCTACATTTTGGTGCTGTGTTTTCAGGCAGATTGAGTAATCTTGCATTTTCCTGTCCCCATGAGGAATCTGTGAGCCTTCAGGCGAAACGTGCAGACACAACAGAAGTGTTGCCGCGCAGGTCCAGCGAAGATTTTTAAGAAGCAGGAAGTTTTTCGAGGGGCAAACACAAGGAAATCTGCAGATGCTGGAAATTCAAGCAACACACACCAAATGCTGGTGGAACACAGCAGGCCAGGCAGCATCTATAGGAAGAAGCACAGTCGACGTTTCGGGCCGAGATCCTTCGTCAGGACTAACTGAAAGAAGAGATAGTATCTTACTATCTCTTCTTTCAGTTAGTCCTGACGAGGGGTCTCGGCCTGAAACGTCGCCTGTACCTCTTCCTAGAGATGCTGCCTGGCCTGCTGCGTTCACCAGCAACTTTGATGTGTGTTGCTTGATCCTCCATTTTGAGTACTGTTTGGGGGAGGGGACCTACCTGGGGGAAGCAACAGTGCCTCTGGCACTGAGTCTGGCTCTGTAGTTCAGAAGGGTAGGGAACTGAATAGGATGGCACTAGTAATAGGGTTCTCTATAGTTAGGGGGACAGATAGGCGATTCTGTGGACATGAAAAGGAAACACGGATGGTAGTTTGCCTCCCTGGTGCCAGGGTCCTCAATGTTTCAGGTGCTTCTCCCTCCTTTTCTTTCTTCCATGGCCTTCTGTCCTCTCCTATCAGACTCCCCCCGTCTCCAGCCCTGCATCTCTTTCACCAATCAACTTCCCAGTTCTTTACTTCACCCCTCCCTCTCCTGGTTTCACCTATCACCTTGTGTTTCTCCCTCTCCTCCCCCCACCATTGAACTCTACTCCTCATCCTTTTTTTCCAGTCCTGCTGAAGGGTCACAGCCTGAAAAGTCAACTGTACTCTTTTTCCATCGATCCTGCCTGACCTGCTGAGTTCCTCCAGCATTTTGTGTGTGTTGCTTGGATTTTCAGCAACTGCAAATTTTCTCTTGATTGCGAAAAGATACAGGTCTGGCTTTGCAACATCATTCTTGCCCTTCCTTTTCATGTGATAGTTTCTTTTCCCCTGTTCTCCTCACTTGCATACCTTCTGAATCCTTTCTCTGTCATTTCCTTTGTGTATCCCTCCTATGTTTTATCCGTCTTACCTTTTTCTTTGTGTGCAATGTTTCCATTCTCCATTATAGTCTTGCTTATTTTTCTTTCAGTTTCATGTTTCTCTTCACTTTTCAGATGGAGGCAAACATTCAGTTCTGTAAATGAAAAGACAATGTTTGTCAGCCTGCAATTAAACTGTTCTCTAAGCTATTAAGAACTTCTCAGGGAAAATAGGAGCATTAACCAGGATAAACAATTGATCAGGTATTCAATGAGCAATAAAACCAGCAGGCAAACTGAAAGGCCACAGATTGCATGAATTGGCAGGTGGCAAATTTTCAGGGAAAATAGGAGGAAGTGCCGGGAAGCCAGGTACGAATCACTTCTGGATAACTGCACTGAGTTTTTCTCCTGTTTAGTTGGCCAGCTAGCAAGCAACTTATGAACAGTGTAGAGACTAACAACCCTTCAAATCCGAATGTAAAAAATAGTACACTTCAGATAGTAGAATGTCTCAATGAGCTTCAAAGAACATTTTAAAACAAAAACTGACAGAGACTACTGAAAAGGTATCAAGGCAGGTGACCAACAGCTTGGTCAAAAAGGTAGGTCTTAAAGATCACATTAAAGGAGAAATGACAGTTAAATATGGTGAAGTCCAGAGAGATAACTTCAAAGTTTGAGAAATTAAGCAGTTGAAAACGTGACTGTCAATGAAAATCAGGGATGCACAAGTTGTCTGGTGAGAAGGTCCCACAGTGTTGGAGGGCTGACAGTGATGAGGACATAAGAATTCACAGGAGAATTTGAAGATACAAATGATCAGTTTAAGATGAAGGTGTACAAAGATCAAGAGCCAATTTAGATCAATAAACATTGACAAACACACAGAGTTAAAAATGGTTCTTGGCCAAGAAGTCTGCAAGTCAGGAATTATGCAAACAGGCAAAAAAAAATCTGATGCTGCAACATAGCAAAGCAGCTGAGGTGCATTCAGGCAAGAAACGCATTAGTGACACAGGAGGGTAAACAGGATAAGCAAGCCAGGATCCATTTAATTATCCATTTGAGTGCAACACTGCAAGTATCATAAGGAAGGGAAACACAGAAAAGTTGAGCTTGAAAGGTCTTGGAGGATGTCAACTTCAATGTTAGGGTGAAACTCAAGACAGGAATACATAGGTCAACAACCATCAACGACCTGACTGTAGAATTAACATCAGGATTTAAGCCCGGACAGAAATATTGAAGACCTTCAGCTAATGGTGCAAACAAAAAACATGTAATTTTAAATAGTTTCACTTTTCTTCTTTTTTTTTGTTATCAATACCAACTTAAGTGTATACTTTCTGCCCTGAATTAAAGATAAATGTGATATTACCGAACAATTTCCACAAATTCTAAACTTGGGAATTACAGTATTGTGTGGGGAAAAAGTGGGCAATTTTCTGATTTTTTTTTGTTTCTTCCTTATTTCTCCCAGACTCATTGCTATAAAAGATATCCTATCATCTTAAGGAATGACCTGAATCCCAGGTGAAGGTCATTATTTTCTATATAAACGAACATCACTGTATTTCCTCTCCTGTCTTAAAATAGTCATTCATCATTTGTTTCTATTTCTTAACATTTATTGTATTCTTTCTGTCTTTCAGTAATTTTGCCAAATACTGTCTGGGCTAATTGCATTTTTGAAATTTTACCAATAGCTCCTTTCTAACAGGTAATTTATACCAAACCAAAAGAAACACCAGCCAAGCCAATTCTCTCAAGCATACATTCATTAAAACTAACCTATTTTTCTCTTGTCATAAGAAAAAGTAATTTATAAGCTTACTTTAACATATCCATTGGAGTCCTTGTGGAATACAAGTTGTCATCATGCCCTCATGCCCTCTACAGTCAAAATAAATCATGTAGAAGAAACTAAATGCTTCCCATGTTGACAAAAGGAAGTTTTCAGAAGTCACTGAATGAATCAAGATACCCACTAGAGAGCCATTATGAAAGACAGAGATCTTTCTCTGTATCTATTCATCTATCTCTCTTACATACACAGACATACACATATATATAAAAAATACTAGAGGTGATTGATAAGTTCGTGGCCTAAGGTAGAAGGATACAGCTCTCGTTACATGCACGTGCAGTTCAACTCTTTGAGTGAAAATGCAGAACGTTTGAAGTTAGTAACTCAGCTCCATCTACTTTAGGCCAGAAACTTATCAATCACCCCTGCTGTGGACCACCTCTGGAGGTCCAAGACACCGACTTCTACAAACAAGGGATCCGTATGCTCCACGCTGGACTAAGTGTGTAAATGTAGGAAACATAAATGTGTTAGGTTTTCTAAAATTGACTCTTTCTACCTTAGCCCACGAACTTATCAATCACCCCTCGTAACAATATAACTGCTGCCATAAAACTAAACACAGGAATACAGAAAAGAAATTGGTCTACATAAATGTTGAAGCTGTAATCAGCTGGGATTTATCCAGAGTGATGCATCAGTTCAGCACTAAGGTAGTGCAACGTTGCCAAAAATGTCATTCTTTACCATTACTATCTCTAAGTGCTGGGCTTCTTACCAAAAAGTAACCATGATTACTTTTCAAACTCAAAACGAGTAAGAAAACTAAAACTGCAGGAGCTAGAAAACGGAAACAAAAACAATGCCGTAAATGCTCAGCTTTCAAAAAAACAGGTAATCATTTTAGGTTCAAGCCATTCAAGCTGTAGTGAACAGGGGTTGATAAGGCACTAAACATATTCAAATCTGCATGCCCTATTACTATTAAGAAAATAATGGTCGGCAATATTAAAGCTTGCTCAGCAAAATAACATTCACCATATTTGAGGATTGTCAGAGCCTCAAACCATAATTTATTTTCTCTTCTCCTGATGACTCAAAATTAGACTAGTCTTATTGCGATGTAGCAGTCAGAATTACAGCCATACTCAGGAGCTTGAATGTAGACGTATATAGATAGATCTGTCAGAGGTGTTCATCCAATGACAAACATCTGCTTTTGAATGAGTAGAATTTTGGACTTTCAATCCAGATAGTTTCCATTTTAAACACAAATCTTTGTAAACTTAAATAAAATGCAGGAGCAGGCCACAGAAACCTTTGTCTTTGCTTCACTATTTAGTAAGATCATGGGTGATCTTATGGTTCATTATAATTCCATTTTCAAAGCTGATTCACAGAATACCCAGTGCCTCTGTGCCCAGGATGCTTAATGCTATTAGGATATTTATCAATTTAAATGCATTGGTCAAGTAACACCACTTCACCTCTGGCGTCATAATCAAACAATCAAGAGCAAATTATTTTCAACATTCAAACCAGGATATTGTTAGGCCATGAAGACCCTGCCAGAAGTGACAATAGAAGCAGAATGGTAAACATATTTCAAGAGAGGAGTGGCTAAATCTTTGAAGGTGATGTGTTTAATAAGGTATATGGTTAGGACACTAAATGGGATTGAGTGGCAGCTCTTTGAGACAACTAGAAGTTGTTTTTGACAAAATACCCCTATACTCTGTAATAAAATTTTATATTCATAAACTAAATAATGATACAAAAGATATGCTTAAGACAAAAAATAATTAGACTGAACAATGAGCACGATGATAGACTTTGTTGAGGCTTAGCTTCAAGGCAGTTGAAGAATTATGAATGTTAATTATACTGTATATGTTATGGATCCCAAATGTTAAATATTTTATGATTATCTTTAAATTAACTCATAACTGTAATAATTGGAATGTGTTATCTCTTTGAGGAATGTTAATAAAAAGCACAATGTAATTTATTTCTATTCATGCATTTAACCTTGTTCACTATCCAATACAAATGTATGTAAATGGCGTACGAATTTGCATGTTTTTATAACATGCCTAACACAAAACTACACATACTTTATACTTTATTGTCGCCAAACAATTGGTACTAGAACGTACAATCATCACAGCGATATTTGATTCTGCGCTTCCCACTCCCTGGATTACAGATATTAAATATTAAAAATATTTTAAAATAGTTAAAATTAGTAAATATTAAAAATTTAAATTATAAATCATAAATAGAAAATAGAAAAATGGAAAGTAAGGTAGTGCAAAAAAACCGAGAGGCAGATCCAGATATTTGCAGGGTACGGCCCAGATCCAGGTCAGGATCCGTTCAGCAGACTTATCACAGTTGGAAAGAAGCTGTTCCCAAATCTGGCCGTACGAGTCTTCAAGCTCCTGAGCCTTCTCCCGGAGGGAAGAGGGACGAAAAGTGTGTTGGCTGGGTGGGTCGTGTCCTTGATTATCCTGGCAGCACTGCTCGGACAGTGTGCAGTGTAAAATGAGTCCAAGGACGGAAGATTGGTTTGTGTGATGTGCTGCGCCGTGTTCACGATATTCTGCAGCTTCTTCCGGTCTTGGACAGGATAACCTCCATACCAGGTTGTGATGTGCCCTAGAAGAATGCTTTCTACGGTGCATCTATAAAAATTAGTGAGGGTTTTAGGGGACAGGCCAAATTTCTTTAGTTTCCTCAGGAAGTAAAGGCGCTGGTGGGCCTTCTTGGCAGTGAACTCTGCTTGGTTGGACCAAGTCAGATCATTTGTGATATTGACCCCGAGGAACTTAAAGCTTTTGACCTGTTCCACTTGCGCACCACCTATGTAAATTGGGTCGTGTGGTCCGTTACTCCTTCTGAAATCAACAACCAATTCCTTCGTCTTGCTGACGTTGAGTGATAGGTTATTGTCTTCGCACCATGCCACCAGGTTCTTAATTTCCTCTCTGTACTCAAACTCACCATTACCAGACTTACAGCCTACTATTGCTGTGTCATCAGCAAACTTATATATTGAGTTTGATGGAAACTTGGCTACACAATCATGGGCGTACAGTGAGTACAGCAGGGGGCTGAGTACACAGCCTTGTGGGGCACCGGTGCTCAGAGTGATTGTAGAGGAGAACTTGTCCCCTATTTTTACAGCCTGGGTCCTGTCTGTGAGGAAATTGAAGATCCAGCTGCAGATCTGAGTGCTAAGGCCCAGGCTCCGGAGCTTAGGAATCAGTTTATTTGGAATGATGGTATTAAAGGCAGAGCTGTAGTCAATGAAAAGGAGCCTTATGTATGCGTCTTTATTCTCCAGGTGTTCTAAGGAGGAATGTAGGGCCAGAGAGATGGCATCTGCCGTTGACCTGTTGCTCCAGTAGGCAAATTGCAAAGCGTCAAGGTTGACCGGTAGGCTGTGGTTGATGTATGCCATAACAATCGCTTGAAGCATTTCATAGCAATTGATGTCAGAGCCACAGGGCGATAGTTATTCAGGCATGCCACCTTGCTCTTCTTCGGCACTGGGATTATCGTTGTATTCTTAAAACATGAGGGGATCTTAGACTGAAGCAAGGAGCAGTTGAAGATGTCAGCAAACACTCCAGCTAGCTCGCTTACACAGGCCCGGAGAACCCGTCCTGTGACATAAAGCAATTGACAACATGTACTAAGTTGATTCATTTTTTGTGGAAAAGGGAAAGAAAACTATTGTACAGGATCAGCATTAAATAAAATCCCTGTAAGAAACATTTCTGTGGTATAAGCTACCACACATAAACAGAAACAGAACGCCTCTGATTTACCATAAACCTTAAAGCTAATTGTAATTCACCATCTATTCTGAATGGCTTTGAAAGACTTATATATTTTTAAAGATTTTTTTCTCCATTTCACTTTCAAGATTTCTGGAGTGCTTTATAGCCAGCTCAACTTTGTAAGTGTAATCAGTATTGTAAAGTCAAAAATGAAACAGTTGATTTTCACCTATAAACCACAATGTGATTCTGACCAGATAACCCTTTTTTTTGAGTGTGGAACATTGGCTAAGACATGAGTAAAAATTTCATTTTCAAAACAGCACCAAAGGATCTTTTATGTTGATCTGAGGGAGCTGGTGAGACAAGAACTTAATATCTTATCCCAAAAATGATAACTTCACAGAAGGATCTATGTAAAACACCAGTTAAGAAAAACCACATTTTAAACAAACTTATAATGAAAATTTATGAACACAATGGGGTATATTAAAGGCTGAAACATTGTATCACATTACAAGGCTTGTGATTCATGTTATTATGTGCACCAATATATTTTCATTTATTTTACTAATTATGGTGTTCTTGAAAGGTAAACAATACTTTGTATATTGTGCTCTATTGCAATTCAAAATGCAGGATTGAAACACAAATATGTGGCAGTGTATTGCACTCAAAAAATAGTGAAGAAGGGCAAGAAAAGTTGTTACGTTGTTTTTTCTGGATATAACACAAAGTTGCAAACTGTGATCTATGGCAGCCATATCAATTGAAATTTTTGCAAATGTTTATATGTTACCAGTTGTTTACATAGAATATAACAAAGTACAAATGGTCCCTATTACGCCGGAGTTGTGCTCCTAGAAAACTGTGCATGTTGTGACTTTACATAAATTAAAGACGCATGTCTGTGCATGCATCAAAAAAATGAGGGTTGGAAAAAAATGACAAACATAACCTGTGAGAGCAAACTTTATTCTGTATCTCCGAATTTTTGGTCAAGATTTATGCCTTCCATAGGGACGAATTGCCATTATCTGTAATGTAAGGGGTCACCCATACATCAAAAGACATCTGCAGCAGTCATGAAGCCAATTTAAATCAATTCCCTCAACCTGCACTTAAGCTCTCACAGAAACCATGCAGCTGGGAAGTGATTCAGCCAAAGTTGGAATACTCACATTGACTTAGTCATCAAACAATTTCAGAATAATTGTGTGTTAACTCTAAATGCTAAGCACAGGACATATCATATTTATTTTCCAATACCTGATACTGGACAAAGAAATATTCTCCAATACAAGCTCTTCATACTAAAGTTTGCAAAATAATTCCCCATGCTTCAGCAAGTTAATTAAGTTGAACTATCAATCAGAAATTCCAAGGTCTGTGAGACTGACGGCAGGGGAGCTTTGTTGCCTTGGTTGTGGGAGTTAACTGTGACACTGACATAGAGCAATTTTGAAAAATCTTCCCTCCATTAAGACGGCAGCTCACTCAGACGCAGCTGCCAGTACAAATTCACTCAAAGGTGCATCTGTTCATCTTGTGTTTTATTTTATGACCGTAAGTCCTTGCTGGATTCTAACAATATCAAGTGCTGCAGGAATATCCCATCAGCAAATTGTTCAATAGCAATGGAGTTGGACTCATTGCTTATCACTGTTGTGTCATCGCCTGGATTTGTTGCGTACCATTGTGCCGAGACAGTGCGCGATCCAACAAAGGGAGTGAGTGATTATATTGAATGTTTTTATTGGGATCCGACATTGATAACATAGAATACTGCAAGTCTAGTTCACTGGTTCAATGGCAAGACCAATGGTGGGAGAGTTGTATTGCCTCAGTTGTAACAATGACTAGGCCTTAGCCGCACGGTCACCTCAGCCACAGCGGCCTGTGGCAGTTGCCCAGGGAAGAGAGCTAGGCATGCGAGAATCCGTGCTGGGTTGAGGCTGGACTTTCCTGTCGGTGCCTTGCTCCAGTGTTCACTCAATGCTCCTCTCCAGTGTTCCTCCTGGTGGAATTTAATTTGGATTTTTTTGACACTGATCAACAGATAAAGGATCTTTCATGTCTAAGTGAAAACAGATCTCTACAAAATGATCTAAATTAATTACAATTATAAAACACAAAATAATTGATTGCATAAGTATTCACCCCCTTTAATATGGTACCCAGTTCACTACTGATGCAGCCAATTGGTTTTAGAAGTCACATAATTAGTTAAGTGGAGATCTGGTTTTGGAGACTTGTGTGCAGTCGAGATGTTTCAACTGATTGTAGTAAAAATACACCTGTATCTGAAAGGTCCAACTGCTGGTGAGTCAGTATCCTGACAAAAATTACACCATGAAGACAAAAGAACACTCCAAGCAACTCTGTGAAAAGGTTATTGAAAAGCACAAGTCAGGAGATGGATACAAGAAAAATGTCAAGTCACTGAATATCCCCGGGAGTGCAGTTAAGTCAATCATCAACAAATGGAAAGCACAACTGAAAACCTGCTTAGAGCAGGCCGTCCTCAAAAATTGAGTGACTGTGCAAGAAGGGGACTACTGAGGTAGGCCACCAAGAGACCTATGACAACTCTGGAGGAACTACAAGCTTCAGTGGCTGAGATGGGACAGACTGTACATACAACAACTGTTGCCCAGGTGCTTCACCAGTCACAGCTTTATGGGAGAGTGGTAAAGAGAAAGCCACTGTTGAAAAAAGCTTACATGAAACCTTGGCTAGACCTTGCCAGAAGGCATGTGGGAGACTCTAAAGTCAGCTGGAAGAAGGTTCCATGGTCTGATGAAATAAAAACTGAGCTTTTTGGCATCAGACTAAACATTATATTTGGCCTAAGACAAACACCGCACATCATCAAAAACACAGCATCCCTACCATGAAGAATGGTGGTGGCCGCATCATGCTGTGGGGATACTTCACTGCAACAGGCCCTGGAAGGCTTGTGAAGGTAGAGGGTAAAATGAATGCAACAAAATACAGGGAAATCCTGGAGGAGGACCTGATGTAGTCTGCTAGAAAACTCTGACTTGGCAGAAAATTTGTTTTTCAGCAAGACAATGACCCCAAGCGTAAAGCCAAAGGTACACAGGAAAGGCTTTAAAACAGCAAAGTTAATGTACTGGAGTGGCCAAGTCAGAGTCCAGACCTCAATCCAATTGAGAATTGGTGGCTGGACCTGAAAAGGACTGTTCACTCATGATCTATTGACATCAGTGTCTATGACAGCAGATTATTTGTTGCTTTTTTACTGACATTTAAAATGTCTATGAGCAGGGAATACAACTGTGGATTTCAGGAATAAATGTTTGACTGGTTGACACTCTAAAGTGAAGTGTGCTGCAGATTCCACGGCTTGTTCCTCCAAGGACCTTCTTTTTTAATTTCAGTTCAAAGTTCGAAGTAAATTTATTATCAAAGTACATACACGTCACCATATACAACAACCCTGAGATTTGTTTTCTTGTGGGCACCCTCAGTAAATCCAAGAAACATAATAGAATCAATGAAAGTCCGCACCCAACAGGACAGACAAACAACCAATGTGCAAAAGACAACATAAAGGAACAATAATAATAATAAATAAATAAATAAGCAATAAATATTGACAACATGAGATTAGGAGTTCTTGAGAGTGAGTGCATAGGTTGTGGGGACAGAACAGTGATGGGACAAGTGAAGCTCAGTGAAGTTATCCCCAGTGGTTCAAGAGCCTGATGGTTGAGATAATAACTGTTCCTGAACCTGGTGGTGTGAGTCCTGATGCTCCTTTACCTTCTTCCTGATGACAGCAGCGAGAAGAAAGCATGGCCTGTGTGGTGAGGGTCCTTGATAATGGATGCTGCTTTCCTACAACAGTGCTCTGTGTAGACGTACTCAATGGTGGGAAGGGCACAATGAAACAAGCAAGAAATGCAGACAATGTAGGGCATGTCTGAGACATCTGCTGACCAACTCCTCTCCTATTTTCTTGTCAAAGCTTCTGAAGAATCACTTCTATGGAGACAGTATTCCAAGGAGGTTGAAGCAAATGCTTCAGTCGTTTCTTTGCTAGATGGACAGTGTCATTGTTGAATTGTTGGATATTAGTACAGCCTCCTCTTCTCAGCAGCCAGTCAATTCAACACCACCAATGACGCCCAGATATGGTAGGATTGCAGTTCTATAAAATAATACGATCCAAATTGGATCTATTTATTGTGACATCACTCAGCTATCAACTGCATGCATGCAATCCAGTGGAGCAGCTTCACTGGGTTGGCACATTATTTTTATATGCCTGATGCTATTCTCAGAATAGCCTTTTGTGCTCCACATTGAACTAGGGATCATTCCCTGACTTCATATTAATCATAGACAGTGGGTCTACATATCTGTTACTGCTAATGGTCTACAGTGCATCATGAATGTCCAGTTTTGAGCTGGCAGATTTATTCAGAGTCTATCCTATTTAGTATGTTTGTAGTGCACTTCATACATGTCGGGTGTCCTTAGCGTTGTTATTCCAGGTAAGTAAACACCCAGAAGACCAAGGAGATCATTGTGGATTTCAGGCATGTTAGCAGCCACACTCACGTCCCCATCTACATCAACGGAGCTGTAGTGGAGCGTGTATCAAGCTTCAAATTCCTTGGTGTCCACATTTCCGAGGATCTCACCTGGTCCCTGAACTCCTCCATCCTGATCAAAAAGGCGCAACAGCACCTTTATTTCCTGCGGAGCATCAAGAAAGCTCACCTCTGTCCCAGGATACTGACGGACTTTTACCACTGTACCACTGAGAGCATACTCACCAACTGCATCTCAGTGTGGTATGGCAATTGTCCTGTATCAGACCATAAAGCACTCCAGTGTGTGGTGAAAACTGCCCAGCAGATTATTGGCACCCAATTGCCCACAATTGAGAACATCTACCATAAACGCTGCCTGGGCAGGGCAAAAAGCATTATCAAGGATGCATCTCACCCTAACCATGGCCTTTTTACTCTCCTCCCATCCGGTAAGCGTTACAGGAGCCTCCACTCCCGCACCAGCGGGCACAGGAAGAGCTTCTTCCCTGAGGCTGTGACCCTGCTGAACCTCACATCACAGCGCTAAGCAGTATTGTACCTGTATTATACTGTCTCAGTACTTTTATATTTGTGTGCTGTAGCACTTACTTTTGATTCGCAGTTTTAAGGCATCCATTAGTCTTGCAAGACCATGGATCTGCGCCTAAAAAGTCTTCACTCTCCAGCTCACAGGCCTGGGCAAGGTTGTATGGAAGACTGGCAGTTGCCCATGCAGCAAGTCTCCCCTCTCCATGACACCGATGTTGTCCAAGGGAAGGGCAAGGGCCGATACCAGTGTCGTCACCAACATCCTTGCTCAAGGATACAACACGCTACCTCGGCTGGGGCTCGAACTCACGACCTTCAGGTCGTGAGTCGAATGCCTTAACCACTTGGCTACGTGCCCACACAGTTATTTTGTAAATAACACTATTCCTTGAATTCCTGGTTAGATGCTAACTGCATTTCATTGGCTTTGTAACTGTATTCGGCACAATGACAATAAAGTTGAAACTAATTTAATCTAATGTAAATTAGATATGTGATCAGACTAACAACTTATTTTGTTTGCAGTGCCACACAAGGTAATGCAGGAAGTCCTCCGTAAGAAGGTAGGACTGTCTTCACAAGGACTGTATGGTGGCCATTTCTACCGATTCTATTAAGTTGCCTCAAGAAGATGGCATCCATCATTAGGACCCTCACCATCCAGGCCAAGGTCTCTTCTCATTGCTACCACCAGGAAGTACAGGAACTCATGAAGACCCAAACCTAGCTCAGTTATATCTTCTTGTTACTTGACTAAGGCTCTCCTAGTATAGACATTAGGACCCACATGGGTGTGAGGAGAACTCTACAAGGTGAACTGGTGGAATGAATCTGTCTCGTCTAAACAGAGTGAGTGCTGCTGCCAGATAGTCTGCTCATTTTCTACGTCTTTACGAACATAGAACATAAATCAGTACAGTACAGTACAGTAAAGGCCCTTCAACCGGCAATGTTGTGCCAACCCTTTAAACTACTCCAAGATCTGTCTGGTCCTTCCCTCCCACATAGTCCTCCTTTTTCTCTATCATCCACATGGCTTTCTATCTGCGCCTACCATCACCACTGGAAGCACATTCCGTGCACCCACCATACTCTGTGTAAAAACCTACTTCTGACATCCCTCCCTACACTTTGTCCAATCACCTTAAAGTTACGCTTCCTTGTATTAATATTTTCACCCTGGAAAAAAGATACTGGTTTACCATTCAATTTATGACTCTTATCACCAACATCAAGTCACTTCTCATCCTTGTTCTCTCCAAAGAGAAAAGGAAGAGCTCACTCAACCTTTTCTCATCAGACCTGCTTACTAAACCAAATAGCATCCTGGCAAATCTCCTCTGCACCCTCTCTAAAGCTTCCACATCCTTTGTATAATGAGGCAATCAGAATTGAACTCAATACACCAAGTACGGTCAAACATGTTTCTTCCAGCTGCAACATTACCTTGCAACTCTTAAACTCAGTGGCCAACTAATGAAGACCAGCAGACCATATGCCTTCTTAACCATCCTATCAACTTGCACCGCAACTCTGAGGGATCTATGGATGTGATTTCCCTGTTCCTCCACACTGATAAGAGTTGTGCCATTAATCCTTTATTCTACCTTCAAGTCTGACCTTCCAAAGTGAGTCACTTCACACTTTTCAGCATTGAACTCCATCTGCCATTTCTTAGGGAAATCCTGGAGGAAGACTTGATGTAGTCTGCTAGAGAACTGTGACTTGGCAAAAGATTTGTTTTCCAGCAAGACAATGACCCCAAGCTTAAAGCCAAAGCTACACAGGGATGGCTTAAGAACAACAAAGTTAATGTCCTGGAGTGGCCAAGTCAAAGTCCAGTCCTCAATCCAATTGGTGGCTAGGCTTGAAAAAGGCTGTTCACTCATGTTCCCCATGAAATCTGACAGCTTGAGTAGTTTTGTAAAGAAGAATGGGGAAATATTGCAGTGTCCAGATGTGCAAAGCTGATAGAGACCTATCACCTCAAGGCTGTAATTGCTGCCAAAAGTGCATCTATTAAATACTGACTTGAAGGGGATGAATACGTATGCAATCAAATATTTCTGAGTTTTATATTTGTAATTATTTTCGAACACCTTGTAGAGATCTGTTTTCACTTTGACACGAGTCTTTTTCTGCTGATCGGTGTCAAAAAAGCCAAATTAAACCCACTAATATTCAATGTTGTAAATCAATTAAGCATGAAAACTTCCGAGGTGGGGGAGTGATTACTCATGATAGGCACTGTATATCATAATTTTTTTTCAGAAGTTCCAGCACATCCTCTTTCTTCACATTAACATGTTCTACCTTATCAGCCAGTTCCACGTTGACTGACATTCATCAAGGTCCTCTCACTAGTGAATACTGAAGGTAAGTATTCACTACGGACTTCCCCTTCCTCTTTAGATTCTAGGCATGTTTTCTCTTTTATCCCTGATTGGTCCTACCCTCATTCTAGTCACCCTCCTGTTCTTCGTGTATATGTAGAATGCCCTGGGGTTTTCCTTAATCCTGATCGCCAAGGTCTTCTCATGTCCACCTCTCCTAAGCCCATAATTAAACTCCTTCCAGGCTACCTTGTAACTCTCAAGAGCCCTGTCTGACACTTGCTTCCAAAAGTCTTTTCTTCCTTGACACAATATTCCACATCTCTTGTCAACTATGGTTCCTTCACCCTACCACCCTTTCCCTGCCTCAATGGGACAAACCTATCCAGAACCCAATGCACTTGCTCCCTAAGCAACTTACAGTATCATTAATTACTCCCCTAATTAATTATTTTCCCATACCATCTGCTCCTATCCCTGTCCAAGGCTGTGCTGAAGATCAGCCGATGTGGTCACTGCTTCCAAATTCTCACCCACTGAGAGATCTGTCAGCTAATCAAGTTCATTACCTAGAATCAGATCCAGCATGGCCTTTCCTCTAATTGCCCTATCTACATACTGAGTCAAGCATTCTTCCTGAACACACCTAACAAATTTCACCTCATCTAAACCTTGTTCCAACCATGTGTTCAAATACAGCAAAACTGATACAACTGTGTAAGTAACCTGCTAGACAGTTTCAGGGGGTTGGGGTTGGTCTGGATTCACATGCAAACCAAAATGAGAAATTATAGTAGATTTCCTCCCTTGAAAGTTATCAGTGAATAGGTGAGGTACTAATTACAATGAATTGTGAGCAGTTTTGGGCCCCATATCTAAGAAATGATGAGCTAGCATTGGAGAGGCTCCAGAGGAGAATGATCCGGGGAATGAAGGAGTTAATGTATGAGGCGTATTTGATGGTGCTGGGCCTGTTCTCACTGGAGATAAGAAGAATAGAGGGAAGGAAGAAATTCTTCAGCCAGTTTTATTGATTCTGTGGAATTCATTGCCACAGACATCTGTGGAGCTGAAGACATAGGGTATATTTAAAAGTGGATATCGATAGGTTCTTGGAATGGGTGCCATAGGTTCAGGAGAATAGAGTTCAGAGGGAAAATAAATTAGAAATGATCGAATGGTGGAGCAGACTCAATGGGCCAAATGGACTAATTCTGCTGTTATGTCCCATGGTCTTATGGTATGACAATCAAATAACTTTACCAGAATGTTACCTTCACTCCATAGATTAAATTTCAACAATCATCCACAAAAACTAAGGCCCTATTCCCTGAAATTTAAAAGGTTAGTATTGGTGTGATTGGATTTTTCAAAAATTTAGGGTAAGTGACAGAGTAAATTGAGAAAAGCTAATTCTGGCCTTGAGGCAACATGGAGTTGAACTGAGGTACACAGCTTAATTAAACAGCTGGGTTTTCAGAAGGAACGTTCACAAACATTTCTCTATGAGAGAGTAGTAGGAATGTGGAACCCTTCTGCAAATGCATTTTTATATTAGATCATAAATCTTTTATTGATCAAGTCCTTTCTGAATTGCAGGGTGAACTTAAGAATGCAGGCCAAGTTACTTCCAAGACAAACAAAATTGCAGAAAAAAAATATATATGCTTATAAAGAGTGTCAGCCTGAAACGTCAGCTTTTTATTCCTCTCCATAGAAGCCGCCTGATCTGCAGATTTCTCCAGCATTGTGGTGTACTTATGTATTTCTAGCATCTGCAGAGTCACTTGTATTTATGATTTGCATTTTTATTCATTGCAGTAATTTGAAAGTACTGAACAAAAAATTTGTCTCTGCAAAGAAAATGGCTTCAAATTATACAAACTTTTTATTTATTTGTTATTTCACTTGGTTTTCCTGGCCTTTTGAATTACCGTTTACAGAAAATGAGCTCATAATTACAATGTTCAGCATGATTAGCATTCAGCAACACCAAGGTTCAATAATGATTTGATATTAGCACTTACACATCAGTTTATGTAGATTTATAAATGAATTACAATCAAAATGCAGAGTTAATTAAAATAAAGGTCTGCCTTTCTTTAATACCTACTAATTTTCCTCCTATTTTGTCTACTCAATGTTTACTGACAGGTTTCAAATACTTAAACAAAATTGTTCACCAATATTCTGATGCAATTGTAAGGTTAGAATCTCTACAGCAGTACATTATTTGATAATAAGAATCAAAGGGTTCAAAATATTCAAAACAAAAGTTGCATAAACTGTACACTGTATTTAGTCTATAATTTCACAATCTGACAGAAACAAAATCATGATAAGTAAAAACTATGTACTTCACATGAAGTAAGCTTTTTATTTCGTATCGGTTTTCTCCTCCCTCATATATTAGTATTCTCTCCTCTTACATTATTATTCACATTCTCTTTCATACATTATACAATAGTATTCTCTCCTCACATATTAGTAGAGGGCATCTTCCTAGATATACTCTCTACTAATATATGACAAGAGAAATTGTAGACCTGTTTCAATACCTCCAAGTGTTTCTTCTTTGTAGGTAAGCCTAAACACAGTTAAAAGACCAAAGGGATGCAGAATCAAAGTTGAATCCCAACATGTACTCTCATCCAAATTACCAGCAGATATATCAACATAGGATCTGAAACAGAAAGAATGGCTTCCTGTCCCTCCCCAATTTACAGCACTCTATCACTCCACATTACCACCCAAAATGGAATTAGCTAAATCACCACAGAAAGACAATGTAAATGAGATTATGTGGTCTATCACAGGTACTTCTTTTCGTCTCGCACTGGGCAAGTAAACTATTTATTTTGCATATACAAGATAAAGCCAAAAATATTTGATTACTCAAAATAGCGGTATAATAATTCTTAACCAAATTACTTATTTAAATTTAAATTTCAGCTTCTTAACTGAAACACCATGTTAAAATTTTCAACTCTATTGCAATTTAGCCAAAAAATTATCAGTGCTATGAATGTAAACATAAAAGACTAATTAGATTAGATTAGATTCAACTTTATTGTCATTGTGCTGAGTACAGATGCAAAGCCAATGAAATGCAGTTAGCATGTAACTAGAAATGCAAAGAATAGTGTTATTTACAAAATAACTGTGAATAAAAAGTAAGTGCTACAGCACACAAATATAAAAGTACTGAGACAGTACTGCTTAGCACTGTGATGTGAGGTTCAGCAGGGTCACAGACTCAGGGAAGAAGCTCTTCCTGTGCCTGCTGGTGAGGGAGTGGAGGCTCCTGTAGCGCCTACCGGATGGGAGGAGAGTAAAAAGTCCATGGTTAGGATGAGATGCATCCTTGATAATGCTTTTCTCCCTGCCCAGGCAGCACTTATGGTAGATGTTCTCAACGGTGGGCAATTGGGTGCCGATAATCTGCTGGGCAGTTTTCACCACACACTGGAGTGCTTTGCAGTCCGATACAGGACAATTGCCATACCACACTGAGATGCAGATGGTGAGTATGCTCTCAAAGAGCTAAGTAACACACATAAAATGCTGGAGGTACTCAGCAGGTCAGGCAGCATCTATGAAAAAGAGTACAGTTGACGTTTCAGGCTGAGACACTTCAGCAGGACTGGATGGAAAAAGATGAGGAGTCAGAGTTAGAGGTGGGGGAGGAGAGGTGATAGATGAAACTGCGGGGGAGGGGGCCTGAAGTAAAGAGTTAGGAAGTTGATTGGTGAAAGAGATGCAGGGCTGGAGAAAGGGGAATCTAATAGGAAAGGACAGAAGGCCAAGGAAGAAAGAAAAAGGGGGAGGAGCACCAGAGAGAGGTAATGGGTAGGTAAGGAGATAAGGTGAGAAAGGGAAAAAGGGATGAGGAATGGTGGGCATTACTGGAAGTTCGAGAATTCGATGTTCATGCCATCAGGTTTTAGGCTACCCAAATGGAATACAAGGTGTTGCTCCTCCAACCTAGGTGTGGTCTCATCGCGACATTAGAGGAGGCCATGGATCGACATGTCAGAATGGAAATGGAAATTGGAATAAAAATGGGTGGCCACAGGGAGATACTGTTTTTTCTGGCAGACAGAGCCAAGGTGCTTGGCAAAGTGGTCTCCCAGTTTACATCGGGTCTCACCAATATACAAGAGGCCGCACCGGGAGCACCGAATACAATAGATGAGCCCTACAGACTCACAGGTGATTTGTCACCTCACCTGGAAGGACTGTTTAGGGCCCTGAATGGTAATGAGTGAGAAGGTGCAGGGGCAGGTGTAGCACCTACTCTGCTTGCAAGGATGAGTGCCAGGAGGGAAATCAGTGGGAAGGGACGAATGGACAAGGGAGTTGTGTGGGGAGCATTCTCTGTGAAAAGCAGAAAGTAGGAAAGAGGGAACGATGTATTTGATGGTGGGATCCCGTTGGAGATGCGGAAGTGCTGGGTCCAATATTCTTTTTCTGACATGAACTGGGTCATAAGCAAAACATTTTCGGTATCCAATTTAATGCAAAATCTAGTCAATTACACATAGGAATAAAATACAAAAGAATGTTCATAAGTTTTTTTGTATAGATTCAGACATGAAAAAGGCTAAATTCAAAAGCCCCTAAAGGTATCCTATCACTATTACTTCCAAATAAGTGTACACCAATTTTGCACTCCTCTGCATGAGATACTGCTATGTGCTACCAGATCCAACAACAGCATTCACTGCCTTTGCATACCAACTGCTGATCAAAGAAGAAATGGAACTAGTTCCAGCTGCAGTATTTTTCAGAGCGCAGAGTTGAATAGCATGGTCTACAAAGTGACTTGTGCATTGTTAGTGGGATGCTGCACAACAAGCAAACGTGCAATCTCCCCAAAAATATGGGCTTGGTCTCTTTGCCCACTGTTCTTTGGAAAGGAATGAGTGAGATGTCTTTAGCCCTTTGAACATAAATGATGTCCCCTTGCAAAACAGGAAATGGCAAACTAAGTAAAATGCTAGAAGTTGTCCAATGCATAAAAATTCATGGCCAATTTTCACTGGAGCCCCAATTCTGTTCAAGGTCTGAAGCTGTGGTTGTAATATGTAATACATTTTAGTAAGGACATCTTTACTAAGGTGTGACATCATGCCACACCTAACTTAAATTCAGGTAGAGAAAAGGTTCTCTGTGAATATTGGTGGATTTTACCCGTCCTGCAAAAAACTCCTTTCTTCCTACCTGTATTTTACAGGAACTTGTCATCTTCTGTGCCTCAGCTTATTCTCTCAGTCATGCTGCCCACCAGAGGGTTCTCTGATTGCATTCAGACTAGCAGTTGGCTCCCTACCTTACTGTAGAATACTGGAAAATAAGTAATGATCCAAGGGTATTTTACTGAATGAGACTTTCAACAAGGGACAGCAATCTTGCTGTGACTTACCTCCAGACAGACAAACTGGTTCTTCCTAATTCTAAACTGAATGACTGGTATCAATGACATGGAGAGCACCTAGCTGATCACATGATAAAAATCTTACCAAGGGTACACACCCAATATTACATAACCCATATACTGTATGTCACAGGAGCAACTGTTTATGCAAACTCTTTGAAGTCGGAATAAAACACTTGAGTACCTGCCATAACACTCCAATCACACCTTGGCAATTTGAAATACCCTAGTAAACACAAGAAGTTTATAGAATGTAGCAAATGTCAATAAAATTTAACACCAACTAACCTGTAGGAAGTAATTGTTGATTGCTTTAAATAATATTATCCTTTGGGCTGCTGAACACTTACATATTTCTTACAGGTTGAAAGCAAGAAGTTGCTGGAGCATTCAGCTCCAAACAATGCCATTGACATCAAACTGATGATGCAAGCGAATTAATGTTATGATCTTCCTTCACAATGTACTTTCTATGGGTGTTGACCTTATACATGTTCAACCTCACACAAATATAGCAACCGATTTGATTTTGCCTCTGATATGCAAGCTGACTCCAATTTGCAATCTATCTGATATCCAGAGAGCACAAAACTCTTGCAATCAAAATCCTCATTTAAAATAAATAACAAATGATTTTGTAGCAGATTATTATGATATAAAAGCAAAGTGCACTCTATCTATCTGCTGATGAGAATCAGTTTGATCGCTTCCATTCTGTTCTGGGCAAGCATTAAACATTCTGAAGCAACAACCAATCAGCTGGAGGCCTCACCTGTGGAGGTCAAAAACCTACAACAAGATTGTGAGACAGAGAAGAAGATAACCAGTACAAAGGAGGAGAGAGAGAGAGAGAGCAGTGAGACAGGAGCCCAAGCTGATTGGTGAAGAGTGATGAGCATATCAAACCAGGTAGGAGGGGAAGAATGGAGTTGGAAGATAGAGGCAGATGGGTGCTAGAGGCAGACGAATAAGAAAGAGGCAGATAAAGCAGGGTAGGGGGAGAACAAGGGGCAAGTTTAATAGGTAAATATTCTGCTCTGTCAGAACCATCATATTTTTGCTTCAATATCACTGTTAACCAAGGTGTATGAAAAGAACCAACCAGTTCTCCTCACCACCACCCTCCTCTGTCTGGCAGAACAGGTCCTCACAATCAACAATTTTTCCTTCGGCTTCTCCCACTTTCTCCAAACTAGAGGACATCTGCATGGGTCCCAGCTTTTCCTACTTTTTCCTTGGCTACGTAGAACAGTCCATGTTCCAAGCCTTCCAAAGTAATGCTCCCCAACTCTTCCTCCGCTACATTAACATCTGCATCGTTACTGCTTCATGCATCCATGCTGAGCTTGTCTATTTCATTAACTTTGCCTCGAACTTCCACCCTGCCCTTAAATTCACTTTGTCCATTTTTGACAACTCCCTCCCCTTTCTCAATCTCTCTGTCTCCATCTCTGGAGACCAACTGTTATCTTGACAACATCTCTTCCCACCCTGTCTCCTGTAACAATGCTATTTCCTTTTCTCAGTTTCATTGTCTCCGTCACATCTGTTCCCAGGTTGTGGCTTTCCTCTCCCAGACATCAGAGATGTTCTCCTCCTTCAAAGAATGAGGTTTCCCTTCCTTCACCATTGATGCTGCCTACACCCACATCTCCTCCATTTCTCAATCATCTGCACTCACTCTATCTTCCTGCCACCTTAACATTAATGGAATTCCTTTTATTCTTACCTACCACCCCATGAACCTCCACACCGAACACATCATTTTCTGTAACTTCCACCCTCTCCAAACCAATCCAATCATATCTTTCCGCAGGGATCGCTCCCTCTGTGATTCCCTTGTTCATTCGTCCCTCCCCACTAATCTTCCTCCGACACTTATTCCTGCAAGCAGCCAAAGTGCTACACCTGCCCATTCACCTCCTCCCTCATCTCCATTCAGGTCCCCAAACAGTCCTTTCAGGTGAGGCAAAATTTCAACTGCAAATCTGCTGGGGTCATCTATTGTGTCTGGTGTTCCCAATGTGGCCTCCTCTACACTGGTGAAACCTGTCATAAATTGGGGGGCCACTTTGTCAAACTCCATCCGCCAAAAGCAGAATTTCCAAATGGCTAAACATTTTAATTCTGATTCTCATTCCCCTTCCAACATGTCGGTCCATAGCCTCCTCTTATGGAACAATGCAACCACCCTTTGTGTGGAGGAGCAACACCTTATATTCCATCTGGGTAGCCCCCAACCTGGTGGAATGAATATTGATTTCTCTTTCTGGTTAAAAAAAATCCCTCCCCCTCCCCTCTTCTTCTATTCCTCACTCTGGCCTCTTACCCCTTCTCATTTGCCTGTCACGTCTCCCTGGTGCCCCTCCCCCTTCCCTTTCCCTTTCTCCTATAGTCCACTCTCCTCTCCTACCAGACTCCTTCCTCTCGAGCCTTTAGCTTTCCTACCCACCTGGCTTCACTTAGCACCTTCTAGCTATCCTTCTTCCCCTCTCCCCTTTTTATTCTGGCGTTTGCTCCCCTCCTTTCTAGTCCTGAAGAAGGGTTTTGGCCTGAAACCCTTCCATTTCCATAGATGCTGCAGAACCTGCTGAATCCTTCAGCATTTTGCATGCGTTGCTTTGGATTTTCAGCATCTGCAGAATTTCTCAAAAAAAAACGCCCAGCAATTCCTCCCTTTAACCCTAGTATAATCATGGCTCAATTTACAAAGAACTAATTAACCTACCAACCAGGTTGTTGTTTGGACTGTGGGAGGAACCCCGCTTGGTCAAACGCCTTACAGACCGCGAAGGGAATTGAACCTGGATCTCCTGTGCTGTAAATCATTGTGCTAACCACTCTGCCACTGTGTTGCCCATATGTTCTGTGCCTTCTTTTCCCCTTTCTTCTCAATCACTGCCTACTGGGTATTTCCAGCAGGAACCCATACCCTGTAATAATGCCCATGAGCTTCTCCAAATGTTTCCCATCTGTTTTTAAATCAACTAAAAAGCCTATGAGCTCAAATTATCATCCAATATAAATGCACAGAATTACGCCTTCAATATACAAAGCAAACAAAACATAAACACTAACTTCACTGTAATTTTTAAATATTTGTATTTTAATTCTATAAAATTCACATTCACTCTCATCAATTTGAATGGCAGTTAATCAGATTTAAGATAATCATCTCTTCTGGCTCACTTCTTAGAATTCAAATTGGATTCATATTACAAGTCCATTTGAGGAGTGTGATTCAATCAGACACAGTCTGCATCTATTTAGTTGGCAAAGCAAAATAGAAATAAATACAACAGAGTAACATTTAAACACTAGACTATGGAATCATGTTTTTCATATCCACTTTCTACAAGCTCAGTCAACAGCAGGAATTACTGCATAGACAAACACAATGCCCATCTTTGTACAAGTCCAACACTTCCACAATTTGTATCATCCTTTGTTAACCTGACAATAGAACTATGTCAGTCATTTGATTTAGAGAACAAATGACAATTTGAGATTTCTGAAAAATTCAAACTACCTTCCTAAAAGCATGTAAAGGTTTTCCCTCCATTGAAAAATTCAAATAAAGACATCATAAATTCAATATATTTGCCACCATTTCAGCAACTCAAAAATAAAATTTACCAGTTCACAAATTTTGCACAATTTTCAGAGTTCCATAAATATTCCAAAATTGTCCTCAACCTACAAAAACTAGTTTTCCAATATAGCATGTGACAAATTCAAATGCATGAAATTTGCACATTCATCGCACATCCAAATTTTAGTAAATAGCCAGAGGCAGAGTGGGTCAGCAGTACAGCATTTAATGTTTTAAGGACAAGCCGAAAGTACACCTCATCAAGTCACCAGATAAAGAATAAGGTTGGAACTAATAAATATTTTCCTGTAGCTAACAAATGATAAATTATTAACATTAAAGGTTGTTAACAATTATTGTCTGCTGAAGTAAATAGAGAATTATTTCTCTTTCAGGTGGTAAATGGCATGCCTTTGGCTCAGCCATCAAAGTAATGCAGATTATCTTGTGCATGTCCGTACATCCAGGTCTAGCTGGAAGAGTTCATTAAGAACAACTGCATGTATGATTCATACAATTTGTAAAACAGTCAAATCCAAGTCAGGTACCTGCAATAAGGTCTCACTTCAGGTTTTATATTCCTAATCCTGTTCAGTTCAGTTCAGTTCAGCATCAAGTGAAAGCTTTCAGAAGTGACACTCAAATTCCATTTCCTATTCCATTGGTTCAGGTGAATATTGAAGATACCACTGAGAACAGGAAGTGCTCTGTTAATCCAGTCCCAGTCCTAATCTTCACAGAATATTATCAAATTCAAAATAACTTTGCTGGTCAAATAAATAAATAAACATAACAATTTCCTAAGTATATTATTGAATGCTTACTTTAAAAAAGTGTGATCTTAAGGTGTGAGAAGATGCCATTTTTTGTTATGAAAAACCCCCAAAAAAAAGGCTAGCTGGCTACAGTGGGTTTGGTTTCCCTTTAATAAACAGCAGGATTTCATTTTAATCTCATATTAATTACAATCCTGTTCATTCCTACTGAGGCAACCACTACGTGACAAACATGCACTCAATGGCTTGCTGTACCATGATGTGGCCTGAAATAAAGCTGGCACTATTGCAGAAAATGTCAATGAAAGCTTTCACAAGAGCAAACAGCAATCCACAAAATAACACAAAAAGCTCTACCTCTGACATGGAAGCCCATCAATGTCCAAACCTCCTTGTGCAACTAGGTTCTCAATTTCTTCACTTGCAGACCCCAGTCAGTATGGATTATCAACATCTCCTCCATAATCAATATTATTGCAGATGTACCACAAGGCTGTGTGCTTAGCCCCTGTCCTAATCACTTCATAAGACCATAACACAAAGGAGCAGAATGAGGCTATTGAGCCCACAAAGTTTGCTCTGCCATTCCATCATGGCTGATTTATTATCCTTGTCAGCGCCATTCTCCTGCCTTCTCCCCGTAACCTATGACACCCTTATTAATCAAGAACCTATCAACATCAACTTTTAAATATACCGAATCACTTGGTTTCTACAACTGTCTGTGACAATGAATTCCAAAGATTCACCACCCTCTGGCTAAAGAAATTTCTCCTCATCTCTAGTCTGAGGCTGTACCCTCTAATCCTATATTTCCCCCGTTACAGGAAACATCCACTCCACATTCACTCTATCTAAGTCTTTCAACGTTCGATAGTGTTCAAAGAGATGCCCTCCTCATTCTTCTAAACTCCAGCAAGTAGAAGTCTAGAGTCCTCAAACGTTCTTCATGTGTTAACCCTATCATTCTCGCGAACCTCCACAGGACCTTCTCCAATGCCATTTCAGCTTTTCTTAGATATGGGGACCAAATCTGCTCACAATACTCCAAGTGTGATCAATAACTTATTTTTATTTAGCAATACAATGTGAAGTAGGCCCTTCCAACCCTTGGAGCCGCACCGGCCCAGCAACCCCCGACAACCACAATTTTTAACCCTAACCTAGTCACAGGACAACTTACAATGACCAATTAACCTACCCAGTGTGTCTTTGGGCTGTCAGAGGAAAGTGGAGCACCTGGAAAAACCCACATATTCCACGGGGAAGATGCCTCAGCATTACATATTTTATATTCTAGTCCTCTCGAAATGAATGCTAATACTGCATTTGCTTTCCTTACTACAGGCTCAACCTGTAAGTTAACCATTAAGGAATCCTGCACAAGGACTCCCAAGTCCCCTTGCACCTCTGATTTCTCAATTTGTTTCCCGCTTAGAAAATAGTTTATGCCTTTATTCTTTCTACTGAAGTGCACAACAATACGCTTCTCTACATTATATTCCATCTGCCACTTCTTCGCCCATTCTCCCAATCTGTCTTACTCCTTCTGCAGGCTCCCTGCTTCCCCAGCACTACCTTGCCCTCCACCTATTTTTGTATTATCCGCGAAGTTGGCCGCAAAGCCAAATTCATCATCCAGAATATTAACATACAATGTAAAAAGAAGCAGTCCTAATATTGACACCTGTGGAACATCACCAAAAAAGCCCAAACCCTTATGCCCATTCTTTGCCTCCTGCCATTCAGCCGATCTTCTATCAATGCTTAAAAAAACCATGCTGATTTTGGCTGATTTTATCACGTGCCTCCAAGTATCATGAAACCACATCCTTAATAATGGACTGGAACGTCTTCCCAGCCACTGAAGTCAGGCTAGCTGACCTATAATTTATTATCTTTTGCTTCCCTCCCTTTTTAAAGAGTGGAGTGATACTTGCAATTGTCCAGTCACCCTGTCCAGGCCAAATGCATTTCTGAAGGATGCTCTTGTGTTGTCCTCAGAAATTGAAACCACAGGGTCGTTGGGGTCTGTGGAAGTTTATGATGGTGCCTCTGTGTAAAAGGCATTGTGTTCATCTGGGAGCAAAATCTTATTGTCACATATATCACTTGGTTTTACACTGTAGGAGGTGATAGCATCCAAGCCCTGCCACAGCTACCAAGAATCCTTCTGTGATTCCAGTTTGGTCTGGAATTGCCACTTCACATGTAAGAGGAATTTCCAAAGGTCATATCTGAACCTCTTGTATTCTACTTGGTCACCAGATCTGAACATCACTGATCTGTCCCCTCAGCAGATTGCAGATCACTTGCTTCATCCAGGGCTTCTGGTCGGGGAAAACTCTAAATGATTTTGTGGGAACACACTCGTCCACGATTAAAGTACATGACAACTGTGGTGTATTTATTCAGATCCTCTGAGGAGTCCTTCAACATGGCTCAGTCCACTGACTTGAAGTAGTCCTGTAGCCACTCCTGTGCCTCCACAAAGTTATTACCTTTCAACCATCAGGCTCCTGAACCAACATCGTCAACTTCACTTACCACAACCTACAAACTCACTTTCAAGGACTCTACTACTGGTTTTCTCAGCATTGTAATTTATTTATTTATTGTTATTTTGTTCTTGTATTTGCTGTTAGTCCTCTATTGCGCATTGTTTGCTTATCAGTCTTGGTGTGTAGTTTTTCATAGATTTAATTGTATTTATCTGTTCTACTATGAATGCCTACAAGAAAATGAATCTCATGGTAGTATTTGGTGACATGTACCTATTTTGATAATAAATTTACTTCTAACTTTGAAATGCACAAAAATATAATTAATCTGTGAGTCACTGGGAGTATGTTCCTAGCTCTTCACTTTGCCTGCAATTATGACTTAGCAAGTAACAAACTAGTCAGAAATATTTACAGATTCAGGAAGGAGAACTGATTTTTGAATACTGCAGATTGATGTGGCAGCCTGCCGTCTGATGGCATCTCCATTCTCACCTCCGATGAGAATAATCATATTTGTAGATTTGTTGGTCACAAAAATAGAAAACCTTTGGTCAAATCTCTCTGATCATTCTATTCAATCAAATGGTCTCACTCTTTGTGACCTATAAAATCATGAACTACTTGATCTTGTTGTCATAGGAGGGAACAGTCTTTTGTGGGCCGTTCATTGCACTGAATGTCTTATTTCTGTGGTTTTGGATCTATGTTATTCAATTCATAATTCACTTTCTCTATCAGATCTGTCTCTTGTTCTGGTTTAATCCCACTGAGATCCCAATCATCTAACTTTCACGATGTTAAATGATAGTGCTCATGATTTCCTCTCCTTGAATCTGTCATCTTGTCATAAATCTGTATTACAGAAAAGATAGCACCATCTCCAGAATCCTTTAACTCTTCTACTTTTTTGAATACATCACCATGTCTCAAATTCATCCTCATCTATTTCAGAAAGCTTTGTTTGAATTTCTCCAAAATAGTAATCACAACCTCTTCACCTTTCTTGATCGGTATGCAATCTTTAACTTAACTGACCACATATCCTCGTCCCACAGCTCTTCATCTAGATGGAACTACAGTTGATTATAGCAGTTCTATTGTTATCTATCACATCAAAGTTAAAGAATCATCTGCAGTGATTTATCCCCTTCTTGTTCTCAGTCAATTACATGTGATTACTTAAAGAATTTGTCCTTGGGTCCTTCCTATTTCTCATCTAAAATGTCCCAAATAGCAACTTCATCCAAAAATCCAATATAATTTTCATTTTCATTTACCCCAAGGCCCTGAAGGAGTGTGGTGAGCAGTTGTGTGAAATTCTCTAACACATTTTCATTGAAGTCTCAGCCTGGAAAGCGAACCGACTGTGTGGAAAACATCATGTGTGATCCCAATACCCACGAAGGACCAACTGAAAGTCTTGAATAACTACCATCCACTGGCTCTGACCTCACACATCATGAAGACCCTAGAGAGGCTGGTCCTGGCTCACCTCCGACCCCTGGTCAGATCAGCCCTCGATCCCCTGCAGTTTGCCTACCAGAAACACATGGGAGTCAACGAAGTTATCATCTACCTGCTGAAAAGAGACTACTCCATTTGGATAAGCAGGCAGCACTGTGAGGACCATGGTTTTTTTTATTTCTCAAGTGCCTTCAATACCATACAGCCCTCATTGCTGGGGAAAAGCTTTGTTAAATGCAAACTGGCACTTCCATTGTATCCAGGATTACAGACTGGCAGACCACAGTATGTGCTGCTTCAGAGCTGTGTGTTAGACATGTCTATAAGCAATAGTGGGGCCCCACAGGGTACTGTATTGGCTCTCTTCCTGTTTACCCTGTATACCTCAGACTTTAGATACAACACTGAGTCATGTCATCTGCAGAAATAATCTGATGACTCAGCAATAGTTGAGTGTATAAAGGGAGGACGGGAGGAAATATGCAGGGCCCTAGTGGAGGATTTTGTCAAACGGTTCAAGCTGGATCATCTGTGGATCAACATCAGTAAGACAAAGGAGATGGTGATGTACTTTCGGAAGACAAAGCCTGCATTGCTCCTTGTTGCTATTGATGGTGAGGACCTACATACCTGGGGTGCACTTGAATGACAGACTTGAGTGAAGCACTAACACAGAGGCTGTGTACAAGAAGGGCCAGAGTCACCTCTACTTCCTGAGGAGACTGAAGTCCTTTGGAGTATGCAGGCCTCTCCTTCACATGTTCGACCAGTCTGTTGTCACCAGTACAATCTTGTATGCAGTGGTGTGCTGGAGCATTTTGGCTGAACAGAGAATTACTTTTTGTAATAGACGAAGACAACTGCGCTGTTCCAAAGAGCACCATATGAGGTCATTCTTACCCTCTGACATTAGGCAGTATAATTAATCAACCTATAGCTGAGGAAGTGATGACCCCCCTCCTGTTAGACTGTCTGTGGTAACTTATTTTTTATTCTTTCTACTTCTCTTCTGATATTTATATCTGTGCACTTGTAATGCTACTGTGACACTGTAATTTCCTTCCAGATCAAGAAAGCATCAATCTACCTATGTTGACAAGAACCACCTCTGGTTTACAAAAAGTTCTTCAGCCAAACCATCATCTATAAGTTTGAACATTGCTTTGTTTCCTCAGTCAACAAGTCAATCCTTCACTTGGCACTTTTTCAAAAAACCATTGCATCCTTCCTGTCTTACTGGTCTCCATATGAGCTTTGAAAAATAGGAATACTAACACCGAGTCTGCATCTTTAAACATCTTTCAGCTCTGCTTGTGCTGGCCCTTCATCTGAAGTAAAAACCTCATTTAGGTCCTTGCTATTTTCTTGAATTCATTACTCCCAGACTCTCCGAGGGGGCATCTCGAGTTATACCTGCTATAAAATGGAGGTCATTCTAACTTGCTGTTCATGTATTAATTTGCACCAATTTTCGTTTACCCCCGCCCCCCATTCCTCTATTTGCCAACAACATTGGCAATCTATTAAGCAGTAACACTCTGCTGTATATCCTTGCAGTGGCCTCCACTGCTACATCCCGCTTTTATATCTGCATTACTACATCTCTACTTTGCGGTGCAAACCAAAGTACTGCAGTACTGGAGCATAGGAGAATGAGGGGAGATTTGATAGTGGTGTAAAAAATTAACAGGGCTATAACAAGGTAAATGCAAGGAGGCTTTTTCCACTGAGGTCGTATGAGACTAGAACTAGAGGTCTTAGGTTAAGGATGAAAGGTGAAATATTTAAGGGAAACCTGAGGGGAACTCCTTCACTTAGAGGGTGGTATCAGTGTGGCGTGGCCTGCCAGCAGAAGTTGCGAATGTGGGCTCGATTGCAACATTTAAGAGAAGTTTGGATAGGCACAGTGGATAAGTTTAGATGGGAAGCTTATGGAGGGCTATGGCCCAGGTTCAGGTCGATGGGTCTAGGCAGAATAACAGTTCAGCATGCACTAGATGGACTGAAGGGCCAGTTTCTGTGCTGTAGTACTCTATGACTCTACTAACGACGCATGTCGCAACTTCGTAGACCCCAGTTTCTGAGATTTTCTCCATGCAAATCTACATCTATATATCTCAATATTCTCCATTAAACACTCCATGAAACCTAATTCTACTACCAAACATTTTGTGATCTTCCCTTACATGTCATAACAATGAAAAGCAAAACACTACAAATATAGATACCTGAAATAAAAAGAGGAAATGTTTGGCTTAGTTCAGCCAACATCTTTGGAAAAAGAAAAAGTAGAATTAATATTTCAGGTTGATAACCCTTCTTCAGAAACAGGCATGTTTGAACTTGCATAGATGGAGAGGGATAGTGAAAATAAATGTTTATGATTGGATGCAGATCAAGAAGAAAGAGTTACTATACAGCTGTATGGAAACTAGGAAAGGGTCCTGAAGGCTTCTTAATGTCTGGCCAAGTGAAAGTAAGAGGACAAAGAGCTGAACAAAAAAGAGCTGTGAGAATTCAGAATGCGTTAGTTGCTGAACTTTGCAGGTTTAAACATGCCTGTTTTGCAAATTTTCCCAGTTTTGAAGAAAGGTCATCAACCCAAACAGAAATCTGTTCCTGTTCGCGTAGAACTTCCCGGTTGTTTTCAACATTGTTCTGTTTTTATTTCTGTTATCTGCATATTGATGCCAAATTATATTTTATAAATCCTCTGTAAAATGTTCAAAACACTTTACCATGCTAAAAGTGCTATATAAATTTGCACTCTTTGCTGCTGAGAACTCTCTTCTACCAGTTCATCCCTCTCAGAATGGCCTCCACTCATTCTCAACTTTCTGGAAGCAACTGGGAGCATTAAAGGTCAGAACAAGGTACGTGAATACCTGTCACAGCACCCAATGTAAACTTCAAAATTTTAAGAAACTCAAGAGAGCATCAAACCTGTGCATGCTTCCCGCAACAGCTATAATTTTGATGATCCCTTTACTGGCACTGATGGGAGATCTTTTCCACTTTCTGAGAATAAAAGAGGGCACTAACTTTAAGTACTATGCTCCAAAAGGGCAGCTGTGGCATCAGATCAGTACTGTGCAATGAGTGACATCATCATTTGACGATTCTGTTCAGCTTAGCAGTTAGAGTAGGGCTTTGGGCTGTCTGGTTCTCCTTTGACTGAGAAAACAGGGATTATTCTGCATTGAAGTGCAAGAGAAAGAAAGAGATAGGTCTATCATGCAGGATCTTCCATATCGTAGAAGAAAGCCCTTTTTCCCCCAATAGAATTAGGGGAGGGGAGTTGTGAGGGAGGATAGAGAACTTGGTCAAGAGCACTGGAAGGATGGAGTGAATGGAGAATTGGAGGTCCAATGTGATCAACACTCAAGGAGTTTGGAGAAATGTTAGAACTGAAAACACAAGCTGGGGCTCCAAAGACTTTTGGACTTGAGGGGGAGCATGTATCAAGGGGAGTACCCAAAGGAGAACCTTGGTGTAATAAAATAGACATGCTAGTTAAGTTACTATGTGTGGACACCTTTAAATAACACTGAAGCTGTCGTCATCTTTCCAGTTATGATATAAGTGGCCAGTTGCATTCACAGGACTTGACAGCGCAAGTTTCTTGTTAGAATTCTGACATCATTGTGCCCACCCAATAATAATTGCCATGCAAGCTGGGTTTATCATAAAGAAAGGGCTTGAAATCCAAGGATAACCTCTGTTGGTGTATACGTTGCATTCACTGTCTTTGCCCACATGAGAAATTATGTAATTTCTGGCAATACTGCATCCAATTTTTATGGCTTTTTTTCTGACACTGACCTTTATAAATAATTCCTTGCCCTATTTTTTGACCATGTCTCTGATCAATTCTGGACATCTCTTCTTCTGTGTACCATATTCACAACACTTCTTGTGCAGCATTTAGAAAACATCGAGCCCTTATTCTCCTGTGTTGCGCCCTGTGTATCCTTCGACAACCCTCAATCACTTCCACAATGACTTCCAATACCTGCAAGGAGTTAAATGTACATTGCAGTCTCCTTGGAGAGGTTTTTGAATGTCATCAGCCCCCAGTTTTAAGAAAAGCAGGAACATAATTAGTGCATCACATCATTTCACTGAGAGCTATGGATTTCTACTGACATCCTGCATAGCTTCACTATAAGGATCTTGTTTAAAATATCCCAACAATTACAATTTAAATTGGTCTAAAATTTAAAAGTTACTGGATCTTAGAGACATCTTATTTATAATGGCTTAATGAACTACTGCTCACTTTGTACTACCTATTTATCAGCACAATAACTCATTTTTAAATATTTAACAAATTTGATGTCAGCCCTACAAAATTTGGGATAAAAATTACTTAAGATTTTCATGATAACTTTTTTTTAAAAAGGCAGAATTACTTCACAGATCTTTGTCTGGAATTTTAGATTCTAGGAAAATAAATACATGATGTTAATTACTGAATTCAAACATGTTCAGCCATGTCTTAGTAGAACACATAAAAGACCTAAATGATTGTGTAAAATACGAAGAAAAGTAGGACATTATAAAGTTGACAGCTGTTGAACAAATGCCAAGACAACTTTTTCTGTTTTCAGACACGTAACTAAATTCAACATTGTACAATTATACCATGTGCCCTTTGGGTAAAAGCACTTTCCCCTCATTTCTGATAGCTTAACTCTTTCATTTGTAGAAATATAGAAGGAATTTAAATTGGGGGATATGTGAAGATAAATTTTCATGCAATCAAGAACATAAACATACAAAATTGATCTTCTGAAACCATTTCAAGAGCATCTATTTTTTTAGCATATTTACCTTGACAACAGAGATCTATTTTATGTCTCTGTAAAGGAACCCAATGCCTGAGTGCTGTAGTTCAATCTCTGCCCAGCAACTCAGACTGTTGTTCAGCAAGTTCAACCTGCTGCTAATATGGTTTAGATACTAGTGTTAAAGGTAGCTTTGAGGACATCACAGTTGTTCAGCCATCTGTCTTCTAACCAGTTTAAAAAAATTATTAAAACCCAAGTAGGAGAAGTGGCAATGGCTTCATGGATTATAAATCTGCTGCCCTCTCACAGGATGAAAGCTTTCAACACTGTCAGTATGCCAATACCTCGGTGTTGAGTGTCAACCAACCAACTCAGGGACAATCTAAACCCAGGGCTCATTGTCCCAGAGTGTTATCCCACATGACCATCTGCAACCTTTTATACTTAGAGCAAACACAAAATAATCTGCATATGCTGGGGTCAAAGCAACACTCACAACATGCTGGAGGAACTCAGCAGGTCAGGCAGCATCCGTGGAAACGATCAGTCAACATTTCAGGCCGGAAACCTTCGTCAGGACTGTAGAGGGAAGGGGCAGAGGTGTGTTGTGAGTGATACTTAGAGCAAGTAGCTCTCTGCATTCAGCAGCCAGTGAGGGACACTACACAGGAATAAAAAGATAGAGCCATGCAGAAAACTAACACTGAAGAAATACTATAGAGTATTAGGTTAATGTTTCTATGGTTTTGTCATGATTAGATGTATAATTATGGATTGGAATCTTGATATGGTGTTGCCTTTTATTTCACCACTGTGCAAGGCAAGTACCGTAGTGGTCAACCACAAAAGAATGGAAAGAAGGGATTTCTTCTGGAATGGGGAATACGCATTGCTTTGATTGAATACCCAGACAATGAGTCGTTCTTCAGTAGTTCAGCCAAGAAGCAGCTCTGTATGTTGCATCCCCATCCACTGCTGTGGTTATGAAGATTGATCAGCACAAGGCAGATTGAAAATGCAGGTGTTGCACAGTCAAGGCAATGCTTTTCTCCATAAGGCTGTAGACGACAGCACAGCTTTTGCTGTCAACACACTCTCCTCGTGTTCTAAGGTTGTCAACTTAAGTCAAGAGAGATATGAAGAAAGTTTTTTACACAGCAGTAATCCTTTCATTGAACAGTATTTCATCACCTGAGGGCACAGCAGGTTGGTGTAGAACATGCATGAGTCATTCATTAGCACATTCAAGACCAAGGTAGACTTTTGGATTTAAAAAGTGGAGCTGAGAACAGTGATCAAATTAGCCATGGTCTTATTGAATGGCAGAGCAGTCTTGAGGGCAATCAACTGCTCCACCTTATTCATGCCTCTCATAACAATATATATTTCTATCACCACCTCTGATACTCCAGAGAAAACAGAGTATGGTTACTTGCTTGGAATATGCAGCATAAAAGTGCAGTGGAGACAGAATTGTTTATAGCATGATGTCGGGCTGGGTAGTAATTTAATTCTTCAAATGTTGGAGATTGAAAGGTGACATTAAGATATAAGGGGTATAGATGAGATGAATACACATTGTCTTTTTCTCAGGAAAGGGGAATAAATAATCTAGAGGGAATGGGTTTAAGTGAGAGGTGAAAAATTTAAAAGGGAACTGATGGGCGACTTCTTAATGAAGCGGGTGATGCACATATGCAATGAGCAGCCAGAGGATGTGGCTGAAATAGGCAGAATGGCAACATTTAACTGATATGCGGATAAGTACATGGATGGGAAGGCTTTAGAGAGATATGGACCAAACACAGAAAATGGGACTAGCTTGGTGGGTATCACAGTCAGCATGGACAGGTTGGGCTGAAGGGCCTGTTTCAATTCTGTATCACTCTGTGACTCCAGTACCCTCTGTCTTCTAGGAACAAGTCAATATTGAATTCAATTTACCAGCTCACTGTGGATCCCATGTGACTTATTCTTCTGGACCAGCCGACCAAGGACCTTGTAAAATGTGTTATTAGGCTCCATGTAGACAACATCCACTGCCCTATCCTCATCAATCATCTTTGCCACTTCCTCAAAATTGCTGTCCAGCTTCTGAGATGGGACTTCCTCCACTCAACGATGTTGACAACCATATCTAACATGTCCATGCACTTCCAAGTGCATGTGTCCTACCCGCAAGAATCTTCTCAAATAACTTCCTAATTGTTTTTGTCAGCCATCAGCCATGATGTAATCAGAATATATTATAATTAATAAAGACTCCTGAATTGTGCAAAACTATGAATACAAATTGTAATTTGTATGCTCCAATATAAAATTGATTTTATACACAGCAGAACTCACTTATGTTACAAGGTTCAATGAAAATGTAACTCAAAACGAAACAAGGACATTTTAAACAAATTTTAATCCATTTGTTTTTAACCAATGATGTATACTTCAATAAATTAAAAAATATATTTCTATTTTTCCTGCTGAGTGAAAGGTGAGGGTGGTGAGGTGAGGAGGAAAAGAGGGAGAGAGAGGAGGGGGAAAATTAAAGGAGAGGGGGGAAAGGGGAAGGGTGAGTGAGAGGTGGAAGAAAAGGGTGTGAGTGTGGTGGGGGAGAAAGGGAGGGGAGGGTTAGTGGCAGATATTCAATGTCATTAACCTAAACCAAAGTTCAAAAGTTCAAAGCAAATTTACTATCAAAGTACATGTACATCATCATGAGGTACATTTTCTTGTGGACATACTCAATAAATCTATAGAATAATAATAACAGAATCAATGAAAAATCCCCACCAACTAGGGCATTCAACCAGTGTGCAAAATACAACAAACAGTCCAAATACAAAAAAAAAAGAATAATAAATAAATAAATAAATAAATAAATAAATAAATAAGCAATGAATATTGAGAACATGAGATAAAGAGTCCTTGAAAGTGAGTCCATTGGTTATGCAAACATTCCAATGATGGGGCAAGTGAAGTTTAGTGAAGATATCCCTTTTAGTTCAAGAAACTGATGGTTGAGGAGTAGTTCTAGTTCCTGAACCTGGTGGTGGGAGTCCTGAGGATCCTGTACCTTCTGCCTGATGGCAGCAGCAAGAGCATGTTCTGGGTGATGGGGCTGCTTTCCTGAAACAGCATTTCATGTAGATGTGTTCATTTGTGGGGAGGGCTTTATCCGTGATAGATTGGACCATATCCACTTCTGTTCAAGGGCAATGATGTTTCCATACCAGGCTATGATGCAGCCAGTCAATACACTCTCCACTACACATCTATAAAAGTCTGTCAAAGTTTTGGATGTCATGCCAAATCTCCACAAACTCCTCAGGAAGTAGAGGTGCTGCCGTGCTTTCTTTGTAATTTCACTTGCATGCTGGGCCCAGGACAGGCCCTACGAAATAATAATACTGAGGAATCTAAAGTTGCTGATCGTCTCCACCTCTGATCCTCCAAAGGAAACTGGCTTATAGACCTCTGGTTCCCTTCTCCTGAAGTCAATAATCAGCTAATAACTATTTCCCCACATTCTGTCTAGACCTCCAGTGTCTTCTGTTTCTATTTTTCAAACTTTTAAATGATGAAAAATTCAAAATATTTGCAACACTTCCACAAACTTAATTTCACAAGACTCTGGCTCATGTCCAAATTGACATTAAAAACTCTTTTAGAAACTGGTTTGAAAACTTGTGGCAAGATATTCAACTAGTCATGATATACATTGTGGCCACTTTATTAGGTACACCTGGTCATTAATACAAGTATTTAATTAGCCAATCACATGGCAGCAACACAAATGCATAAAAGCATGCAGACATGGTCAAACATTCCATTTTTGTTCAGACCAAACATGAGAATGGGGAAGCAATGTGATCTAAGTGACTTTGACTGTGGAATGATTGTTGGTGGCTTGAGTAACTCAGGAACTGCTGACCTCCTGGGATTGTCACACACAACAGTCTCTAGAGTTCACAGAGAATGGTGCAAAAGAATAAAAAAACATCCAGAGAGCGGCAGTTCCATGGGTCAAAATGCCTTGTTAATAAGAGAGGTCAGAGGAGAATAGCCAGACTCGTTCAAACTGACAGGAAGGCAACAGTAACTCAAATAACCTTGTGTTACCAACAACAGTGGGGTGCATAAGAGCATTTCTGAACACTCAACACGTCGAAACCTGAAGTGGATGGGCTAACAGCAGCGAACACCATGAACATATACTCAATGGTCAATTTATTAGGTACAAGAGGTACTAATAAAGCGGCCAGTAAGTGTGGAAGGTCATTTGGTGATTGATATACCCAAGTTATTTGTTGATTTAATTTTCCAATGTCAATTCAAGAAACACTACTCCTGGATAAATTAACATTGCTTCTCTATTCATCCAAACAAAATAAAGGCAAGGCAAGAAGCTAAGAGAATATCAAGATTTGTTATGGAATGATCCACTTCAGAAAGAAAATATAAACTCGTCAACATATCAGATTTAGTCACTAAAGTAGACATGGACATGTCCTACAATTCTAAAACATCGCATTTTCAAAATGACAAAGCAATTGTAGAGGATGAATTCCGAGCCTATTCCACCATTCACCAGATTATAAATCTACTGTACATATATATTTAAACCGTACCACTTCTGCCTAACCAAACAAAACTAAGAATTTTATTCATAATAAAATCAAAAAACTCAGCATCCACACTCATTTGGTGGCCAACGCCGTTTTTAACACCATCTGTGTGAGATAAAGTTGTGATTTCACTCGCTAACTGTCTGACTCTAAAATAACTTCCGGATTTACCCATTATAGGAAATAGTTTCTCATCCCCGACTGGGAATACAAGTTGCAAACCTGGGCCCATAATTTAACCCTTTGATCCCCAAAGGAGTTCCAAGGAGCTAGTTAGAAAATCAAATTCTCCAAAAAAAAAAGAGAAAAATCATACCCTTAAATGAGATCACCAAAAGCCTGTATTTTGTGCTTTTTGAAAGGGAAATCTTTTTCAGTTGTATTTAAATCTGTGGAAATAGGTGAGAAAAGTAGATATCCCACATTACTCATGTAAATTACTTGGCAGAACAACAAAGATGAAGCAATGACTGTGATTATGAAGGTATGCACCAAAAGAATTGTTATATCTAATCAAACAAGTAGGTTCAGGTGATCCCCATGTATGCAATTCTTCTTGCTGAAAGGCAAATGCACTGCAATAATTATAACTATTATAAATACTTAAAATTCAATTACAGACACATAGTAGAAATGTCAAAAAGAAACATAAAAACAGCCCCAGGGCTTTTTTTGATGGCTTTCAGAACATTGGTGTAAGTCAACACAGAGCAGCGGTTCCCAATCTGGAGTTCCCAGACCATTCGGTTAATGGTAGGGATCAAAGAAAGATAGAAACAATACAGCACAATACAGGCCCTTCGGCCCACAATGCTGTGCCGAACACGTACTTACTTTAGAAATTACCTAGGGTTACCCATAGCCCTCTTATTTTTTGAAGCTCCTTTCACAGTGGCATGCAAAAGTTTGGGCAGCCCAAGTCAAAATTTCTGTTACTGTGAATAGCTAAGCGAGTAAAAGATGAACTGATTTCCAAAAGGCATAAAGTTAAAGATGACACAATTCTTTAATATTTTAAGCAAGAAAAGCTTTTCATTTTCATCTTTTACAGTTTCAAAATAACAAAAAAGGAAAAGGGCCCAAAGCAAAAGTTTGGGCACCCTGCATGGTCAGTACTTAGTAACACCCCCTTTGGCAAGTATCACAGCTTGTAAACCCTTTTTGTAGCCAGCTAAGAGTCTTTCAATTCTTGTTTGGGGGATTTTCACCCATTCTTCCTTGCAAAAGGCTTCTAGTTCTGTGAGATTCTTGGGCCATTTTGCATGCACTGCTCTTTTGAGGTCTATCCACAGATTCTCCATGATGTTTAGGTCAGGGGACTATGAGGGCCATAGCAAAACCTTCAGCTTGCGCCTCTTGAGGTAATCCATTGTGGGTTTTGAGGTGTGTTTAGGATCATTATCCTGTTGTAGAAGCCATCCTCTTTTCATTTTCGCAAACACGAGGAATTCTGCACATGCTGGAAATTCAAGCAACACACAAAGTTGCTGGTGAACGCAGCAGGCCAGGCAGCATCTCTAGGTAGAGGTACAGCCGACATTTCGGGCGAGACCCTTCGTCAGGACCAGACGAAGGGTCTCGGCCCGAAACGTCGACTGTACCTCTTCCTAGAGATGCTGCCTGGCCTGCTGCGTTCACCAGCAACTTTGATTTGTGTTGCTCTTTTCATCTTCAGCTTTTTTTATAGACAGTGTGATGTTTGCTTCCAGAATTTGCTGGTATTTAATTGAATTCATTCTTCCCTCTACCAGTCAATGTTCCCCGTGCCACTGGCTGCAACACAGGCCCAAAGCATGATCAATCCACCCCCATGCTTAACAGCTGGAGAGGGGTTCTTTTCATCAAATTCTGCACTCTTTTTTCTCCAAACATACCTTTGCTCATTGCAGTCAAAAAGTTCCATTCAAAAGGTTCAAAGGAACATCTAAACAAGCCTGATGCGTTTTGGAAAACAAGTCCTGTGGACTGATGAAGTTAAAATAGAACTTTTTGGCCCCTGCTGAGTGCCTAATAGATTGTTATTATTGCAATCAGTTGAAAAGTCCTACAAGCACCCAAGCTCTTTTTAATGCTCACACTACATCACCAACAAATGACCTCTTGAGTTATTTACAGACTGCCGAAAAATCCTGAAAGCACCTGAGTTCTTTTTAAAACTCGCACTACAACCCCAACAAACAATGTCTCACAGTGATTGCAGCCCGCTGAAACCCAGCAATGGTGAAAGGAGAGTGAAATATTTGCAAGTCAGGTGTGTGGTTTGGAGGGCAACTTCTAGGCGATGCTTTCACTGCCCTTGTCCTCCTGGCTGGTAGAGTTTGTGGATTCGGATGTTACTGTTGAAGCAGTCTTGTTGAGTTGCTGCAGTGCATCCTGTGGCTGATAAATTCTGCTGCTTCTATGCATCCGTAGAGGAGAGAGTAAACGGTTGTGGATAGGTGCCTCTCAGACAGGATACTACGTCCTGTATGATGTCAATCTTCTTGAGGTCTGTTGAAACTGTACTCATCCAAGCAAGTGGAAAGTATTCCATCACATTCTCAACTTGAGCTTCGTAAATAGTGTGCAAGCTTGGGGAAGTTAGAAGCCAAGTTTCTTACCACTGGATTCTCTCATGATCTAAGTAAATCTTTTCAGCACTTTCTCCAGGGCTTAAATATGGAACCCAAAATAACACACGATGCACCGTTTGCAGTTAAACTAATCTTTCTTAAGTGCTTATCATTATAGTTTTACCCCAGGTCTCCATTTATAAAGCCTAGGATCCTGTCCACTTTTAATTTTTAAACTGCTACTTAAATAATGTATTCATATAATCGCAAGATCTCTCTGGTCCTATTGCCCATTCAGAATTATGATGTCTGATTTCTTTCCACCATCTTACCTTATTAATGCCCCTTTAACAATTTATTATGCCTGGAAGTTTTATGTCATCCATAAAGTTTGAAATTGTTTTCTGTATGTTAAAATCCAAGTAATTAATGTGTAATGAGATATACGTTTGTACTACAAACGCCTGCAGAACACAACAATCCAAAGAACATTCACATTATGACTTGTTTCCTGTCGCTTGGCCAATTTTGCATCCAGTCCGCCACTGCTCCTTTTATTCCATTGCCTTCAATCTTGATGGCAAAGCTACTTCATGGCACTTTAACAAGCATTCCAAGTCCACGTGTACTAACATTGACACTCTTCGCTTCGTCCTCGAAAAACATGCTGTCAAGTTGGTTAACAACTCTTGCCTTCAAAATAGAAATCCATGCTGGTTTTCTCTAACAAATATATTCTTGCTCAAGTTGATTATTAATTTGGTCCCTGACCAGACAATGCACATTTAAGAGTTGGTAGTAAGTTATGTGCCACCATCAGAGCACCCCTGCCCTTGCTCTTCCTCTTCCATTACTCAGTTGAATTAAGATACATCCCTGTCATTGCTGCCTGGCCCAAGTACTTAGTGAGGATGGGAAGGGATAGGGGTACAGGGTAGAGAGAAAGGAAAGGAAACTGAGTTGAGATTTGAAAGGCAAACACGAGGAAATCTGCAGTTGCTGGAATTTCAAGCAACATGCATAAAAGTTGCTGGTGAACGCAGCAGGCCAGGCAGCATCTCTAGGAAGAGGTACAGTCGACGTTTTGGGCCGAGACCTTTCATCAGGACTAACTGATATATATATATTCTTTTTCTCTCTCTCCTTTTTCTCACTCTGTCCCTCTCACTATACTCCTTGCCCATCCTTTGGGCTTCCCCCGCTCCCCTATTCTTTCTCCCTAGGCCTCCTGTCCCATGACCTTCTCATATCCCTTTTGCCAATCAACTGACCAGCTCCATCCCTCCCCCTCCTGTCTTCTCCTATCATTTTGGATCTCCCCCGCCCCCGCCACATTCAAATCTCTTACTAGCTCTTCTTTCAGTTAGTCCTGACGAAGGGTCTCGGCCCGAAACGTCGACCGTACCTCTTCCTGGAGATGCTGCCTGGCCTGTTGCGTTCACCAGCAACTTTTATGTGTGTTGCTTGAGATTTGAAAGGATTTGGTTGCACTGAAAAATAAATATAAAATGTGCTTAACGTGAAAATATATCCTCATCAATATTTAAAAAGCTCAGTTACTGATGTAAATGGACTATGTTAAAACTTTACATGTGGAGTATTACTGGCATAACTGTAGAAAAATACATTTGCTAGTCTTTTATTGAAAGAGCAGAGCTGCAATAAACAAAGAGTTACCTGTATGTAATCAGTAATACGATGGCAGAATATAGCATTAATGGCAAGACTCTTGGCAGTGTGGAGGATCAGAGGGATCTTGGGGTCCAAGTCCATAGGACACTCAAAGCTGCTAAGCAGGTTGACTCTGTGGTTAAGAAGGCGTACGGTGTATTGGCCTTCATCAACCGTGGGACTGAGTTTCAAGCTGAGAGGTAATCTGCCAGCTATATTGGACCCTGTTCAGGCCCCACTTGGAGTACTGTGCTCAGTTCTGGTCGCCTCACTATAGGAAGGAGATGGAAACCATATAAAGGGTGCAGAAGAGATTTACAAGGATGTTGCCTGGATTGGGGAGCATGCCTTATAAGAATAGGTTGAGTGAACTCCGCCTTTTCTCCTTGGAGCGACGGAAGATGAGAGGTGACCTGATAGAGGTGTATAAGATAATGAGAGGCATTGATTGTGTGAATAGTCAGAGGCTTTTTCCCAGGGCTGAAATGGCTAGCACAAGAGGGCATAGTTTTAAAGTGCTTGGAAGTAGGTACAGAGGAGATGTCGGGGTAAGTTTTTACGCAGAGAGTGGTGAGTGTGTGGAATGGGCTGCTGGCAGCGGTGGTGGAGGCGGAAACAATAGGGTCTTTTAAGAGACTCCTGGATGGATACATGGAGGTTAGAAAAATAGAGGGCTATCAGTCAGCCTAGGTAGTTCTAAGGCAGGGACATGTTCAGTACAGCTTTGTGGGCTGAAGGACCTGTATGTGCTGTAGGTTTTCTATGTTTCTATCTACACACAAATTTTCATGGAAAAAAAAGAGTCTGTGCACCAAAATTAGTTGTGAGCCATAATTACTTTAAACTGTTCCACACAAAAAATTGGCCATGTAGCTATAAGGTTTTATCAATTTATAGATTATTTCAGTATCTTGATTCAGAAAAACAGATCACACCCTTTTCTTTTACGAAGATGAGAGAAACCAGATACACCTCAAGTGGTTTCAACCAAACAAGTTTTTCCACTAGAAATGTTCTTCTGAACACTGGTAGAGAAATAAACAATATGAAATGTTAAAGCTCTTGTAACACTCTACGATCAGTTAATGAAGTACTTTAAAAAGAAAAACTTGTACTTTTTGCAACTTTTCTGCTTTTTTTACATTGCAGAAACACAATTACAAAAAATAGTAAAATTAATCTATTTTCAGCCATGTATAATGTAGTTTGATCAGTTTTATGGCTTTTCAAGATGTAAATTAGGTTAAGTAAACAAAGCTCCTCAGGTTTTGTGATATAAATATTAGTATCACTGTACACCATGACATTTTCTGACACCTTAGTCCTTACAAATCTTCCTCATTTCTCTCCTCTGCCCCATTTCCTAACTCTTAAATGTGCTTCTCTGTTTCTCCCTGACTCCTGATACTCACAAATCAAGCAGGATCAGAGTTGCATAAGGAAAAAAATTATGATCTGTTTTCTATTTAGACCGCTTACACACATTAACTGACTAGCATCTGAACATATTCAAATTCCACACTTGCACAGTTAATTCAATGTTCAAAGTAAATTTACTATCAAAGTACATATATGTCATCATAAACAATCCCGAGATTCATTTTCTTGCAGGCATACTCAATAAATCCTATAACCATAATAGAATTGATGAAAGACTACACCAACCATTCTGCAAAAGACAACAAACTGTACAAATACAAAATGAAAGAAAAAAATGAAATAACAATAATAATAATAAAAACAGAATTCAGCATTCCACGCGAGCAGATGCAATTCTGATAAGAAGTATGCACCACTAAACTTGAAAGAACAACCCAGAAGAATGAAGAAATTATCACTACAGAAGAAAAAGTTAACCAATGGAAGAACATGACACTCAATGGAAGAGATCTTCATGATCTAAGCAGACTAGATGTTGACAAGGAAGCTTAGAATACCAGGCTCAGAGTTGGAGACCTCTTCCCGGAAATAGAGGAGTTCCTTATAGCAATACAGGACCAGGTAGTTAACATAGAAAATGAACAAAAATACATAATAAAAGACCAACAAATTCAAGATTATAAATGCACAAATTGCCAAGAGAAATCAGAAACATTCCAACACATTACAGGATTCTACAGCAGTGTAACTCAATCTGATTACTTACACAGGCACAATAAAGTGGCAAACATCATTCATCAAAATCCTCCTTTAAATGCAAACTCATAAGAGATATCTTACATTACTATAAATACAAGCCTGATTCAGTTTTAGAGTCAGAGTCCAACATATTATATCATCACTGATCCATTATTACAGATAGGACCATCCATAATAACCATCCGGACATAATATTACAAGACAAACAAGCAAGAACAACTAACTTAATAAATATAGCCATTCCAAACACACATAACACACAGAAATCAATAAGTGAAAAACAGCAGAAATATGCTGAATTAAAAGAGGAAATTGAAAGAACATGAACAGGGTATACATTGTCTCGATAGTAATATCTACAACTGGTATAGTCATAGTCATAGTCATACTTTATTGATCCCGGGGAAATTGGTTTTTGTTACAGTTGCACCATAAATAATTAAATAGTAATAAAACCATAAATAGTTAAATAGTAATATGTAAATTATGCCAGGAAATAAGTCCAGGACCAGCCTATTGGCTCAGGGTGTCTGACCCTCCAAGGGAGGAGTTGTAAAGTTTGATGGCCACAGGCAGGAATGACTTCCTATGACGCTCTGTGTTGCATCTCGATGGAATGAGTCTCTGGCTGAATGTACTGCTGTGCCCAACCAGTACATTATGTAGTGGATGGGAGACATTGTCCAAGATGGCATGCAACTTGGACAGCATCCTCTTTTCGGACACCACCATCAGAGAGTCTAGTTCCATCCCCACAACACCACTGGCCGTATGAATGAGTTTGTTGATTCTGTTGGTGTCTGCTACCCTCAGTCTGCTGCCCCAGCACACAACAGCAAACATGATCGCACTGGCCACCACAGACTCGTAGAACATCCTCAGCATTGTCCTGCAGATGTTAAAGAACCTCAGTCTCCTCAGGAAATTCTGCAGTCACTACACAATATCATTAGACAATTAGGGCTACACAGCAATACCTACAGTGTTTAAAACTCCAGAAAGCCACAATACTAAACACCACTACAATAGTCTGAAAGTCCCTAGCAATTGAAAAACAAGTGTGCTTGGCTATGCCCATACATCAGGTTTTACCAGTTTGAGCTGAGAAAAAATATAGATAAATGGATAGATGGATGGATAGGTAGGTAGGTAGATAAATAAATAAATAAATAAATAAGCAAGCAAGCAACAAGCAAAAAATATGGTAAACATGAGTCCATTGGTTGTGTGAACAGTTCAGTGATGGGGCAAGTGAAGTTGAGTGAAATATCCCCACTGGTTCAAGACCCTTACTATTGAGTGGTAATAACTGTACCTGAACCTGGTGGTGTGAGTCCTGAGGCTCCTCCCTGTACCTTCTTCCTGATGGCAGCAGTGAAAAAAGAACATGACCTGGGTGTTGGGGGTCCCCGATGATGGATACTGCTTTCCTGTGACAATGCTCTTTGTGGATGTGTTCAATGATGGACTGGGTCGTATCCACTACTTTTTGTAGGATTTTCCTTTCAAGAGCATTGGTGTCGCCATATCAGGCTGTGATGCAGCCAGTCAATATACTCTTCCACACACATCTATAGAAGTTTGTCAAAGCTTTGGATGTCATGCTGAACCACAATTGTGATTTTTATCACCTATTTGTGTAAACTCACAATGTCACACCAACTCTTTACAAACAGGTTCCAAAGTAAGAACCTACAGATGCAGGAAATAAAAAAAAATGCTGCAGACATGTCAGCATATGTGGAAACTGACCTTTCAGGTCAATGACCATGTATCATTGCTCCTAGTATATTAACTCATGTATGCTACCTGACCTGTTGAGTGTTTACAACATTCCCTGTCTTACTACAAATTGGTCAGATTGGTTTTCTTGAAATGAGTTCAAAAATCCACATATCACTAGCAGAGATTGTTTCTGTGTGCAACTAATAGCATTCAGTAATTATGATCTCCATATTTTCTTGTCTACAATTGCATTGGCCTTAGCTGGTCAGTCCAAAGATCTCTGAAAAATCTGGGAAGACTAAACAACCATTCAGATCTTTTTTCTCTGTTACACTGTTATGTTCTGTGTACACTGCTTGTTTGGGTTACTGTTGAAGTTAAGAGAGAGGAGAATTGTATCCCATCCAATTAAGATGTCTAGATTTGGGGGAGGTTTCTCCGGTAAGGGACACTAAGGTTGGGCTTTGGGATTTGTTGGGGAAGAAGGGAGAAGACGCTGGAGAGAAGAGGTCGTAGGAGTCGACCTGGAGTCAGGCCATGATTCGACGAAGCCCGGGGAGATTGGAGGAGGATCGGCGAAGGGGAAACCGTGACCTCCAACGTGCATATTAGACTGTTTCATTAAATTGGGCTCTTTTTTCTCTTTTTTTGTTTTTCCGTTACTAACCCTTTAGTCAAATTAAGAATTATAAAGCTAAATTTTTTAATTGTACGTGGTGTACTTTCTGTTATTACATGGTACAGTACTTATTTGTAATCACGCAGCGTCCACACAAACAGGGAGATTTGGGGTCTTGCACTTCAATCTCTCACGTTTGGTGGGGCCGGAGATTGTCTTCCCGCAACTTATACAGCCGATGGAACCAGTGTCACAGGAACGTATGTAAAACTCACCTTCTGCTGGTTTTTTGCATGGATGAAGGAAAGCAATTTGTTTAAGAACAAAGAACAATGTGAAAAGGTTCATGTGCATAAGCTTGTAAAATTACTGATGCACTTTCCAAGAACTATACAAAATTTCATAGTCATTGAAATGTAGAGCATGAAAACAGGCATTCTGTTCAACTTGTCCTTACTGACTAAGAAAGTATTTGATCCATCAACACAGACGAGTGTCTGAGTTTAATAGCAAACTCAGATCAGTAGCTCTGGTGAAAACATTTGGTTCAAACATCCAGATAACATTATTTAAGACCAACACTTCTTGAAGCCACATGGTTTCTTCAGTGAGCAACAGTTTCAAATGATGGACATTATTGCCTCACCTTGTAGCATTTATACGTTGTGTCATTATGTGTACTGACGTCAATGCATTGTCAAAGCACCAGTACTCAGTCCAATCTCACACAGTCTGGTTGGAAACGCCAATCATGTTTCAGAAGTGAGTTTCCACTTTAGAACAATCAAGCATGTACAATGTGTGGGCAATGTAAATAAATTTTTGGGCCCATAATTCAAACAGATACAATGGAGATTCAATAGTAGCTAAAAGTGTTAGTTCTTACATTTTCTTCATAAAGTAGCTCAACCTAGTTACTGATTAGGATCAAATTATTTGTTTTATGTTCCTATATAGAAGCAAGTCCTATGCAATTTTCTCTGCTATAAAAATCCATATCTACATGCAACATATGAGAGAACATGTGTTATATGAAAGGTGGGATTTCTAAAGAGTTTTTCTGCTTGTTGTAGTTGGTTAGGCTTTGGAACTCTTGCCATCCAATCCAAAGAAGATCTAGATTAACATCTGCAGTATATCCAGTCATAGGTTATTAAGGCTATCTTTGTCATCCAACATGCTTTTCTATCAGTGAGCTGAAGAGAAAGTTCAGAAAAAGGTGAACTTTAATTGCCCATAAATTTACAAGACTTGTTTTCTGTTACACGCTGCCTGACACAAGATGTACTTGTCACATGCTGCGTGCTCCCTCCTATGATATTCAGCATTTTTCCACTGCAGAACTGCAATCAAACTAACCATTAAACTCTGCCTCCACTGAGGATGCTATGCTTTCAACCTACTGATCTGAAATTTGCAAGGAAAGTAACAATTGCTTCTGAATCTCTAATGAGCACTTATTTTTCCTTCTGAACTGCATTAACCAGTCAAGAATGAAATATTGTAGAGATTAGCCATAGATTCAAATTGCGCAGACCACATTTCAACCCAACATGCAGACGATACCCTGGTTAATTTCCTTTTTACACACAGCAAAATTACTTTCTCCATACCATAATGAACTGACATTAACAGCTTTCTTAGTATTTCCATTTGACACAGAAGGAGGCTATTTTAGCCCATTGGAATCTCTACCAGCTCACTGGGGAAACACTTTCCTCCATTAATTTTCCCTGTAACCTTTATAGAGTGATGGCTTGGAAACAGGCCCTTTGACCCAACTGGTCCATCCTCCTGCTAGCTCCAGTTTAACCCTTCAAACTCCTCCCCTCCATATACCAAAGTAAATGTCTCTTAAATGTTGCAATTTCACCCACCCTAACCACTTCCTCTGGTAGCTGTTACTTCTCTCATCTTAGCTTGCTCACGAATCTCTACTGCACCCTCTCCAGCTTGGCAATGTCTTTCCCATAACAGGGTGACCTAAGTGTCCACAAAACTCCAAGTTACTTCTCACAAATGACTTACGCAACTGCAACATAATCTCAAAGCCCTGACTGATGTAAGCCAGCATGCTAAACTCTTTCTTCACCACCCTATCTACTTCCACAGCTGCTTTCAGCAAATTGTGCTCTTGCACTCTCAGATCCCATTGTTTCACAACATTCATCAGTGATTGTTTATTTCCACATTTCTAAAAACTCCCCAAGAATCTACAACTCACTTCCTTGCTGTTGGGCAATTTATAGCAGTTAATTAACCTATCAAACCGCACAGCACCCAAAAGAAACCTACAAGGTAACATGAAGAACATGCAAATTCCAGACAGACAGTACCAGTCATCAGGAATAAACCCAGGATGCAAGGACTGAAGCACCAGCTCTATTAGTTGCAGCATTATGTTTATCTTTTATTGAATGCTGATAAATAGAACCATCAGATTCAAGAAAACCACTGATATTTATTGAATATGACTACAGAGTCACTTAACTTAAAGGCATCAACTTTCAATCAAAAGCAGGATTCTGACTTTGAATCTTGTAACAATAGGCTTAATGACAGAGCCTTGTACAAAGAATTCAAGGTTAACCTGCATGGTGGCATCAGATATTACGCTAAATTCAATATGCAAAACAGTACAACCCATATTGAAATTAATTCAGGCACAATTCCCATATGATTTCAGCAAAAACATATTCAGCCTACCTACCACAAATTCTAACATATAAATCTATTTTCTAGCTTCTTCTACTTTCTGGCTTCTTCCCTCTCCCTTTCCAGTCTTGTTGAAGAGTCTCAACCCAAAATGTCGACTGTTTATTCCTCTCCATAAATGCTGCTTGATCTGCTGAATTCCTCCAGCTTTTCGTGTGTTGCTCTGGATTTCCTGCATCTGCAAAATCTCTTTATGTTTGTAATCTATTTTCTACAATTTTTTTCAATGACCCAATAGAAAAAGAATTGCCAGGAGGCAGGTTGATCCAATCAGCCTTTGTGTTTTCCATCTATGGGCCACATTGGCTGGGACTGCATTTAATACATCATGATGGTCTAGACAATGGATCCCCCCACACACCCAGTATCTGTCCCACATTGTTATACCTCACTAGCTTGCATTGTAGCCCTATATATTCACAAATTCTGCAAAGGACCATCAACTTTAGATAAAAGAGTGAAGTTAAAATTGTGCATTGCAAGTTTTGCAATGGGGCAGATAGCAAATTTTCCCTATACTGTGTATTATTTGAAAAATGAGTAGCTTTCAGTCACATGGTTAGCAGTTTACAAGATGTTTTTAAGCATTATTTTGCCCTAAAGCTGAAGTCTCCATAAATAGAAGTAACTAAATACACTGAATTTTACAACTTTATTATATGTGCATATATGGTTATGGATCACCTAACAACATCATGAGATATATTTTTAAAATATAATGTAAAACTGATTCTACGACCTACAGACTTTCTTTCAAGGACTCTTTACAACTCATGTTGTTAATATTATTTTTATTTTTATTTGCAGTTTGTCTTCTTTTGCACATTTATTGTTTTGCTAGTCTTTACCTGTTTATGTATAGTTGTTCATAAAATTCAACTGTATTTCTTTTTTCCTGTAAATTCCTGTAAGAAATGAATCTCAAAGCAGCATATGGTAACGAAGTACACATATGTCACTATATTCTACCTTGAAATACCTTGTGATGTCATACATATATGCACTTTGATAATAAATTTACTTTGAACTTTGCACAAATTGCAGTTGGAACAACAATATTAATGGATTGTCCCCCATTTGTAAGTATGTATATGAAATCTGCAAATAGATAATTGAGGATAGTTTATACCATAGTATCAAGATTGGTTCAAGAAAAGAAGGTACCATTGAATAGTTGACCAAGTTAACTTGCGTTCCTTGGTTTGGTAAATTTCGTCAGATTGAACATATTTTTCACTATTTGTTACCTTTGCCTGGTGGATTCAGTACAGTCTGTAGGCTAACTAGTAACATGCACCCTGGATGAGTTCCCATGTAGGTGGTAAATTAGGTAAACCCTTTTGTTCAAGCTTTTTCAAAGCAGCATAAGAAAATTAACCTGCTCCAAATTCCTGATATCAGCATTTCTAAATTTCTACTCAGCAAGAAAAAAATACCTTGAAAGTGCCCTTCCCTTGTCAAGTTCCAGCAGGTACTACTAGATCTAATCTAGGTCTGAAATTAGCATTGGACATAATCAACGCTGCCAACCTTGCCAAATCAAATTACGTCACCAAGTACAGCACGGGCAAAGAACAAAGTTCATGTTTTGGTACTTTTGTGTTGGACCTGCAATATCAGCTTTGCTGTGATTCTAATGTTATGGCAGTTGGGTATTTCTGGGATAAGTATGAAGTACTGAAAGAACAGCAGTTTGGAGAATTCTAAACGTCAATTGTGCTTTTAGCAATTCAATGCTGTTTGTGAAATAGATGCAGAGCATACTGATTTTATGCAAATATAGCATTTTTCAATGGCAGGGTTAAGGATTAGTATGGAAATCCAGAATGAGAAGTAATCTAGTCAGCATGTTTGAAGTAAAAAGAAGTACAATTAAAATAAGAAAAAGCTGCCTGAAGACAAATGATGTGATGTGGCTAGTCTCAGAGTAGCATACAATCGTAATTACACAAAGAACACTCTTCTGTGATCTGGAGTAAAGCCACTTCTGCTCAATTGCATCCAGAGAAAATCCAAATTAGCCTCCAGTGAAAGCTTATCCTCCTGAAGAATTAGCTTTCTTTATTTTTCTCTCCACAGATACTGTCTCACCTGCTATTTCCAACATCCACAGAAGTTCGCTTCAGAATTCTAATCTCATGCTCTTACATGCAAAGAAGAAGTTTAAAACACATTCTTCACAAATAAAAAAGAAAAATACAGGAATCACTGAGAAAGTCAGACAGCATCTACAAAGGGAGAAACAGAGTTAACATGTCAGGTTGAAGACGCTTTTCCAGAACTCAAAATAAATATAGAAAAATCATAAAGGATGATTTATTTGCATCTGTTGCTTCCAAAACAGGTACAAGCACTGTGCTAATCATTAATTTACATAATGCACTTGATGCAGAGCCAGCGTATTTGCATTGTTGATCTCAGCTAGAATTCCAAACTACAGGAGGTGGCAATGCTGAAAGCAATAACATACTAAATAAGGCCCACAATCTACATCTGGAAATGGAAGTTATACTGGTCAGCTCAGCTTCATTCCATTTGAATAACACATATTTAACACTCCTAACTCCATAAAATGCAAATGTTTATTTTATGAAATTTTACTAATTTGTCCAAGGTAAGTAAATATAGCAATTGATTGATCTAATAACTGACTAATACTGTCACTTGCATTTTGCAGTTGCTGTAAGATCAAGGCTCATATGAAGCATTTAGAACGTTATAAAAATTCAGCCCAGCAGTTCTCAAATATTGACTTGATATGATATCCTCTTCTTCACCCACAAATAATCAGAATCAAGTTTATTATCACTGACTGACATGTTGTTAAACTCATTGTTTGGTGGTAGCAGTACGGGGCAAGACGTAAAATGTTACAATAAATAAATAAATAATGGGAAAGAAGAATGGCAAGATAGTACTCACGGACCGTTCAGATATCTGATGGCGGAGGGGAAGAAGCTGCTCCTAAAACATTGAGTTTTAGGAACTCAGGCTCCTGCACCTGCTCTGATGGCAGTGATGAGTACAGGTGTCCCCCACTTTTCGAAAGTTCGCTTTACGAAACCTCACTGTTACGAAAGACCAACATTAGTTACCTGTTTTCGCTAACAGAAGGTGTTTTCACTGTCACAAAAAAAGGCAGCGCACGCCCCGAGCAGCCGCTCTCCCCCGGATTCGCAACGGCACTCTAGCCAGCATTGCTTAAACACGTGCCTGTGAGCATCTGTTTGCAAGATGAGTTCTAAGGTATCAGAAGAGCCTAGAAGAGCTCATAAGGGTGTTACATTTAGCGTAAAACTAGACATAATTAAGCATTTTGATTGTGGTGAACGAAGCAAGGACAAAGTGAATTTGGCTTCTGGAAGTTGACGAAGATGATGTTGAAAAGGTTTTGGCATCCTATGACCAAGAACTGATAGATGAAGAGCTGATGCAATTGGAAGAGAAAAGGATAACAATCGAAACTGAATGCAGTAGTGAACAGATCGAAAGTGAAGTCGTCCAGGAACTGAACGCGAAGCAACTGCGTGAGATTTTCGCTGCAATGATAAAGTACGACTTTAATTTTGAAAGGGTACGTCGGTTTAGGGCATATTTGCAAGATGGTTTGAGTGCTTACAAAGAACTGTATGATAGAAAAATGCACGAGGCTAAGCAGCCAAGCAAGCCTTCCACATCAGCCACAGCAGACGACGAACCTCGACCTTCGGCATCCAGACATAGAAGAAGATGATCTGCCTGCCCTGATGGAAACAGACGACAATGAGGTGGCACCCCAGTGTCCCACCACCCCAACCCCCAGGCCGCAGATCGGTACATTGCCGCGGAGAATGCAGCAGTAGCCAGGACACACACAACACATCTTTAAGGAAACAGCCAAAATAAACAAGCTAATTAATTAGGTGCCACCCGGCACATAAATGTCGGCCCAGATCAGAGGCGATTGCCGCTTGCGTCACTTCTGATCTGGGCCAACATTTACGTGCCAGGCTTGTTTATTTCAGCTTTTAACTTAAAGATGTGCTGGGTGCGTCCCGGCTGCTGCTGTACCACTGCATTCTTCATGGATCGGTATCAGTCAGCGGCCGGGAGGTTGGGGACCACTGCACCAACCCAACCTCTGACAATTCAGCCTAACACACCATCATCAGTGTGCTCAGCGCTGTCTTCCCAATTCCGGTAAGTGATACTACACTGTACATACATTATTTCTACTTTATAAAGGCTGTGTATTTTTATGCATTATTTGGTATGATTTGGCAGCTTCATAGCTTAAAGGTTACTGGAGAGTGTTTTTGCCGACAGCACTTGCGCCGTGTTTCTGCCAAGAGCGCTTGTGTGAGATTTTCACTACGGAGAACAGTGTGGCAATGATTGTAGAGAAGTATTTCTACTTTATATAGGCTGTGTATTTATCATATCATTCCTGCTTTTACTATATGTTACTGTTATTTTAGGTTTTATGTGTTATTTGGCATGATTTGGTAGGTTATTTTTGGGGTCTGCGAACGCTCACAAATTTTTCCCATATAAATAAATGGTAATTGCTTCTTTGCTTTACGACATTCCAGCTTACGAACCGTTTCATAGGAACGTTCTACCTTCAGATGGCGGGGGAAACCTGTACTGAGAAGAGAGCATGACCCAGATGGTGAGGGTCCTTAATAGGGAGTCATAGAGTACTACAGAACAGATGCAGGTCCTTCAGCAAATCTAGTCTGTGTCAAAATATTATTCTGCGTAGTTCTATCAAATTGCACCTGACTCACTGCCTCCATACCCCTCCCATCCATGTACTTATTCAAATTTCTCTCAAATGTTGAAATTGAAACCTGCACCCACTTCCATTGTCAGCTCGTTCAACACTCTCACCAGCCTCTGAATGAAGTACTTCCTCATGTTCCTCTTAAACTTTTCACCTTTCACCCTTAACCTATGACCTCTACTTCTAGTCTCACTCAACCGCAGTGAAAAAAGTCTTCTTGCGTTTATCCTATCTATACCCCACATAATTTTGTATAACTCCATCAAATCTCCCCTCATTCTTCTACACGTCAGGGAATAAAGTTCTAACCTGTTCAACCTTTCCCTATTACTCAGGTGCTCAAGTCCCAGCAACATCCTTGTAAATTTTCTCTGTACTCTTTCAATCTTATTAATAAATATCTTTCTTGTAGACAGATGACCAGAAATGCACATAAGACTCCAAATTAGGCTTCACCAAAATAACACAATAAGGCATAGAAACATAGAAACGTAGAAAACCTACAACACGATACAGGTCCTTCGGCCCACAATGCTGTGCCAGAAATTACCTAGGGTTACTCATAGCCGTCTATTTTTCTAAGCTCCATGAACCTATCCAGGAGTCTCTTAAAAGACCCTATCGTATCTGCCTCCATCACCATCGCTGGCAGCCCATTCCACGCACTCACCACTTTCTGTGTGTAAAAAAACTTACCACTGACAAAGGGTAAATGGGGAGATGAAGTGCTGGGGCAGTGGGTTACAAAGGAGACAAATTCAGTTGCACAATTCAGTAAGTATAAAGTTTGGAAAATACAAGTGAGATAAGTTGATCAAAGGTTAATTTCTAAGAACTGAAAATAGGAGAGTTCAGGAGTCAGTTATCAGCTTTACAACTAGCTGCCAGAGAGGGCAGGGTTTCTTTTATTAGGCAAAATAAAATTTATTCACAATAAAATTATTTACCAGAATAAACCCATCAATAATTCTACATTCTTTACAGGCATTGTCAATACTTTCCATATAATGTAAAAGAATTCTGCCACTCATGTGGTACACTGGGGTTTAATATTCAGACAATATCACAGTAATTGAGGAGCTTCCTCCCCCCACCCCACCCAGGGCAGAGTTGAACTGAATATATTTAGCTGTTAGGAAGTGGAATGGTCAAGTAAGGAGATGCAACTGGTGTTTGGAGTATTTTATTGATTTTGAGTGGACAGACAATCACTAGTTGGGAGCGGTAGATCTGAATTTAGCCTAATTGGAAGGAGGGGATAGTTAGTTAGAAACAAAGACAACCTACAGCACAATACAGGCCCTTCGGCCCACAAAGCTGTGCCGAACATGTCCATACCTTAGAAATTATCTAGGGTTACCCATAGCCCTCTATTTTTCTAAGCTCCATGTACCCATCCAAGAGTCTCTTAAAAGACCTTATCGTATCCACCTCCACCACCATTGCCGGCAGCCCATTCCATGCACTCACCACTCTCTGTGTAAAAAACTTACCCACAACATCTCCTCTGTACCTACTTCCAAGCACCTTAAAACTGTGCCCTCTCGTGTTAGCCATTTCAGCCCTGGGAAAAAGCCTCTGACTATCCACATGATCAATACCGCTCATCATCTTATACACCTCTATCAGGTCACCTCTCATCCTCTGTTGCTCCAAAGAGAAAAGGCCGAGTTCACTCAAACTATTCTCATATGGTATGCTCCCCAATCCAGGCAACATCCTTGTAAATCTGCTCTGCACTCTTTCTATAGTTTCCACATCCTTCCTGTAGTGAGGTGACCAGAACCGAGCACAATACTCCAAGTGGGGTTTGACCAGGGTCCTATTTAGTTGTACCTCTCGGCTCTTGAACTCAGTCCCACGGTTGATGAAGGCCATAGGAGCAGAATTAGGCCACTTGGCCCATTGAGCCTTCCCTGCTCTCAGATCCATTTCTCTCTCTCAAATCCATTCACCTGCCTTTTCCCTGTAACCTTTCATGCCCTGACTAATCAAGAACCTATCAACCTCCACTTTAAATATACTCAATGACTTGGCCTCTACAGCCATATGTGGCAATGAATTGCACAGATTTACTGCCCTCTGGCTAAAGATATTCCTTCTCATCTCTGTTATAAATGGACATCCCTCTGTTCTGACGCTGTGCCATCTAGTCCTAGACTCATCCACTCTTCTAGGTCTTCCAATATTCAATAGGATTAAATAAGATCTGCCCTCATTCTAAACTCCAGCAAGTACAGGTCCAGAGACATCAAGCACTCCTCATACGTTAACCCTTTCATTTCTGGAATCAATCTCATGAACCTCCACGGGACCTTCTCCAATGCCAGCATATCTTTTCTTAGATAAGGGCCAAAAACTTCTCACAATATTCTAACTGCTGTCTGACCAATGCCTCTTAAAGCCACAGCATCACATCTTTGTTCTTATATTCTAGTCCTCTCAAAATGAATGCTAACATTGCATTTGCCTTCCTTATCATCCACTCAACCTGCAAGTTAACCTTTAGGGAATCCTGCACAAGGACTCCCAAGTCCCTTTGATTATTTAATTTTCCCTCCACTTTATTCCTTTATTCCTTCTACCAAGTACATGACCATGCACATCCCTACACTATATTTCATCTGCTACTTCTTTGCTCATCCTCCCAATCTGTCTAAGTCCTTCTGCAGACCCCCTGTTTCCTCAACACTACCTGCCCCTCTACCTATCTTCATATCAACCACAAATTTGGCCATAAACCCATCAATTCCATCATCCAAATTATTGACGTAAGATGAAAAGAAGCAGTCCCAACACCGGCACCTGCAGAAAACCACTAGTCACCAACAGCCAACCAGTAAAGGTCCCTTTATTCCCACTCTCTGGTTTTACTAGCAGGAGGCAATCTTCTATCCATAGTGGTATCTTTCCTGTAATACCATGGACCCTTATTTTGTTAAGCAGCCTCGTGTGTAGCACCTTGTCAAAGACCTTTTGAAAATTCAAGTAAACAACATCCACTGGCTCTCCTTTGTGTATCCTATCTGTTATTTCTTCAAAGAATTCCAACAGATTTGCCAGGCAAGATTTCCCCTTAAGGAAACCATGCTGACCTAGGCTTATTTTATCAAATGCCTTCAAGTACACAAAAAATTTATCCTTAATAATGGACTCCAATATCTTCCCAACCACTGAAGTCAGGCTAACTGGCCTATAATTTCCCTTCTCCTGCCTCCCTCCCTTCTCAAAGAGTGAAGTTGCAATTTACGATTTTTCAGTCCTCTGAAACCATTCTTATATAATACAACATCAACTTACTTAATTATGATGGATGCTGCCTTCTTGAGGAGCTGGCTTTTGAAAATGGCCTAAATAGTCAGGAGAATTTTAGCCTTAATGGAACTAGCTAGAGTCTACATCCCTATGCAGCCTCTTGCAATCCTGCACATTAGCACCTCCATACAAGACAGTAATGCAACCAGTCAGAATGCTTCCACCATAAGTCTGTAGAAATTTGCAAGAGTCTCTGATGACATACTAAATCTCCTCAAACTCCTAATGAAGTATAGCCACTGGTGTGCCTTCTTCGTTATTGCATCAATGTGTTGGGCCAGGATAGATTCTCTGAGATGATGATGATGCCAGGAACTTGAAGCTGCTCACCCTTTCTACCACCGACTCCACAATGAGGACCAGGGTTTTTTCTTCTGACCTCCCCATCCTGAAGTCCACAATCAATTCCTTCGTCTTGCTGAGTGGTTGTTTTTATGACACTGCTGAACCAGCTGATCTCATCGCCATCCGAGGTTCTTCCCGCAATAGTTGTCATTGATATCTGCATAGATGTCATTTGACCTGTGCCGAGCAACACAGTTAAGAGTGTAGAGAGAATTGAGCAGTGGGTATCCTTGAGATGCACCTGTGTTAACTTACAGTGAGGAAATTATCTGAAAATAAACAGTAGTATGATAAAAGAAAAAAAATATCCAGTTGCTGCCAAGTAGAGATCAAGCACACCATCCCAAAGATGGAAATCATCAGGATAGTTTGTGCAAGCCTTATTAGACCTGTTCCTAAGATGACACAGGTGGAGCTTAGGAGAAGATTTCTAGCTTATTTGCCAAAAGATAACATACATACATGAGTGTTCTTCCAAAATCACTGTCATTGGGTGGCAGCTCAACATAATGAAAGATCAGGCAAATTGCAAGTGTGAAACAGGTGACAAAAGAAGTGATGATTGAAACAAAAATCTCTCCCCATATTCCCAGATCTGGAAAATTACACCAGCTCTCTGGGTAGCATGAGAAGCTCCTAAAAACGTTGTTCAGTAACATGGGTTGTGATTGTGTCTTTCAATCTTAACAGAGTATGTTGGAAAGTTTTTTAAGGGGCAAGGAAGATTCCTCCATTTGCTATTGAAAATGAAGAAGTTAATTTATTTTGTTGCCTGCTTGACCTTCTGATTACAAAGAAATACACAGATTTTTAAGAGTTTCCAAATGAAACATCTTAATATCAACCCCCTCTCATAATGAAAACTGCTTCATCCCCTCAACTCAACCAATTTGCCAAACTCTTGGTGTTGTGACTAAACTAAGTTTTTGGAGAGACCCTGAAGCTGGTGGATATAGAAGTCTTTATTCAGCACAATAAGATGCCTGACCCAATATTACAATACATTTTATATGCTAGAGATCAAAAGGTAACAGCAGAACAATTCTATAGTTACAATGTATTCACAATGCTTCTTTTGAATTACACATAATTTTCAAAACCTAGATCTTCTCACCCACACTCCAGACATCCAAAGTGAATATTAATCACCACTGACTCTGAGCTGCATTCATGCATATGCAGACATCTCAGTTCAATGAGGTGTTTCTTGGTTTGCGATTGACCCCGGTCTGCAGCTCCAAGAACACCATTTTAAACTCAATCTACAATCTACATTCAGTTCTGAAGACTGGTTGCTGTTGAAATTAATATTTGCTATATACCATAGCTTCAGAATATGTCCTAACACTTGGTACATAGTGCATACCATACCCAGGGAGGAGAAATTCATGGTCTTTTTATATTATGAAAAAGGTTCTCCAATAATTTCCAGGTAAGTGCTCTATTCCACCCCCATCCCATGGACCTGCAAGTACGAGTGCTCTGTCAATGTTACATTTTTTCTAAATCGCTAAACATCAGTGGTTAGCAATCCATAATTTGTATATTAACCAATTTCTAAACTCAGGGGATTACACTCAGAAAACAATGTGTAAGCATAGAATGGAGTGGATGTGGGAGGAAAAATGGATGATCCTTCACATTGCATATCAAGCTAATGAAATCTTTAAAATTTCAGTAGTCTGATATGGAAATAGTTTCTCTTTTCCCAGTGGCCCATAAAATATAAAATTATGAAAACACTCTGCAGATCAAGCAGCATATGTGAAAAGAATAACAGAATTAATAATTCAGGTAAAATTTCCGATAAAAATATTTGATCTTGTATAGTAATCACATTTCTCTCTGCACGATGCCGCCTGACCTACCAAGTATTTCCAGCATTTTCTGGTTTTCAAATTTCTAGTATCTGCAGCATTCTTACTTTCAAACCAAATTATAACATGAAATTGATGGAAATTTTCAAGCAAACACAAAGTAATTCCCTGCATTTTGAGTAACTAAGCATTATCTTTCTGCTGTTTGACTGCCTTCCAAACAGACGCTGAAATATTAATAAGTTCTGGTATTTGTATCTTCAAAAATGTGACAAAAGTACTCAGTTATGTTTTGTGAAATAACCATGTTTCATGTTAGTGCCCTTTGGAAATAGATTGAAAACTTATCTCTCCATCAGAAAAGGTTGTGTACCACTGACAGAAATGTAATTTGCACTTCTTGAAAATATATTGTGCCTGAAACAACTGGTGGGAGTCCTTGCAGGATTATTTTAAAGAGTAAAAAATAAAATGACGCAGCACAAGATAGAAGTGGCTTCAAGATTTTCTGTTATTTAACTGGAGAGGAATAGAGATGTGCTCCATGAGGGTTTGATCTATACTTGCCATAAGGGCAATGCAGTGCTGTGGCTTACAAGATGTTGGAAATAATGTAAGGGAATGTCATCCTCATGTCTATTTTTCTTCTTCACATTCCATTTCCCTTTGCAGATGTCCCCCGCTTTCCAAACGTTCTCTTTACGACATTTCGCTTTTACGAAAGACTTACATTAGTACCAATTTTCGTTAACCGAAAGGATTTTCGCTTTAAACTTGCGTTTACCCCGAGAAAGACTACCATGACCATGAAGCCTTGCACGAGCAGGTGTGTGTGCATGTGTAACGTGTGAATGCATGTACATGTGCATGCGTGATGTACATGTACGTGCGATTGCATGATGTGCAGATGCGTGTTAATGCCAATTTTTTTCAACAAATCAGTTTTGGCTCAAACTTCCCAATTCTGTTAAGTGAAACTACACTGTACTTACATTATTTCTACTTTATATAGGCTGTGTATTTATCATATTATTCCTGGTTTTACTATATGTTAGTGTTATTTTAGGTTTTATGTGCTATTTGGTATGATTTGGTAGGTTATTTTTTGGGTCTGGGGACGCTCAAAAAATTTTCCCATATAAATTAATGGTAAATGCTTCTTCGCTTTATGCCATTTCAGCTTACAAACAGCTTCATAGGAACACTCTACATTCAGATAGAGGGGTAAACCTATATTCGGCTTTCTCTTTGACATATATTCAATATTTCAGAAATATTGTAAATACTGTATATTGTGTGATTAAATGTTCTTTGTTTACATAATACATTGCAGATTATATATAAAAATACATAGATGGCTTACGCCATTACATTGTCACAACAAATGCGGCACAACAAGTTTCCTTCAAAAAAAGAAAGACAGCTGAATTTTTTTTAAAAGGCAGAAAACAGAAGCATTTACTGGTTCATTAACAGTGAGGACTGAGTGATAATCATAAAAACAGAGCAGGCATGACAAGCTACATCGGTAAGATTAATGCATTTGATTACACAACAGATACCTGGATATTACACACTGAGCAAATCAAGCAGTATTTCCAAGCAAATGAAATTGCCAACAGATATGAATGCCAATCTTGCCAATGCATTGCATTTTAAGGTATACAGTTTGGTTAGAAGTTTGACTGTTCCAAGCAAATGAGCCAAAATGAGCTTTACTGATATCATAAAAGTAATGCAGGATTAGAACTAATATTATTGTAGATTTCAGAACAATTTAGGTTTCATAAGTGGAATCTAAGAGAAGGGGACTCTATTTCAGCATACATAGCTGAATTGATGAGATTGCCTGAGCATTGTCAGTTTGGTAATGGGCCTAATGATTCCAGTTTGTAGAATCTTGCAAGAAAGCATTCAAAAATGGCTCCTAACTGAAGCACAACTTACATTTAAAAGAGCAGTTGAAATAGTTGTATCAGTGGAAACAGCAGACAAAGATGCAATTGAGTTGCAGTCAGGAATGAAAGTGAGCGTACAACATCTAAACAGAAACTGGCCAGGCCAAAGAAATTGTGCTACCATTGTGGCAGGGATTCACATGTACCAGACCAATGCAAATTTAAAGGCATAACTTGCAGAAAATACAACAAAATAGGACACATACAAAGGGCATGTTGGGCAGACAGAAATAAATAGGCTGCACAGGGAAGAGAAAAAAAGTAAAAAGTCAAGTTGTAGTTTCAAAAAGAGCACTAATCTGCTGCTATTAATGAAAAATCTGATGAAAGTGATGCAGGACTGAGTAGCCTTGGGATTTGCATTGTGAAAACTAACAATAGACAAGTAACATGGCTTAAACCAGAAGTAAACAGCATTAACTAAAAATGTAATTGGACACTGAGTTTGAACAGCATTTCAAAGATACTGCATGCAGATATCCAACTAAGAACTTAAACTGGAGAAAAAATAATTCCTGTGGGAATGACATTCGTAGCAGTGAAATATAACAACCAACATCAACAAGCCACATCGAGCCTTAATGCGGTAGAAACAGGAAGGCCATCATTGTGGGGTTGTGATTGGCTGAGACAACTACGATTTGATTCAAGATCAATCCACAATTTGCATGCTAAATCCCCTGCAACAGAGTCAACTACAAGCTAATTAAGAGGGCTATGGGATGGTGCCACAGCAGTATTTAAGGATGGCATGTGAAAACTCAAACACATCAAAGGTAAAATGGTGTTAAATGAAAATGCCACATCCAAGTTTTGAAAAGCCGTACCGATCCCTTATACTATCTGTGATGAAGCAGCCAGTGAGCTAGATTGCTGGAAGCTGAAGGAATTCTTTCAGTTGTAGTCCATGCGCAATGTCAATGGTCCCAGTAGCCAAGCAGAACAAGTTCTGTCAGGATCTGTGGTGATTTTAAGCTCTCCATCAATCCAATACTGGAAGTAGATCAATACCTTCTACCCAGGATTGAGGCTATCTTTGCAAACCTTTCTGGAAGAAAACAGTTCAGCAAAGTGGACAGCTGAGACCTCCTTATAGATGGAAGAAGAGTCCAAAGTGTTTCTCACGATAAAAACTCACAATGGGCTTTATGGTTGTAATAGGCTTATTTTTGGACCTGCACTCTGGCAGAACCAGGGGCTGCAAGACTGTCCAGGTACTCAGTCTTACCTCGATGATATCATTGTTACCAGTAAGGATGACAAGGCACATCTCCAAAATTTCAAGACAGAGTTAAAAAGTTTGGAAGATTATGGGCTCAGAGCTTGATGCAACAAGAGTGAATTTTTTAGACCAAGCATCATTTACTATGATAACACCATCAACGTACAAGGATTACACAAGTGTGCTGAGAAAATTCAAGCAGTGGTGGTGGCCAAAGAACGTGTCAAAGTTGTGATTCATTTCAGGATTTGTCAATTACTGTAACAGGTTCCTGACAAACCTGGCTACTGTGCTCCTCCCCTTGAACTTATTGCTTCAGATCAGGAAAAAATGGCAGTGGACAAAGCAGTGTGAGGTGACTTTCAAAAAGGTAAATGATGATGTCAGACACTGTACTTACACATTATCACCCAGTGAAGCTTGCCTTACGTCATGTGTGCAGTCATGTCATATGTTATGAGTGATGAAAGTGAACACCGCATAGCTTTTGTATCATGTTCCCTTACTGCCGCAGAGAAATTGCTAATGGATTGTCCCACTTACCATTGGAAATGGAAATATCCAAAAAATTTGTAAAAGTGGACACTCCTCTTGGTGTATTCTCCCGAATGCAAATCAAAATTCTCCCTTATTATGGAACAGGTGATCCAAAGGGAAACCAGAAAAGATCCCAAGATGTCTGTGTGGCAACCCAAAATAGCTGGAATATAATGGCAGAAATCCCAGTTCTCTCTTTTTTACCAGCACCAGGACAAACTTGCCCTTGACAGGAGTTGCCCTACGTGGGGCTGGAGAGTTGCCGTGCCATCCAAGCTGAGAGCTAAAGTGTTGGAGGAGCTCCTCTACATGCCGATCATCTATGCATGGAAAAATGAAAGCACTGGCTCGAAGTTTTGTCTGGTGGCCTGGGATAGATCAGCAGATCCAGCAGCTTGCCATGCACTGTGTGGGATGCCAGCAACTTCAGAAGATGAAAAGAGCAGCAGCTCTCCAACCCTGAGAATGTCCTGCACTGCCCTGGCAGGGAGTTTGTGTAGATTTTGCCAGACAATTCATGGGCACAAATTTCTTGGTAGCAGGAGATGCAGCTACGAAGTGGCCAGAAGTATTCCCAATAACCTCCACTACCGCCTCATACACTGCTGATCTGTTGAGAAGCCTCTTCACAAAGACTGGTGTTCCAGAACATTGAGTCAGTAACAATGGACCACAGTTTGTTGTGGAACAGTTTCAGTCACTGCTGAAAGTGAAGGGAATAAGACATATTACATCTGCACCATACCACCCAGCTGCAAATGGCTTGGTGGAAATGTTTGTCCAGAGTCCAAAAAACACATTGCGAGCAATGTCAGTAGAACACACTACACTGACCCTGAACCAGAAGCTCACCAATTTCCTTCTTATATATCATAATGCAGCACACACCTTAACCAACTCACCAGTTAGGCTTTTCCTGAGTCGACCCTTGCATGCAGGCTTGGATATCCCCAAAGCCAGTCTTAGAAGGAATATCCAGGTCAAATAGTTAAGCCAGATAGAAGGCTCCTCAACCAAGGAGGTGCAATGTTTCACTGCTGGACAAGCAGTCTTGGCAAGGGGCTACAGAGGTGATTCAGAAAGATTAAGGGTAGAACTGGACAGATCTCCATCACAGTGGAGATTGCGCCTGATATCATCGGGAGACGAGACATCGATCAGTTGAGGAGACTAGAGTCAATTATTAGAGAAGAAAGGCATCCAGAGCTGTCAACTCCTCCTACCACCATGGAGGAGGCCCCAGAACCTGAGATTGTTTCACAGCCACAAGTGTCACCTACCAAGCAGAGTGATTAGGTCTTTAGGCTTGAATGGGACAATTTAAAATTTACTATGCAATGCATGTCATATATAAGTTGAAATGCACTCTATATTAAGTTGGAGTTTATAGCTAAGCGGGGAGGAGTATTATATCTGTAATATTTCAGTTATATTTGAATAATATTCCAAATACGAGAAAACCTGCAGATGCTAGAAATCCATAACAACACACAAAAATGCTAGAGGAACTCAGCAGGTCAGGCAGCAACTGTGGAAAAGAGTAAACTGAACAGGACGTTCCAGGCCGAGACCCTTCGTCAAGGAGGAAGAAGTCAGAATAAGAAAGTGCAGGGGTGGGGGGGAGGTGAGGACGCAGTACAAGATGGCAAGTGATAGGTGAAACTGGGAGAGGGGGAAGGGTTAAGAGCTGGGAAGTTGATTGTTGGAAGAGATAAGGGCAGGAGAAGGGGGAATCTGACAGGAGAGGTCAGAAGGCCATGGAAGAAAGGGAAGGGGGTGGAGCACCAGAGGGAGGTAATGGGCAGGTAAGAAGGGAAGGTGTGAGAGGGGAACATGAATGGGGAATTGTGAAGGAGGGGACAGGGTGTGTAATCACCAGAAGTTCAAGAAATTGATGTTCATGCCACCAGGTTGGAGACTACCCAGACAGAATACAAGGTGTTGCTCCTCCAATCTGAGTGTGGCCTTATCGTAACAGTAGAGGAGGTCATGGACTGACATGTCGGAATGGGCATAGCAAGTAGAATTGAAATGGATGGCCACTGGGACATCCCGCTTTTTCTGGCGGACAGAGTGAAACTGCTGGACAAAATGGTCTCCCTAACTACACTGGATCTCACCGATATACAGGAGGCCACACCGGACACACCAGATACAGTAGATGACCCCAACAGACTTGCAGATGAAGTGTCGCCTCACCTGGAAGGACTATTTGGAGCCCTTGAATGGTAGTGAGAGAGGTGGTGTAGGGACAGGTGTGGCACTTGTCCTGCATGCAAGGGTAAGTGCCAAGAGGGAGGAACAAGAAGACAAGGGAGTCACGTAGGGAGCAATCTCTGTGTAAAGAGGAAAGTGGGGGGGGGGGTTGGAGGGAAAGATGTGCTTGGTGGTGGGATCCTGTTTGAGAAGGCGGAAGTTACAAAGAGTTATGCGCTGGATATGTAGGCTTGTGGGGTGGTAGGTGAGGACAAGAGGAAGCCTATCCCTGTTGTAGCACCAGGATATGTGTATGAAATGGAAGAAATGCAAGTGAGGCTTTATCAAACTTCTGGTAATTACCCCCCTCCTCTTCTTCACAATTCCCCATTCATGTTTCCTTTCCACCAATCAACTTCCCAGCTCTTTACTTCACCCCCTCCCCCTCTCCTGGGTTCACCTATCGCCTGCCACCTTGTACTTCTTCCTCCTCTCCCCCCCACCTCCTTATTCTGACTTCTTCCCCCTTCCTATCCAGCCCTGATGAAGACTCTCACCCCGAAAGTTGACTGTTCAGTTTACTCTTTCCACAGCTGCTGCTGACCTGCTGAGGTCCTTCAGCATTTTATGTGTACTGTATTGCTTTGAGTAATATTGTAAATATATTGTTTGATTAAGCACTCTTTGTTGTTTACATAATGCACTGCAGGTTAAATGTAAAAGTATATAAATGGCATACGTCATTACGCCACAACGTCATACACACGTCTCACTTAAAGTAAAAATGAAGTTAGAATTGCATTCTGGGCTCTCTGTGATTTCCCTTCTGTTTTGGAGTTACAAAACCTAGTACTCTTATTGCATTGAGATCTACCGCAGAAGTATCTCATGCCACTGCCTTCTAAGATATGCGATCAACACAGCCAGAAGACAATGTTCATGCATTGTTAGGAAGTGTATATGGCAGATTATTCATTCATAAATTTAGTAACATGAGCCTCTTTTGGTTCAAGGACAAGCTGAACACAGTCAATAAATCCACTACTTTTCTCACACATTGGCAACAATTAAATATAAATTAAAGTTTAATCTTTCATTAAAATTATTCTGCCTTTACAACAAGCTTGTCTCATCAATGCATTTTGCATCCTGTCATTTCATAGCTGCTGCTTTAAAGTCCATACACAACACTCATTACAATCCTAAGTCCTTTTCTATCCATAATTCTCTCCATAAAATATCTACTACTTGCTTCCCTTTAATCACATTTGTCATATCCTTGAAATAATACCACCCACAAGCAGCAGGAATACTCCCTCCTTCTACCACTGGCTTCTTTATTCTATACATTCTATAATCTGATACATTTAGCTCCCAGTGCCAAGGGTTGGCAGCCATGGTTCAGTATCAACAACAATGTCATAGTCTCCAAAATGAACTTGAGCCTCATTTAAATGTTTTACATGCACATTTCATACATTTCTTTGCTAATTTAATTAAATATTTTAGCTTTCTCTTACACTTGTGATATCCAAGGCAAATTCATTATTTTTTTGTTCAAAATTTTCATTAAATTTCTTTTTCCCCCAGAGGCCAATCCTACACTTATTCATTTAATCTCTTTTATCCTATTATCCTTTCTGCAAAATCACTGATCATTTCCTTTCCTGGTCTTTGGATGATCCAGCTAATCTACAACCAGAGCATCCTGTTTTGTACCAAACTATGCTTCAATTTCTGTATCTCTGCCACACATCTCCGAAAAATACCCCCACACTTCTTCCACACCTAAGTCACAAGAATGTAAGAAGTAAGAAACAAGAGGAGGCTAAACACTTCAACATCTCAGAAAGGTCTTTTGGCAAGATCAAGGATAATCTAATTATTGGATTGAACTCCATTTTCTTGCCAGCTCCCTATTACGCTTAATTAACCCTGTATATGAAAAATTTCAGCCTTAAGTAAACTTAAGGATCAGCCAATTTCTGCAGAAACCTTTATATGTTTTCTTTTCTTTCATGGTGTCTTAGTCAAATTGAAACATATCCCTTCAAAGTATTTAGTTTCTCCCTAACTCATATGTCACTTTCCTACTACTTATGATCTCTTTCCTTATTTTCTGCTGACTCATAGTCTCCAAACACTTCAAATTTAAGATTATCCTTGCATTTAAATCATTTTGAAGACTCACCCTTCTATATCTCTGATCTATTTCAGCCCTGCATCTTCCCACATAATGATTTTACCTTCAGTGCTGTCTTCCAAACTTCAAAATGTACAATGGAGAGGCCACAATCATTTCAATTTCAACATAATAGATCTGTGAAAGTGTTAACAGCATCATAATGACAGGAAGAGTATTTCAAAAAAACTGCAACTGTTGAATATCTAGAAGATAAACAGAAAATGCTGGAAATACTCTGCAGGTCAGGAAACATCTGTGGGAGGAGAAACAGGGTTAACATTTCAGGTTGAACACCCTTCATCGGGTCAGAATTACTGACTATTCCAGCATTTTCTGTTTTATCCTACTGACCGGAATGTTCAATGAATATTTAGCACTCAGCTACATTTCGCTTTGTTTACTTGAGTTTACAATCGAATATTCTTAAACTGTGCAATTCTTTGCTGTATTTTTCCTGTAAGCATTCATATACATTGGGATCCACTATTCTCTGATACTCATAAATAGTTATTATCTTTCCATAGACAGGATACAGATTTAATTACCGTTAATAATTATTGGTGCAAAGTGAAATTAGAAGTAGTTGTGATCCTTTCCAAAAATCATATATAACTAGATGTTGGCAATTCTGGCTATTGCGAATGTAACAACTAGTTTTCTTTGATAATCTTGAAAGTACATGCCAGTAAAATTGTTGCATCCTGGTAACCTTGATAGTTGGTCAAGCTTAAATCAATCAACGGATCACCTCTAAAATGCCGAATAATACATGAGGGCCGAGTTGTAACTTGGTGCAGCAGCCACAAAAGTTATATGGGGAAAAGCTATAACTTACGGCCCTCCCACCAGTGGTCAACAAAGGGCTGAAATCTCACAAAAGTGCTAGGGCAATTTTACACAAGGAATGTATTCCAGTGAAAACTGACAGCATGCCTACATAATATAAATGGACTGACATGGCTTGTGCTAAAAAGTTGACATTACTGTTCTTCATATTTACAGTATGCAAGTGTTATTAATAAAATCATACATTGCAAATAATTTTTATTTCTTTGATCACTGAAGTTCATTAAGATCCTCTGATCATTAGAGATATAATGAATGAGAATAAGAGCAGGTTTAATGTCACTGGCATATGTCATGAAATCTGTTGTTTTGTGGCAGCAATACATTGCAATATATAATAATAAAATTCATACATTTCAATAAAATTTACTAAGCAGTGCAGAAACAAAGGGAAGAAAAATACTCCAGTAGTGTTCATGGGTTTATTGACTATTCAGAAATCTGATGGCAAAGGGGAAGATACCATTCCTGAACCACTGAGTATGTGTCTTCAGGCTTCTGTACCTCCTCTTTGATGGTAACAAGGAAATGTCCCGGAGGACGGGGGTCCTTAACGATGGATACCACCTTTTTGAGGCATCTCCTTTTGAAGGCGGCCTGCATGTTGGGGAGCCTAGTGCCCATGACGGAGCTAGCTGAGCTTACAACGTCCTGCAGATTTTTCAGAACCTGCGCAGTGGCTCCTCCATACCAGAGGGTGATGCAACCAGTTAAAATGCTCTCCATGTAGAAATCTGTAGAAATTTGCGAGAGTCTTCAGTGATATATCAATTCTTCTCAAACTCCTAGTGAAATATACGGTAGGAAACTTTGTCACATGGTGTGAGCAGAATTATCTGCAGCTTAATGTGAAAAAGACTAAGGAGCTGGTGGTAGACTTGAGGAGAGCTAAGGTACCGGTGACCCTTGTTTCCATCCAGGGAGTCAGTGTGGACATGGTGGAGGATTACAGATACCTGGGGATACGAATTGACAATAAACTGGACTGGTCAAAGAACACTGAGGCTGACTACAAGAAGGATCAGAGCCATCTCTATTTCCTGAGGAGACTGAGGTCCTTTAACATCTGCCGGACGATGCTGAGGATGTTCTACGAGTCTGTGGTGGCCAGTGCGATCATGTTTGCTGTTGTGTGCTGGGGCAGCAGGCTGAGGGTAGCAGACACCAACAGAATCAACAAACTCATTCGTAAGGCCAGTGATGTTGTAGGGACTGAACTGGATTCTCTCACGGTGGTGTCTGAAAAGAGGATGCTGTCCAAGTTGCATGCCATCTTGCTCAATGTCTCCCATCCACTACATAATGTACTGGGTGGGCACAGGAATACATTCAGCCAGAGACTCATTCCTCCGAGATGCAGCACAGAGCGTCACAGGAAGTCATTCCTGCCTGTGGCCATCAAACTTTACAACTCCTCCCTTGGAGGGTCAGACACCCTGAGCCGATAGGCTGGTCCTGGACTTATTTCATAATTTACTGGCATAATTTACATAATACTATTTAACTCTATTTATGGTTCTATTACTATTTATTATTTATGTTGCAACTGTAACGAAAACCAATTTCCCCCGGGATCAATAAAGTATGACTATGACTATGACTGTCATGGCTTCTTTGCAACTGCATCAATATGTTGGGCCCAGGATAGAGCCTCAGCGATGCTGACACCCAGGGACTTGAAACTGCTCACCCTTTCCACGTCTGATCTCTTGATGAGGACTGGTGTGTGTTCCTTTGACTTCCCCTCCCTGAAGTCCACAATCCTTGGTCTTATTGATACTGAGTGCAAGGTTGTTGCTGTGACACCATTCAACTAGTTGATCCATCTCACTCTTGCATACCTCCTCATCACCATCCAAAATTCTACCAACAATAGTTGTGTCTTCAGCAGATTTACAGATGGTATTCGAGCTGTGCCTGGCTACACAGTCGTGGGTGTACAGTCAGTAGAGCAGTAGGCTAAACTTGCATCCTTGAAGTGCACCAGTGTGATTGTCAGTGAGGAAGATATGTTATTTCTGATCCAAATAGACTGTAATCTCCCAGTGAGGGAGTCAAGGATCCAGTTGCAGAGGGAGGTACAGAGGCCCAGGTTTTGGAACTTGTTAATAAGAACTGCAGGTATGGTTGTATTGAACACTGAGCTGAAATCAATAAACAGCAGCCTGACATAGGTATTACTATTGACCGGGCGACCCAAGGCCGCTTAGAGAGCCAGTGAGGTAGCATCTGCTGTTGATCTACTGTGGTGTTAGACAAATTGAACGGGCTCCTGGTCCTTTCTTAGGCAGGTGTTGATTCTAGCCAAGACCAACCTCTCAAAGCACTTTATCACAGTAAACTTGAGAGCCACTGGGCAATAATTGTTGAGGCAGCTCATCCTATTCTTCTTGGGAACTGGTATAATTGTCGCCCTTTTGAAGCAGGTGGAAACTTCAGACTGCAGCAGTGAGGGATTGAAGATGTCCTTGAAAACTCTAGTTGGTACAAGTTTTCAAGCCCTACCAGGTATGCCATGTGAGGGTTCACTCTATTGAAAAATGTTCTGACAGCGGCTTCCGAGACAGAGATCGCAGAACCGCTGAATGCTGCAGAGATTTGCACAGGTGTAGGTATATTCTCTCTTTCAAAGCATGTATAAAAAGTGTTCAGCTCATCTAGGAGTGAAGCATCATAGCCATTCATGACGTTAGGTTTCACTGCAAACCCTACCAAAGCTGACGTACGTCTGATTCTGATTCTAACCTCAATCAGAATTGATTCTTTGCCCTTAAAACAGCCTTCCATAGGTCGTACCTGGACTTCATGTATAGTTCTGGATCACCGGTCTTGAATGTTACAGACCCAGGAGCAGCACGAGGCTGTGTGCTCAGTCCCCTGCTCTGCTCACTTTATACTTATGACTGTGAGGCTAAGCACAACTTCAATGCCATATTCAAGTTTGCTAATGACACCACTATCATAGGCCAAATCAAAGTGGTGATGAATCAGCATGTAGGAGGGATATTGAAAATCTGGCTGAGTGGTACCATAAAAACCTCTTACTCAATGTCAGCAACACTAAGGAGCTGATTTGTCACTCTTAGGAGGAGGAAACCAGAGATCCATGAGTCAGTTCTCATCGAAGGATCAGAGGTGGAGAGACTCAGCAACTTCAAATTTCTTGTTGTTATCGTTTTAGGGGACATATCCTGGGCCCAGCACGTAAGGATAATTACAAAGAAAACACAGCAGCGCCTCTACATCTTTAGAAGGGAGCGCAGTTTTGTGCCTGCTGATTACGTTGCTCAGCTCCTTCAATGCCTGCCTGAGGCTGGCTAGAGGTGGCATATACACTGCTACCAGAATGATGGCAGAGAACTCCCTCGGCAGCTAAACTGGATGACATTTGACTGCTAGGTGTTCCAGACCGGGTGAGCAGGACTGAGACAAAACCGCCATGTTTCTGCACCACAATGAGCTAATCATAAAGCATACTCCACCTCCTCTGTCTTCAAAAGACTGAGCTGTCCTGTTCTTGTGGAGAATGGTGAAGCCATCTGGCTGCAGCAACTCAGCAGGTTAGGCATTGTTCTTAATAATAGTTCGTCAAATAAATGAAACATATCCTTCAACAGAAACTCTCTTCTGACCGAAGGAGGAATGCTGTCTTGATGCAATTCACACTGTGCATGCCTGCTTCAGTAATTTAGAAGAAAGACATAGACTGATAGTAATACACACAAGAACTGCAAATTAAATTTTTGTTCTTAGGCAGAGAAAATTACTTAAAGTTTCTGGAGATCACATTGATTTAAAGTTGCAAATAATCTGTCCTGCATAATATTGAAAAGATTCATCATTGCCCTCACATATGCATGCAACCACCTCTTGTTTTACCCATTCTGAAATGCCATAAAAATCCCCAATGTCACCAGTGAAGTATTCATATGTTTAAATTTATTAATTTTACTGCATATCAGGATTCTTTAACCCCAGGATGTCCTATCATTTCTTTCAAGAGAAAATATTCAAAGTAAAAACCACTCATGTAAACTTTGTGTCTCTATCCTGAATTTCTTCTTGGTTACAATATTACCAGATGGTATGATAATACCAAATATCTGTCACATTTGATAAATATCCTAGAGTAAGTGCTTTCTGACAACCAGAGAATCAATGTATTAGATATACATGAACTGCATCCTCCCAGATAACTTTCCAGTGCCGAACAACACATCACCTTGGAGAATGACTGCACAATGTTGTTATATCAATTTATGTTGTACGCCATTTTACTTAAAGCATGTACTACTGGTTCAAATTCATACCAGGTTCCTCCTCTACGTGTCCCTCAACATGTAACAACTTGGATTAGCTTCAAATTTTAAATAACATTTTATTCTATCTATTTGAATGAAACAATTCTCCTTAACTGGTTGTGACATTCAACCCAAATATTCGTCGGCAAGATTAATGATCTCAAACTCTTACAAAAACGCAACATTTCTTTATATGAAATTCCAGTCTAAAATATATATACGTTTTTCCCTCAATAACATATGTATTACATTTTTATCAAAATTAAACAAAAAATATTACAGCAACTGCCCATTTCAGTATTACAACATATAAAAGAGGCAAAAGAATAGCTTTCAACAGATTCAGAAAAGCAACACACACGCAACACATGGTTAAATTATTAGACTTCAATTATTAGATTTCTCCAAAGTAGGCCAGAATACTTACTTAGAAACTTGGCTTTCAACTGCATTGGCCTTTAGATCTTTCCACAATGGAGAGAAAGCTGAAAGATAAATTGGGTAAAAGTGCTCTTAGACCACCATCTTGGATACTTTGGGCTGATATTATCCGGTTCATAGTTGAAGAGTGAATTATATTTACAATCAATTATATTTACTCTCATAAGGAAGAAAACAAAAGATTGTAGTTCAGGACTGGGGATATTGAGTTAGAGTAACGAAGCACAGAAACAACCCCTTTCCGCCTGCTTCAGCAGTCTGAGGTACCTGCCTGCTTCGAGCAGACTTCACTCATACCAGAGCCCAAGAAGAAGATGGTAATCTACATCAATGACAATCATCCAGTAGCACTTATATCAATAGCGATGCAATGTTTTGACAAATTGGTCATGAAACATATCAACTCCTGCCTGAGGAGTGACCTGGATCTGCTCCAATGTGCCTACAGCAACAACAGATCAACAGCAGATGTCTGTTCATTGTCCCTTCACTCAGCTCTGGAACACCTAGATCTTCCTCCTTGACTACAGCTTCGCATTCACCATTATTACCCCCTCGAAACTCAACACTAAGTTCAAAGACCTGGGTCTCAATACCTCCCTCTGCAATTGGATCTTCAATTTCCTCACTGACAGACCCCAGTTAGTACAGATTATTGGCAACATCTCCTCCACATTCGCCATCAGCACAGGTGCACACAAACGCTGTGTGCTTATCCCCCTGCTTTACTCACTTTTTACCTATGATTGTGTGGCTAAGTATAGCTCCAATGCCATATTTTAAGTTTGCTGACAACATGCCAAATCAAAGGCAGTAACAAATCGGCATATAGGAGGGAGAATAAAAATCCGGCTGAGTGGTGCCACAACAACAACCTCTCACTCAATGTCAGCAAAACCAAAGAGCTAATTATCCACTACAGGAGGAAAAAGCCAAAAGGCCATAATTGAGACCTCATTAGGAGCTCTGAGCTGGAGAGGGTTAGTAGCTTTGAAGTCCTTGGCATTATCACATCAGAGGATCTGTCCTGAGACCAGCACACAAGTGCCATCAAAAAGAAGGTGCAACAGTGCCTCTACTTCCTCAGAACCTAGAGTAGATAGATCAACTGGCTGTCCTCCTCCTACCTGCATACAAACAGAGGCTAAACAGCAAGACTCCAAGGGTAAGGGTGACAAAGAGGTAGATGTGGGAGGCAGAGGAATGGCCTTCGAGTTGGTGGGCTGGGCTATGATGAAGAATTCGTCAGAGGGTTTGAACAAATATGTCACGGTTGGCATGGACGTTATAAAGATAGTCATAGACAAGTGTCCTCCCCCTCCCCCACAAAATCATTCAGAGTCTTCCCCAACTAAAGCCCTCGAGGAAACAAGAGATCCTCAATCCGCTGAGGGCAAGATCAATGGTGTTCAGGTCTGAAGGCCAAGTAAAATACAAAAGGTCACAATATGACCTCCAGAAAGCCATTCCACATGCAAAGCAGCAATTCTGGACCAAACTTGAATCACTGAAGATGTTCGACATCTGTGGCAGGGCTTGAATGCTATCACATCCTACAAAGTGAAACCAAACAACATATGTGACAACAAAGTTTCACACCCAGATGAGTTCAATGCTTTTTATGCTTACTTTGGCCATCAAAAGATGGAGGCACCTTCACAAATTCACACAACCCATGACAACCCTGTGATTTTAGTCTCTGAGGACAACGTGAGAGTATCCTTCAGGTGGGTGAACCCACAGAAAGCATCCAGCCCAGACGGGGTACCTGGCCAAGTACTGAAGACCTGCATTTTTCAACTTTTTGCTGTTTTCATTGATATCTTTGACCTCTTGCTTCGGCAGTCTGAGGTACCCACCTGGTTCAAGGCTTCAATTATACCGGTGCTCAAGAAGAACATAGTAACATGCTTATTCTCCAGTAGCACTTACATCCACTGTGATGAAGTGTTCTGGGAGGTTGGTGATGAAACATATCAACTCCGACCTGAGGAGTGACTTGAATCTGCACCAATTTGCCTACTGGCACAGCAGATCAAAATCAAATGCTATTTCATTGACTCTCCACTCAAATCTGGAACATCTGAACTGTGAAGATGCATACATCAGAAATCTCTTCATTAACTACACGTCTGCATTCAATAGTATCATCGCCTCAAAACTAATCAATAAACTCCAAGACCTCAATACCTCCTTGCACAACTGGATCCTCAATTTCCTCACTTGCAGATCCTAGTCAGTTCGGATTGGTAACAACATCTCCTCCTCAAACTCCATCAGCACACCACAAGGGTGTGTGATTAGCTCCCTGCTCTACTCGTTTTACATTGATAACTGGGTGACTATGTACAGCTCCAATGCATATTTCAGTTTGCCGATGACACCACAGTTGTCAGCCAAATCAAAGGTGTTGACACATCAGCCTATAGGAGGGAGAGTGAAAATCTGGCTGAATGCTGCTATGACAACCTCTTACTCAATGTCAGCAAAACCAATGAACTGATTATTGACTACACGAGGAGAAAAACTGAGGTCAATGAGCCAGTTCTCAGCAGGGGATCAGAGATAGAGAGAGCAGGCAACTTTAAATTTCTTAGCATTATCATTTCAGAGAATCTGTCCCGGGTCCAACATGAAACTGTAAAGAAGGCACGGCAGCACCCTTATTTTCTTAGAAGTTTACGCAGATTTGCATGTTATCTAAAACTTTGACAAACGTCTACAGATGTGTGGTGGAGATAATACTGACTGGTTAAATCACAGCCTGGTATGGGAACACCAAAGTCCTTGCAGGGAAAAAACTACAAAAAGTAGTGCATACGGCCCAGTCCATCACAGGTAAAGCCCTCCCCACTACTGAGCACATTTACAAGGACATAGCGAATCATGAAAGACCCCCACCATCCAGGCCATGCTCTCTTCTCATCACTATCACCAGACAGGATGAGTCTTAGGTCCCACTCCGCAAGATTCTGTAACATTTACTACACGATTTCATTCCCCATTACTCTGAACTGATCCTACGACCTACAATCTCACTTTCAAGGAAACCTTCATGTTCTCAGCATTATTTTTATTTGCAGAGTTTGTCTTCTTTTGCACATTGGACGTTTGTAGTCTTGTTTGTTTATTTACGGTTTTTTGAAAAATTTTGTTGTATTACTGTAAATGCCTGCAAGTAAATGAACCTCAAGGTGGTATATGGTAGCATTTATGTACTTCATTAATTAATTTACCTTGAGCTATGAACTTTGAACTTCTTAATACTGACCTTATCCAGATTACCCAAGTTCCCCTCCCCAAACCCACTATTTCCTATGTCCTTCTCCTTGCTAAATATAGATGAGAAGGACTTATTTACAACTTCACTCATATCACCAGACTCCACACATACAGTACCTCTTTGTTCGCTAAAGGGATGCACTCTTAACATGATCACCCTCTTGCTGCTAATAACCTTACAGAAAGTCTTCGCAAAGTATTCTCACTTCACAAAGATATTTCACTGCCACTTTTTGCTCTCTTAATTTATTTATTAAGTTCTCTCCCACATGCTTTATATTCTTCAAGATACTTCCATGATCCTGATTGTTAATACATAGAACAGTACAGCACAGGAAATAGGGCTTTCGGCCCACAATGTTGTACCGAACCAATTAAATGGCCAACTAGACTAATCCATTCTGCCTACACAATGTGCATATCCTCCCATTTCCCTCATATTCATGTATCTATCTAACCCACTCTTGAAAGCCCAAATGTATCTGCCCCTACCACCACCCCAGGCAGCACATTCCAGGCACCACCATTCTGTGTAAAAAAAACTTGCCCCTCACATCTCCTTTGAACGTACCCCCTCTTACCTTAAATGCATGCCCTCTGGTATGAGTCACTTCAAGCCTGGGTAAAAGATACGGTCTACCTATCCTATCTACAGCCCTCATAATCTTATAAACCTCTATCAGATCTCCCCTCAGCCTCGACGGTCCAGAGAAAACAACCTAAGCTTGTCCAGTCTCTCCAAGAATAGCTTCTTCCACTCTGCCATCAGATTTCTAAATGGACAATGACATGACCTCACTTTTTTTTTGCTCTCATTTTGCACTACGTATTGAATTCATTTTTATTATATATATTTCTTATTGCAATTTGTAGTTTTTTTATTATGTATTGTACTGTACTGCTGCCACAAAACAAGAGCAAATTTCACAACTTATGCCAATGATATTAAACCTGATTCTTATTCTGATCCAGGTAGCATCCTGGTAAACCTCTTCTGCACCCTTTCCAAAGTTCAACATCCTTCCTATAATGGGGCAACCAGAACTGCATGCAATACTCCAGATGCAGCCTAACTGGAGTTTTATAAAGCTGTAACATACAGTAACTTCCTGGCTTTTGAATTCAATGCCACAACTAATAAAAGCCAACATGTCATATGCCTTCTTAACCACACTATCAACCTCTGTATTCACTTTCAGGGAGCTATGACACTGGATTCCAAAATCCCACTACTTATCAACACTGTTAAGCCCCCTGCACTTTACAGTTTACTGTCCCTTTACCTTTGTGAAACACTTCACGCTTAGCCGGGTTAAACTCCTTCTGCCATTTCTCTGCCCATATTTGCAACTGATCTATAATCCACTGAATTTTTTTTTACCAGTCTTCTAAGCTATACACAACACCAATCTACGTTTTCATCCAGGTCATTTATATACATCACAAACAGCAGAGGTTGGTCCCAGTACAGATCCTTGCGGAACACCACTAATCACAGACTTCCAGCTAGAATAAATCCCTTCAACCACTACGGGCAAGTCAGTTCTGAAACAAAACATGCAATTCACCATTGATCCCATTCTTCTTAATCTTCTAGATGAGCCTCCCATGAGCAACCGTGTCAAATGTCTTACTAAAATTGAGGTAGACAACATCCACAGCTCTACCTTCATCAATCACCCCTGTGACCGTGTCAAAAAACACAATCAAGTTAGTAAGACAGGACTTGCCACACACTAAGCCATGCCGGCTCTCCCTAATTAGGTTAGGTTTTCCAAATGCTCATAATAGCTATCCAAAAGATTTCTCTCCAGTAACTTCTCTAACAGTGACATGAGGCCCACCAGTCTATTGTTTCCAGGATTACCTCTGGTTCCTTTCTTGAATAATGGAAATAATGTCACAACCACGGATTCGGCAGTGCAGCAGATACAGCAATTGCGCTCGTGAGTATGCACATGGCTTAACTCCATTCTTTTCGCCGTAGCACCTGTTGAGACTTGCTGTCACTACATTCAGATATGGCCCAAGTGCAGAGCGAGAGACACTGAAGCAGGTCGATAGTTTACAGACTTTAATGCAAACAGAGTTAGGGGGAAGGGAAAACAATAAAAGCTTGGCCAAACAGGGCCATTAACTAAAACTCTCAAATGGAAAACAAAGCCTACACTGCAATTGAAAGGAATAACTAAATATGAAATGAATACCGCTAGTCTTCAGAGCAGGATAACTCGACAGTCCAATTTCTCAGTCCAAATGCAAGCAGGCAGTGAAACGTTGCTGTGCTTTGCTCAAGTCTCCATAGGCGCTACTATGAAAAGAATGGAGTTAAATACGATCACAATGAAATAATAATTAGCTGACACATGCATATTCACAAGAGCAACTGCCGTATCTGCTATGCTGCTGAATCTGTTGTTGTGACATATAATGGAAGAACAATAACTACTTGCCAGTCCTCCAGGACTTCGCCCATGGCTAGAGAGGACACAAAGATATTGGTCAAGGTCCCAGCAACCTCTTCTCTTGCCTCTCTCAATAACCTGGTGTATAGCCCATCAGGCCCTGGGGACTTATTCGCCAATGTTCTTTAAGAAACCAACACTACTACCTCCTTTACTTCAAAATACCCTAGTTATTAATATGCTTGGCACTGATCTCCCTATCCTCAACATCCTTCTCCTTGGTAAATACTGATGTAAAGGACTCATGGAGGACCTCACCCACATAATCTGCATCCAAGCAAAATTTTCCCCCCTTTATCCTTGAGTGGTCCTACCCTCTCCCTAGTTATCCTCTTGCTCTTGATGTATGTATAGAATGCCTCGGGATTCTCTTTAATCCTTCTTGCAAGGACTTTTCATAGCCCTTCCTGGCTTTCCCAATTCCCTTCTTGAGTTCTTTTAGGCTTCTTTATCACCCTCAAGGGCTAAGTTTAATTCTCACTTCCTAAGCTTTACATACTTCTTCTTTTTGACTACATACTTTACCTCTCTCCTCATCCAAGGTTCTCTTACCTTGTCATCCTTGCCCTTCCTTCTGACATGAACATACCTGTCCTGCATTCTGTGCAGTTGGTCTTTAAACACTTTTCCCATGTCAGATGTGGACTTGCTCAGAAACAGCTGTTCCCAATTAACTCTCCCTCGTTCCCTCCTAATGCTCTCACAATTTACCCTGCTCCAATTTAGTACTCTCCTGCAAGGCCCATATTTATCCTTATCTATAGCTACCTTAAAACTTAAGAAGTTTTGGTCACTGTTCCCTATCTGCTCATCCACCTGTTTCCTTTTCCTCCCCCCCCCCCCAACCGCCAAGCAAACATTTAATATCCTCTGTCATTCAGAATCCTGCCACTGTTGCCTTTCATACTTAGCAAAGCATGCTGACCTAAAAAGCTTATTGTAAGCTATTTTAAAAAGCTTACACCTGTAAATAACTCTGTTATAAAATACTTCGACCAGCAAGCTGTAAATTTACCCAGAAGCATCAGTTCACAATTTACTTTTACTAGATTGTCCCTTAAGTCAGCCTTCCACCAGTTCAAGATCTTAATTTGAGGGTCAAATACATCGCTTACCATAACTACCCGGAAACTTACAGAATTTGGTAACTGTTCCCAAAGTGCTGCTGCACCAACACTTTCCCCACTGACATTTCCGGTGAGTACTGCCCCATCTCTACTAGGATTCCCTAAATATTGTCTCAAATTTGGGCAGTTTTTCCCTTCATGTAACGTTTAACACAAATCATTTGAAATATACTGGTGATTACAATGGCAAAGTGGTACATTATCGAACCCATCTTAACAGGAGTAGAACTTTTTAAAAAATACTGTATTATTAGAGGAAACAAATCAGGATCTGTTTTTCCATATTTGAGTGGTGTTGTAACATCAATAATTATCACTGATATACTGTATATATATATATATAGTGCAAAAGAGGAATAGTGAGGCAGTATTCCTCACTGTTCAGCAAGACCAAAGAATTGATTATGGACTTCAGGAAGAGGAAGTCGGGAGAACACACATCAGTGTTCACTGAGGGGGTCAGTGGTGGAATGGGTGAGTAGCTTCATGTTCCTGGCCACCAACATCACAGAGGATCTATCCTGAGACCAACACACTGATGCAATCACAAAGAAGGCAAGTCAGTACCTATACTTTATTGAGAGTTTGAGATGATTTGATATGCTACCAAAGACTCTAGCAAACTTCTACGGATGTGTGGTGGAGAGATTCTGACTGGTTGCTTCACCACTCGATACACAGTCTCCAATGTGCAGGATTGAAAGAAAGACTCAACCACTTCCATCAGGGCTACAGGCCTCCCACTATCGAGGTCATTTTCAAAAGGCTAGACCTCAAGAAGGCGGCATCCATAAGTAAGACATGCCCTCCTCTCATTACTGCCGAACAAGAGCCTGAAGACCGACCTTCAACATTTCACTAAGTTTCTTTCCCTCTGCCATTAGATGTCTGAATAGTTTGTGAACTTACGAACACTGCCTCACTATTCCTCTTTTGCACTATTTATTATTTATTTATTGTAACTTATAGTAAAATGTACTTTACCACTATTACATTAAAAAAAATCAGAACATACAGTATGTCAGTGATGATAAACCTGATTCTGATTCCTGGGAAAATTCCAACTCAATCCCAGTGACTATATACATGGCCATTGGCTCTAACTCAGGGAAAAATATACCCTATTTTTGTCAGATATGCAGAGCCATTTTGTAACATTTAAGTTGGGGCTCTTAAGTAGGATACACAGCAATTTATGCGTGTATTTTGATATAATTTTCACTTTTTTCATTTTATTGCATTACATAATTTAAAACTCCAGCACCAGGTGTTTTCTTATCAGCAATCAAATATTAAATATCCACTTACATTAAATAATATAGAAGATCATCCTCTACCAATTTAACTAATTAAAATAGTTTCTCAACTTAGGCTGAGACAAAAGCCCTCTGGGGTTGTCCATTGATCGACGCTGCCTAACAATACCACTGGTTCAAATGTTTTGTAAAAGGTAAATTCCAGGTGTGTTGTGGTTCAACAAATACCAGTTTTCTGTTTCATAATCTTCGATGCGAAACATTGCACTCTTGGCATAGTATCAAACTAAATTAATACCAATTTATTATCAAATGGAAATTCGCTATTTATTTTCAGTTTGTAAATTTACTATTATTTCTATATTGAAAGCCAACAACGATCTTCAAAAAATAAGATGGTTAACATCTTGAAGAAATCTCGTAAAGTACACGCAAACGTTGTTTCAGTAGCAGTTCTTATTCTTGTCAAAGCAGCAAGATGATCATGAATTTTACGATTAAAAATACACTCATCGGACATAAATCTATCGAAACGCCTGAATACAGCCTACTACGGTCAAAATGTTCATCTGAAAATCCTAAATATTCTTTAAGTTACCGTCGCCGCGGTGTTTTGAGGATTAACAATGCAGAATGCTAAATCAATGGATGAAGCCGACTACTACGACGATGGCAGTTAAATTGCCTCGATGTTTTCTTGCAACATCTCAGTACATAAACTAATATCTAAAAAGTTAAATGTAACGTAGCTCAAAGCAACCCAATATTAAACACAAATCCCGATCAGCTGAATGTACCCAGAAAGGGAAACAGCCCGCCCGCCATTCTCCACTCTCCACTCTCCAATGCTAAGAAAAAATCAAGCACGTTTCGATTATTTTTTTTGCCACTTGCTCACAATACACACCGTACTTTTCACAAAATGTGAGGATCGCGGTGCGGACCAAACCTAACCACGGCTATATGGAACATAACACTAACTGTATGCAGTTTTCCAAAATAACACGAGCAGTAACAATACAGGAATAATACCGATGCAGCTGGACTGGTTTCAGAAACCCAGGACCCAAAATCCCAGAGTACAATCCCAGCTCGTTCACACAGAGAGAGGGAAAAAAACAAGAAATCTGATCAATACAAAGAATAAGACCCACGATGATTTACCATTTTACAAAGCTCGGCTCCCTTTTCCTATGAATCTACAAAGACGCATAGAAAATTTCATTCCTGATCGGAACAAAATTACAAAGGGAAAACTGACCGAGACTTGACACATCCGTAGCAAATCGTGGTTATTTAACTGCGAGAAGAGCAGAGTTTTTGATCTATCCTTTATTCCGGTTTTACAAAATATTCAACAAAAGATCCACACACACAAAGCATAATGCTATTTGGAAAACGTTTTAACAAGATAAACAGAGTTGAGAAGATGTAACAGACCTCCTCGCCCAGCTTCCGGAGCTAGCCCCGTGTACCTCGCAGTGCAGTCTGATTGAGTCAGATCAGTTTTGGTGAAATGTGCCTGAATGTCTGTGAAGCGGGAGCCCGGCGGGCGTTAGTGCCTGGCGGAATCCCATCGAAACCTAAACGCGAATGGTGTGCGAGGGAGGCGTGCTTAGCGCTGCAATCTGCTTCTCAGAAACGCTGCCTTTCGCTGACTCCGGAGTATTTTATTCACTGAATTAATATTTAACATTGGTAAACACAGCCGGGTGGGCAGCATCAGAGCCGGACAGTTTGGGGAACTGCAGCCATATTCTTTCCCGCGGCCATCGCCGAGAAGCGGTGGGGGTTGCTGGATAGGTGTCGAGCGGCCCGGTCTGAAGGCCATTGGCTGCCTTATCCGTCAATCAGGAGCAGCTGCAGCCAATTGGCAGTCGGAGCAGGTGGCGCGCTCGGTCCCTACTTCGCCGAGACGCTGGCGGTGAGTTCTCTCACAGTGTTCTCTGAGCGCGGCTCCTTGTGGAATGGGATGACAAGGACTCAGGTGACGAGTTTGCACTCCAGAAAAAAAATCATTTGCTATAATTACCACTTACATTGCGAATGCTTATCAGATCGGAATGAAATCAGATTGAACCGTCTATTCAGCTCCTCGCGTCCATTCACCAATGTCATATATGACAGCATTCCATGCTCTGGGACAACTGTGTGTGCCTCAGTGGTCAACTCCATGTTGAACATGGTCTGTTGCGGCTTAGTCTCTGCCGCATTTGTTACAAATGAAGTCCGAACAACTGTGGAATTTTAAAACGTAAACACGAGGAATTCTGCAGATGCTGGAAATTCAAGCAACACACATCAAAGTTGCTGGTGAACGCAGCAGGCCAGGCAACATCTCTAGAAAGAGGTACAGTCGACGTTTCGGGCCGAGGCCCTCCTGGAGATGCTGCCTGGCCTGTTGCATTCCACCAGCAACTTTTATGTGAATTTGCAGGCCTCTTTTTTTTTTCTGTGCTGTCACCTCAGACAGCCAACCTTCCCATTTCTCCACGCCACTTCTGATACTGTCCTGATACTGAGATTCCAGAAATCCTGAACTTCAGTGGATTCTTCCATTCATCTGTGTGCGTGCCCACTATTTTACTACCTTTCAGAGCCACCCTTAGAGTGGAGGCATGAGTGTCAAGCAAGCTGTGACCCATTTATAGCCGAAATGGTCTTGATGATCTAAGCCATCATCTTTCTGACAGTTGGGCCCAATCCGTATACTATGAGAATACAGAAAGGCCACAGTAGGTATAAAGCCATTCCGTGAATGGGCATTGTCATGACAATAAATTTTATGTTGGAAAAATATGAAATCGACCACTTTGGTGGAATAAAGTGGAAAATGATCATTCTTTAAAATAGTGAAAGACTTAAATACTGATTTCAGAGGGGGGGCTGGTGTATTCATCACATGAAATATGTGGAACTGGAAGGCAAATAGTACATTGGCCTACATTGAAAGCAAATTAGTATAAGAGTGGGAGTATTTTACAGTTATATAGTGAGAATATATCTGGAATAGAAAGTACAGTGTGGAAAGGACAGATATATTTGCAGCAAAGTTCACCAGATTGATTTATGGAATGGCAGGTTTGTCACATGCAGAGAGATTAAGAGTAAACACTTCAGCTTAGACTTCCTGGACAGAAAATAGTTACAGGGCTTTATAGGGTATATGCAGGGACAACCTATACCTAGCTGGGCAACAGAGGCATAGTGTCAAACAAAAGAGAAGAAGCTTTCCTGTACTAATTGCAAAAAGGCCTTTGGAATTTGTATAGGAAAGTGGCACAGGAGTAAAATATCAGCTATGATCTTATTGAATGGCAAAGAAGGAATGATGAGTTAAGCAGTCTACTCCTGCTTCTATTTCTTATGTTCCAATGGACATAGCATGCTTTAGGATCTCTAGGTCATGACCTTAGCATACCAGGAGATGCCTATGAAGTGTCTATGGCAACAAAGGTAAAAACATTTGAGCCTTTTCTCATGCCTTGCATATATTGTGGAGGTCTGAATACTGCAGAGAATGGGACTGAGAACAGAGGCATTTCAGTGTTCACCTTCAGGTTGCTGCTTGTCCACACACTCTTGCTCAGCTTCAAAATTACAGCTGCAGCTTTTGCAATGCAAGTGTTGATTTCATTATTAAGTGACAGATTGCTGGTGCTGATGAAGCTAAGCTAAACTGTCAACCAACCCGGGAAACTCACTTTCAGTGCCAATTGATTGTGAATGAGTGACTGGGGCCCCCGTTGGTCAGGGCCGACCATGGATGCTGTATCCCAGTTGTCTAGATATGCAAGCCTGGGCAGTACAATACTGAGACCAAGCTGTTGCCCACGTAGCAAGCTCCCTCTCTCCATACATCTGATGAATCTAAAGGAACGGCAGAGACCGAAACAGTTTGATACCAACAGCATTGCATGAGTTGCCAGTCAGTGTTGAGCTCAATGTAGGACGGCCTTAAGGACTCCAGCTCCAGATTTTTCCCTCAGGGTTTACTCCCGAAGCCTTCCCCATGAGTGAGTATAGCCACAAGGCAGTGGAGGTTTAAAATCAGAGTTTTCCTTCTAAATGAGCCACCAACCATGGCTGATAAGCCCCATCTGCCTGAAGCGACTGGTTTTAAGACATCAGTAACCTGCTTTTTCCCCTTCTCCTGTTAGTACAAATGGATCTGCCGGGCTTAGTAGCTAAGCTACACGTGAAGGCCAGGATCTGGACTTGGTTGTCAGAGGCTATTTGAGGCGCACACCATTGGGAACATTTAATATGTAGTGGGAGCTTATCTCCACTAACACCCCTGGCTGTAACAACCTTAAGGAACAAATTGATTGTGATATGGCAAAATCCTCTGGTAGGGCATTTGTTTTCATAGTCATAGTCATAGTCATACTTTATTGATCCCGGGGGAAATTGGTTTTCGTTACAGTTGCACCATAAATAATAAATAGTAATAGAACCATAAATAGTTAAATAGTAATATGTAAATTATGCCAGTAAATTATGAAATAAGTCCAGGACCAGCCTATCGGCTCAGAGTGTCTGACCTTCCAAGGGAGGAGTTGTAAAGTTTGATGGCCACAGGCAGGAATGACTTCCTATGACGCTCAGTGTTGCATCTCGGTGGAATGAGTCTCTGGCTGAATGTACTCCTGTGCCCACCCAGTACTTTATGTAGTGGGTGGGAGACATTGACCAAGATGGCATGCAACTTGGACAGCATCCTCTTTTCAGACACCACTGTCAGAGAGTCCAGTTCCATCCCCACAACATCACTGGCCTTACGAATGAGTTTGTTGATTCTGTTGGTGTCTGCTACCCTCAGCCTGCTGCCCCAGCACACAACAGCAAACATGATCGCACTGGCCACCACAGACTCATAGAACATCCTCAGCATCGTCCGGCAGATGTTAAAGGACCTCAGTCTCCTCAGGAAATAGAGATGGCTCTGATCCTTCTTGTAGTCAGCCTCAGTGTTCTTTGACCAGTCCAGTTTATTGTCAATTCGTATCCCCAGGTATCTGTAATCCTCCACCATGTCCACACTGACTCCCTGGATGGAAACAAGGGTCACCGGTACCTTAGCTCTCCTCAAGTCTACCACCAGCTCCTTAGTCTTTTTCACATTAAGCTGCAGATAATTCTGCTCACACCATGTGACAAAGTTTCCTACAGTAGCCCTGTACTCAGCCTTATCTCCCTTGCTGATGCATCCAACTATGGCAGAGTCATCAGAAAACTTCTGAAGATGACAGGACTCTGTGGAGTAGTTGAAGTCTGAGGTGTAAATGGTGAAGAGAAAGGGAGACAAGACAGTCCCCTGTGGAGCCCCAGTGCTGCTGATCACTCTGTCGGACATCATAACGGTAACGGTTTATCATAACGGTAAATCCAAATTCTTCACAGGCATAAGAGAGTTAGCAACTAGCAATGTTCCTCATCATGGAGTGTTGGCATAATGCAACTCCCTGATAATCTCCTGGAGCATTGAAGGCAAGTCGGGTTGAACAGCTTCCCATCAGCTCTGGTGTGTAAACAGACAGGCCTCTGTGGAAGAGCTAAAGACATATGTCAGGTGGTGTGAGAAAAATGTATCAAAAATGTTGAAGCCAGAGAATATCTCTCATTGACTCTGCTGCAAATCTCAAAGTGTTCCAATGTCAGTTTTGTCTTGTCAGATTAAACTATAACCTTTATATCATTATAAAAGCAGATTACACAGCAGTGTTGGTGTATAGCCAGTTTTCTTCAGAAGCTTGAGTTAACTGTCCTGTTTATACAACTGTTCCTTTTAGTGATGTGTGTGCAGATAATATATAAAAATTGAAAAGATCATTTTTATTGTGAATCTTTCAAATCTAAAACCATTAGAATCTGAGTAAATGCTTTCAACCAATATCTGTGCTCTGACCAAGTCAATGCTAGTAAACTGTTTTCTCACAATACTAGGCAGGGAAGTGCCTTGCTGGTTTTTTATATAATAGCTGTGGTTAGTCTTTCTTTTCATTACACTGTCACCTTCTTTGTATTTCGCATATCCTGAGGCACAGTTCCTTCACTCCAACAGAGATGGGGAAGTTCAGACAGATGGTGCAGGAACACTGGCTTCTGTGCTTGATAAATTCAGGAGGAATGGCATAATCATCTGGAGCATAGCCCATGGTAAGTGAGTCAGTAGCTTTGCTATAAATATAAGAGATTTTGCAGATGCTGGAAACCTTGAGCAAAACACACAAAATGCTGGAGGAACAAGTAAGATAAGTCCAAAGGTTCTGAGCCTATAACATCGGCTGTTTATTCCTCTTCATAGATGTTGTCTGACATGCTGAGGTCCTCCAGCATTGTGTGTGTTGCAATAGTTTTACTTTGCTCTTCCAGTGAAAGTTCTATATTTAGCTCTTCCATTATCATGCAGGCTATCTGACACCATATTGTCGATTATAGCATTTTCAGCCCAAGGTAATATTCTAATCATCTTTCCGTTGATGTGCACAATGCAGAACTTGCAAATAGACTCTGTAAGATTCAGGTTCATTTACTGATCCCATGTACAACAAATCACATAGTGAAATGCATCCTGTGCATTAACAATCAACACAAAGTCGGGTGCCAAATCAGCCTAGCATTTAGCGCAAGGCTATTACAGCTCAGGGCTTTGGAGTTCAGAGTTCCATCCCAGTGGCCATGGAATACGTGGGTTTCCTCCCTCAATACAAAGACATACCAGTCAGTCCGTTAATTGGTCATTGCAAATTGTCTCATGATCTGGTTAGGGTTAAACTGGGGGTTGTTGGGAGTTACCGGGCACTGCGGCTCAAAGGGCTGGAAAGGCCTATTCTGTGCTGTATCTCTACATAAACAAATAAAACCTAAGGGAGTGCCGGGGGCAGCCCACTAGTGTCGCCACACATTTCAGCACCCATGTAGCATGTTCACAATGTTCACCAAACAACTCAGAACACAATAAAAAAAATACAACAAGCAACAAAACAAGAATAGTCAAACAAGCTCCTTTCCTTCCTCCACCCACCCACACAGACAGTCCTCCCGTCACAGGACAGGCCTTCAGGCCTCCTGCAGACTGACAGACAATGGGCCTCCAGCTTTCCCAGTGGCTTTCAGACTCGTAGTCCCATGGCTTTGCTTCTGGGTTCCACTTCTGGACTTCCGATCAACCTTTGGACTTCGATTTTCATTATCAACTCCAGGACTAGCCAATACCAAGACCCAAACTTCAGGCCTAAAACTTCGGTCTCGCCAACTCAAATACCTAGGGATCACCAGCTCTCATGCCCCCTACTTGCATGGACATTCGAACTGAGACAAGCTGCCGGGGGGGTGGGGGGGGTCACCAGCCCTCATCCTCATTGGTCTTTGTTCACAGCACCTGTCAGCCAGACATCCAAAGATGTCCTCTGCTACATGTCCAGATCACAGGCTATGACCCCCACATTCCTGTCCCTAAACTCTACCCTGACTCCTAACTTCCTTCTCTATCCCTAAAACCATCCCTATAAACTTAAAAACAACTAAATCTGAGCCACAACCTTGACAGAAATCACAGCTCGGCATCATTTTGACCAGAACTGTACATGGCTCACTGTCATTTTCATGTTTTTCCTTGAGATATCAAGGGACTAGTATCAGTTTAATATGATTATTGTTTGAGGTTGATTTTGCATCTTAATCTTAAACACGAAACAGTATGTTATTTTCATGCATGTATGTTTCTACCAATTTCAAATAAAATGCTGTAAATGTTTTACAATAGCAAAATACTGTAGATGGTGGAAATCTTAAAAATAAAGCAAAAACATGCTTGAATAATCAGCAGGGTTTGTTGTATCTGCAGAATAGGAAGTCAAGTTACTAGTTCAGGCTAATGTTCTCTTGATGATCTTTCATCCTGAAAAGCCATTCTGTCATTCAATTACTTTTTTTTATGCATTGAAACAGAAAATGGTGAAAATTCTCAGCAAGTCAGGCAGCACCTGTTGGAAAATGAAACAAATTTATAGTTTCAGGTGATGGGGTCTATCGACATACTGTGGCGAATTGAATTGAATTGAATTGACTTTATTTCTTACATCCTTCACATACATGAGGAGTAAAAATCTTTATGTTCTGTCTCCATCTAAATGTGCAATGTGCAATCATAATAATTTATAATGAATACAGCAGTCAATGTAATATAGAGCACACTCAAGTCAGCATGAGTTCATCAGTCTGATGGCCTAGTGGAAGAAGCTGTCCCAGAGCCTGTTGGTCCTGGCTTTTATGCTGTGGTACCATTTCCTGGATGGTAGCAACTGGAGTAGATTGTAGTTGGGATGGTTTGGGTCCCCAGTGATCCTACAGGCCCTTTTTTCACAGCTGTCCTTGTAAATGTCCTGAATCATGGGAAGTTCACAACTACAGATGCGCTGGGCTGCCAACACCACTCTCTGCAGAGTCCTGCGATTAAGGCAGATACAGTTCCCACACCAGGCAGTGAATCAGCTGGTCAGGATACTCTCAATTGTGCCCCTGTAGAAAGTTCTTAGGATTTGGGGGTCCATACCAAACTTCCTCAACCGTCTGAGGTGAATGAGGCGCTGTTGTGCTTTTTTCACCACACAGCTGGTGTGTACAGACCACATGAGATCCTTGGTGATGTGGATGCCAAGGAACTTGAAGCTGTTTACCCTCTTAACCCCAGATCCATTGATGTCAATAGTGGTTAGCCCGTCTCCATTCCTCCTGTAATCCACAACCAGCTCCTTTGTTTTTGCGACGTTGAGGGAGAGGTTGTTTTCTTGACACTACTGTATCAGAGAGATGACTTCTTCCCTGTAGGCCTCGTTATTGTTTGAGATAAGGACAATCAATGTAGTGTCATCGGCAAACTTAATTAGCACATGGGAGCTGTGCGTACTACCTCTAAACTTACCAAATTCATACTTCAATCTCAAATCATTGTGTCAATTTTCGATGATGTAGATTACTGAAAGAAGCAAGAACATCAGTTGGATTCTTCACTATCAACACCAACTGAACCCGAGGCAGCAGCAATGCTGGGGTAGCATATAGAAATTCAGAGATTGGGTAGACCTGCCACAAAAGGAAAATGGCTTTAGTTAAATCTTTAGTATGTATTTAGACTGGCAAAAGCAAGCACATTTGACACTGAAAGGTAGTAAGTTTATGGACGGTTTTCAGAATAGTATACCTTAGAATCAAATTTGAAGGCAAGTAATTTTAGAAACATGAGTGTATAAGTAGTACGAATAAAATACGTTGTTGAAAGTTTTACAGTGGCATGCAAAAGTTTGGGCACCCCGGTCAAAATTTCTGTTACTGTGAATAGTTAAGTGAGTAGAAGATGAACTGATCTCCAAACATTATAAAGTTAAAGATGAAACATTCTTTTCAACATTTTAAGCAAGATTAGTGTATTATTTTTGTTTTGTACAATTTTAGAGTGAAAAAAAGGAAAGGCACACTATGCAAAAGTTTGGGCACCCCAAGAGATTTGAGCTCTCAGGTAACTTTTACCAAGGTCTCAGACCTTCATTAGCTTGTTAGGACTATGGCTTGTCACAGTCATTGTTAGGAAAGGCCAGGTTTCAAAGCTTTATAAATACCCTGACTCCTCAAACTTTACCCCAACAATCAGCAACCATGGGCTCCTCTAAGCAGCTGCCAAGCACTCTGAAAGTTAAAATAAATGATGCCCACAAAGCAGGAGAAGGCTATAAGAAGATAGCAAAGCGTTTTCAGGTAGCCATTTCCTCAGTTCGTAATGTAATTAAGAAATGTTAACAGAAATGATGGAGGTCAAGTTGAGATCTGGAAGACCAAGTAAACTTTCTGAGAGAACTGCTCGTAGGATTGCTAGAAAGGCAAATCAAAACCCCCGTTTGACTACAAAGGACCCTCAGGAAGATTTAGCAGACTCTGGAGTGGTGCTGCACTGTTCTACTGTGCAGCGACACCACAAATATGACCTTCATGGAAGAGTCAACAGAAGAAAACCTTTCCTGCATCCTGACTACAAAATTCAGCATCAGAAGTTTGCAAAGGAACATCTAAACAAGCCTGATGCATTTTGGAAATAAGTCCTATGGACTGATGAAGTTAAAATAGACCTTTTTGGCCACAATGAGCAAAGGTATATTTGGAGAAAAAAGGGTGCAGAATTTCATGAGAAGAACACCTCTCAACTGCTAAGCATGGGGGTGGATCGATCATGCTTTGGGCTTGTGTTGCAGCCAGTGGCACGGGGAACATTTCACTGGTTGAGGGAAGAATGAATTCAATTAAATACCAGCAAATTCCAGAAGCAAACGTCACTCCATCTGTAAAAAAGCTGAAGATGAAAAGTGGATGGCTTCTACAACGGGAGAATGATCCTAAACACACTTCAAAATCCACAATGGTCTACCTCAAGAGGCGCAAGCTGGAAATTTTGCCATGGCCCTCACAGTCCCCCGACCTAAACATCATCAAAAATCTGTGGATAGACCTCAGAAGAGCAGTGCATGCAAGACGGCCCAAGAATCTCACACAACTAGAAGCCTTTTGCAAGGAAGAATGGGCGAAAATCCCCCAAACAAGAATTGAAAGACTCTTAGCTGGCTACAGAAAGCGTTTACAAGCTGTGATACTTGCCAAAGGGGGTGTTACTAAGTACTGACTGTGCAGTGTGCCCAAACTTTTGCTTTGGGCCCTTTTCCTTTTTTGTTGTTCTGAAACTGTAAAAGATGGAAATAAAAAAGTAATCTTGCTTAAAATATTAAAGATACGTGTCATCTTTAACTTTATGCCTTTTGGAAATCAGGTCATCTTTTACTCACTTAGCTATTCACAGTAACAAATTTGACCAGAGTGCCCAAACTTTTGAATGCCACTGTATATTTGGTTGATTTCAGAATGAGTTGAGTAAATTTCATGACCTCATTGGGAAGTGATAAAATTAAACAAAATGTCATATGCCCCTTTGGACAAAAGCTCCACTACTTTAGGGCAATATATAGAATTTTTTTTTAAAAAAGCATACAAGAAGGCAAATACTAATTGATCTTGCGTACAATCCAAAGAACAACAAAAGGAAAACTACTAAAAAATGTGGGGGAGGTTAAAAGAAACTTGGATGGGATATCAAAATCAACACAAAAATCAACATTTGTATTACAGTTTGAAAGATGGCAGTAAGAACATTGCAGATACTGGAACATGGACTCCAAAGTTTACCTGGATCTGAGAGGTGTACCTTTTAGAATGGCTGATTGTGTCTGTCACTCTGCTACTTAAAAATAGTGAGAGGGAATTTTAGGGCAGCTGGTCGATCATCTATCATCAGGATATTACTGTTGTTCACAGATGACTGAACACGTTTGAATGCTTCAGTTTGTCAGGGAGCCAGCAAAAGATAGGCCATGCCTGAAGAACCTAATGGAATATTTCAAGAGGTATTTAAATTGATAGATAAAGTCCATAAGTCTCGTTGATATTGGGGTGCAAACTCTACCACAATGTTTCTTTATGATCAAGTGTTTTTTTATTCTAAAAGTGGTAAAGGTGAATAGCAACTCCACGGGTGTATAGCTTACAATTCGAAATTGTTGGTCTCCATCTGTATATCATTTAGATTAGTTAGTATGTAGATGCTTGACATAATCGCAACAATATTTCACCATAAATATGCACCTCTTGAGTCTCAAATATGGCATATTAAATGTAATGTAGTAATAATAGTAAGACAATTCCTGGAATCTTCTGCTCTCATTTACTTTACAGGTAAGTTCTCCTCTGTTATTGGTGAGCAGATGGTGGGCATAACAATTACAAAGGCTGCCCTCAGTTCCCATTTCTGACAGCACATTGTCCCATCCACGATTGGAGACATGAGGTGCCTGAACACTTAAGTCAACAGACTCTGGGTAAATCTGTCCCAGTGGCCCTACTTCTAGAAGTTGGGATAGAAATCTGAATGGTGGGATAGAGAGCTAGGTGTCCTGAACACCACACCTTGGCAAGAAATTTCTGTAATTGGACAGTTTGCTGCAAATATTGATTGTTTGATACTTCACTTCGAAGGATGAAGGAGAAATTATTACCAAATAGGGTTGTGAACCAAATTGGTAAGGGTGCTGAGGAAGAGGATTTCTTGGAATGTATGCGGGATGATTTTTTGAACCAACATGTCGAGGAACCAACTAGAGAGCAGGCCATTCTAGACTGGGTATTGAGCAATGAGGAAGGGTTAGTTAGCAATCTTGTGAGAGGCCCCTTGGGTAAGAGTGACCATAATATGGTGGAATTCTTCATTAAGATGGAGAGTGACATAGTTAATTCAGAAACAAAGGTTCTGAACTTAAAGAAGGGTAACTTTGAAAGTATGAGACGTGAATTAGCTAAGATAGACTGGCAAATGACACTTAAAGGGTTGACGGTAGATATGCAATGGCAAGCATTTAAAGATCGCATGGATGAACCACAACAATTGTTCATCCCAGTTTGGCAAAAGAATAAATCAGGGAAGATAGTGCACCCATGGCTGACAAGGGAAATTAGGGATAGTATCAATTCCAAAGAAGAAGCATACAAATTAGCCAGAAAAAGTGGCTCACCTGAGGACTGGGAGAAATTTAGAGTCCAGCAGAGGAGGACAAAGGGCTTAATTAGGAAAGGGAAAAAAGATTATGAGAGAAAACTGGCAGGGAACATTAAAACTGACTGTAACAGCTTTTATAGATATGTGAAAAGAAAAAGACTGGTTAAGACAAATGTAGGTCTCCTACAGACAGAAACAGGTGAATTGATTATGGGGAGCAAGGACATGGCAGACCAATTGAATAACTACTTTGGTTCTGTCTTCACTAAGGAGGACATAAATAATCTTCCGGAAATAGTAGGGGACAGACGGTCCGGTGAGATGGAGGAACTGAGGGAAATATATGTTAGTAGGAAAGTGGTGTTAGGTAAATTGAAGGGATTAAAGGCAGATAAATCCCTAGGGCCAGATGGTCTGCATCCCAGAGTGCTTAAGGAAGTAGCCCAAGAAATAGTAGATGCATTAGTGATAATTTTTCAAAACTCTTTAGATTTTGAACTAGTTCCTGAGGATTGGAGGGTGGCTAATATAACCCCACTTTTTAAAAAAGGAGGAAGAGAGAAACGGGGAATTATAGACCGGTTAGCCTAACATCGGTGGTGGGGAAAATGCTAGAGTCAGTTATCAAAGATGTGATAACAGCACATTTGGAAAGCGGTGAAATCATCGGAAAAAGTCAGTATGGATTTGTGAAAGGAAAATCATGTCTGACGAATCTCATAGAATTTTTTGAGGATGTAACTAGTAGAGTGGATAGGGGAGAACCAGTGGATGTGGTATATTTGGATTTTCAAAAGGCTTTTGACGAGGTCCCACACAGGAGATTAGTGTGCAAACTTAAAGCACACGGTATTGGGGGTAAGGTATTGATGTGGATAGAGAATTGGTTGGCAGACAGGAAGCAAAGAGTGGGAATAAATGGGACCTTTTCAGAATGGCAGGCTGTGACTAGTGGGGTACCGCAAGGCTCAGTGCTGGGACCCCAGTTGTTTACAATATATATAAATGACTTAGATGAGGGAATTAAATGCAGCATCTCCAAGTTTGCAGATGACACAAAGCTGGGTGGCAGTGTTAGCTGTGAGGAGGATGCTAAGAGGATGCAGGGTGACTTGGATAGGTTAGGTGAGTGGGCAAATTCATGGCAGATGCAATTTAATGTGGATAAATGTGAGGTTATCCACTTTGGTGGCAAAAACAGGAAAACAGATTATTATTTGAATGGTGGCCGATTAGGAAAAGGGGAGGTGCAACGAGTCCTGGGTGTCATTTTACACCAGTCATTGAAAGTGGGCATGCAGGTACAGCAGGTAGTGAAAAGGGCGAATGGTATGCTGGCATTCATAGCAAGAGAATTCGAGTACAGGAGCAGGGAGGTACTACTGCAGTTGTACAAGGCCTTGGTAAGACCACACCTGGAGTATTGTGTGCAGTTTTGGTCCCCTAATCTGAGGAAAGACATCCTTGCCGTAGAGGGAGTGCAAAGAAGGTTCACCAGATTGACTCCTGGGATGGCAGGACTTTCATATGATGAAAGACTGGATTGACTAGGCTTATACTCGTTGGAATTTAGAAGATAGAGGGGGGATCTTATTGAAATGTATAAAATCCTAAAGGGATTGGACAGGCTAGATGCAGGAAGATTGTTCCTGATGTTGGGGAAGTCCAGAACGAGGGGTCACAGTTTGAGGATAAAGGGGAAGCCTTTTAGGACCGAGATTAGGAAAAACTTCTTCACACAGAGAGTGGTGAATCTGTGGAATTCTCTGCCACAGGAAACAGTTGAGGCCAGTTCATTGGCTATATTTAAGAGGGAGTTAGATATGGCCCTTGTGGCTAAAGGGATCAGGGGGTATGGAGGGAAGGCTGGTACAGGGTTCTGAGTTGGATGATCAGCCATGATTATACTGAATGGCGGTGCAGGCTCGAAGGGCCGAATGGCCTACTCCTGCACCTATTTTCTATGTTTCTATGTAATAGAAAATTAATCAAAATATTTATGATACAAAGAAGAACTAAAAGATTAGATCAGGAGAAATTATCTTTGGTACTACAATCTGCTGGGAGAATTCAGCGAGTGGATCAGCATCCGTGGGAGAGAGGAATTATTCATATTTCGGGTTGAAACCCTGCATCAGGACTCTGGTCTGTGATCCTATTAGTTAGAAGTTGACAACATAATCTAAAGTATGAAACCAAGTTATTCAAGGGAAATTCAGGCTGATAAAGATTAAAAATTTCTTCCACAAAGTTAATTTGAAACCTGAAGAGAACTGAAAATATTAAGCTATGTGGTCCAATGTCAGTATATTGGGTTAGGTCACAAATTAGCAATGATTTCATCAAATGTTGGAACAACTCAAAAGGCTGTAAAGAAGCAATTTTTAAATCTAATATGCGTATAGACATATAGATTGAGTATATTATTACTGCATAAATAACTTTACTCTGAAAATACTTGTGTAGCCATGTTCCAGGATTAGTGAACCATGCAGAAATTGCAAAGGTCCTTTTTATAAAGCTGGATTGCCCATTGTAGATCAGTTAAATGGAAGAATGTTCTCAAAGGCTTGTGACCATATTTTAGGTTGAGCCATCCTTACCTGATCAGTAGTCAGTGCAACACATTATACTTTATACTTTATTTTCACCAAACAATTGATACTAGAACATACAATCATCACAGCAATATTTGATTCTGCGCTTCCCGCTCCCTGGAGTACAAATCGATAGTAAATATTAAAAATTTAAATTATAAATCATAAATAGAAAATAGAAAATGGAAGGTAAGGTGGTGCAAAGAAACCGAGAGGCAGGTCCGGATATTTGGAGGGTACGGCCCAGATCCGGGTCAGGATCCGTTCAGCAGTCTTATCACAGTTGGAAAGAAGCTTTTCCCAAATCTGGCCGTACGAGTCTTCAAGCTCCTGAGCCTTCTCCCGGAGGGAAGCGGGACGAAAAGTGTGTTGGCTGGGTGGGTCGTGTCCTTGATTATCCTGGCAGCACTGCTCTGACAGCATGCAGTGTAAAGTGAGTCCAAGGACGGAAGATTGGTTTGTGTGATGTGCTGCGCCATGTTCACGATATTCTGCAGCTTCTTCCGGTCTTGGACAGGACAACTTCCATACCAGGTTGTGATGCGCCCTAGAAGAATGCTTTCTACGGTGCATCTATAAAAATTAGTGAGGGTTTTAGGGGACAGGCCAAATTTCTTTAGTTTTCTCAGGAAGTAAAGGTGCTGGTATGCCTTCTTGGCAGTGGACTCTGCTTGGTTGGCCCAAGTCAGGTCATCATACAAGACTTTCTGATGTCTGCACTTGTGGATAAGGTTTGTCCATAAACTGCTTAAATGGACCTGTGCCTTCCAAGTGTTTCAGTCATATATTTTGGGGGGAGACTTTCACCTCCACAAAAGAGATACATTTTCTTGTTACCATTGTAAATGGTCATTATCTAGGATGTTTTATTATATTTTTATCTCACAATTACTACAACATAATATTGTTAGTTTTTCAATAAAAAATCCATGTGATTAATGCTTACATGTTTTGAACCAAACTATATCACTTCTGTATTCTTTGCCACTTGTCTGCTCATACTGTCAGCCAATCTAAGTATGTTGCCATGCAATCTATTATTAAGCTCCAAACTGTTTACCACACCTTTAAGCTTAATGCTATCTGCAAATCTTAGTGAGCATGCCCCTATCCAGGTCAATATGTTAATAAAAACTCTATACAGTTTTGTTCATACTATAACAGCTTGGGTTAGCATTATTGCACATTTATACACACAGAGCTCCACCCATTGGAAACTAGCATGTTTTTAGCAATCAGGATCCAAGTTAAGAAAAGAACTGGATGTTGAACAGAGACTCCTTGGCACTGTGCACTAAAATACTTACCATAATGTAATTTTTAGTTGTAAAGACTGAAGGATATGTATATTTGCAATATCAGAAACTTCTTCCAGTACATCTGACTACATAGATCTTTGCGTTACAAACTTTCTCATTATCTAGAAGAACAACAAACTTAACGACAATCAGGATGTCTTTACTAGTTTCCATGTAATCTGGCTAATAGTACCAATCCACAAGTCAACCCAGAATATTCCCATTCATCACACAATAAGTAGCATGAGAGTAGGTCAACTGTTAAAGTGTTTCATCAAAAGATAGACGTACTTTCAACTGTCCATTCAGGAGGAGTATTTATATGAACCTTTTTTTTAAGAGGATTTATTTTTTTGTCTCTGATAACATTTTCTCTGTCAAGGAAATCACCTCCAATCATCATTCCCAACAACATTCTTGCAAGCAACACACATCAGATTTGCTAGTGAACGCAGCAGGCCAGGCAGCATCTCTAGGAAGAGGTACAGTCGACGTTTCAGGCCGAGACCCTTCATTAGGACTAACTGAAGGAAGAGCTAGTAAGAGATTTGAAAGTGGGAGGGGGAAGGGGAGGGATGGAGCCAAGAGCTGGACAGGTGATTGGCAAAAGGGATATGAGAGGATCATGGGACAGGAGGCCCAGGGAGAAGGAAAAGGGGGAGGGGGGAGAAAAAACCCAGAGGATGGGCAAGGGGTATAGTGAGGAACAGAGGGAGAAAAAGGAGGGAGAGAGAAAGAATGTGTGTATATAAATAAATAACGGATGGGGTACGAGGGGGAGGTGGGGCATTAGCGGAAGTTAGAGAAGTCAATGTTCATGCCATCAGGTTGGAGGCTACCCAGACGGAATATAGGGTGTTGTTCCTCCAACCTGAGTGTGGCTTCATCTTTACAGTAGAGGAGGCCGTGGATAGACATATCAGAATGGGAATTGGATGTGGAATTAAAATGTGTGGCCACTGGGAGATCCTGCTTTCTCTGGCGGACAGAGCATAGGTGTTCAGCAAAACGATCTCCCAGTCTACGTTGGGTCTCGCCAATATATAGAAGGCCACATTGGGAGCACCCCGTCTCTCTGCTTTCCGCAGGGATCGCTCCCTACGCGACTCCCTTGTCCATTCGTCCCCCCCATCCCTCCCCACTGATCTCCCTCCTGGCACTTATCCTTGTAAGCAGAACAAGTGCTACACATGCCCTCACACTTCCTCCCTTACCACCATTCAGGGCCCCAGACAGTCCTTCCAGGTGAGGTGACACTTCACCTGTAAGTCGGCTGGGGTGATATACTGCTTCCGGTCCTCCCGATGTGGCCTATATATTGGCGAGACCCAACGCAGACTGGGAGATTGTTTTGCTGAACACCTACGCTCTGTCCGTCAGAGAAAGCAGGATCTCCCAGTGGCCACATATTTTAATTCTACATCCCATTCCCATTCTGATATGTCTATCCACGGCCTCCTCTACTGTAAAGATGAAGCCACACTCAGGTTGGAGGAACAACACCCTATATTCCGTCTGGGTAGCCTCCAACCTGATGGCATGAACATTGACTTCTCTAACTTCCACTAATGCCCCACCTCCCTCTCGTACCCCATCCGTTATTTATTTATATTCACACATTTTTTCTCTCTCTCTCTCCTTTTTCTCCCTCTGTCCCTCTGACTATACCCCTTGCCCATCCTCTGGGGTTTTCCCCCCCTCCCCGCTTTCCTTCTCCCTGGACCTCCTGTCCCATGATCCTGTCAATCCCTTTTGCCAATCACCTGTCCAGCTCTTGGCTCCATCCCTCCCCCTCCTGTCTTCTCCTATCAATTTGGATCTCTCCTTCCCCCTCCCACTTTCAAATCTCTTACTAGCTCTTCCTTCAGTTAGTCCTGACGAAGGGTCTCGGCCTGAAATGTCGACTGTACCTCTTCCTAGAGATGCTGCCTGGCCTGCTGCGTTCACCAGCAAATTTGATGTGTGTTGCTTGAATTTCCAGCATCTGCAGAATTCCTCGTGTTAACATTTTTGCAACTTTAATCAAGCTTATTGAAACTGGAATGAAGATATAAATGCTTGAAATACACACAAAATGTTGGTGGAACGCAGCAGGCCAGGCAGCATCTACAGGAAGAGGTACAGTCAACATTTCAGGCCGAGACCCTTCGTCAGGACTAACTGAAATAAGAGACAGTAAGAGATTTGAAAGTGGGAGGGGGAGGGGGAGATCCGAAATGATAGGAGAAGACAGGAGGGGGAGGGATGGAGCCAAGAGCTGGACAGGTAATTGTCAAAAGGGATACAAGGCTGGTGAAGGGAGAGGATCATGGGACGGGAGGCCTAAGGAGAAAGAAAGCGGGAGGGGAGCACCAGAGGAAGATGGAGAACAGGGAAAGAGTTATTGTGAGAGGGACAGAGGGAGAAAAAAAAGGAGAGAGAGAAAAGTGGGGGGGGATAAATAAATAAATAAGGGATGGGGGTAAGAAGGGGAGGAGGGGCATTAATGGAAGTTAGAGAAGTCAATGTTCATGCTTGAAATGGGAAGTTAGATTCAGGCATTCTGGAAGAGGACTCCAGAAATAGCAGTCTGGAAGTGTCAGTGCTAAAATAGAAGTGCAAAATTACCAATGCAGACTTTGTTTCCACACTCCTGTCTGGTGTCGTACTATGCTCCAGTTCCTGCATTCCTTTTACTATACACCTCCTGGGGCATTATTTTTTTCTGGACTGTGCTCCTTTTTCTTTGCTACTGTTTTATAATTTGCTCCTTAACATGATACGAAATCCATTATCCTATTTCCGGTAATCAGGAATGAATCGGTAGACAGTGAACAAGGAAATATATCAGCAAGGAGGTCACTTAGAACCCATTTCATTAAATAGATTTGAATGATCTGCCAGATAGATGAGTTGAAAGACCTGATTTAAGATTTGAACTCCACCTTACTGTTGACGGATTTTGTGTCACTACATACCCAGTTTCAGTGATAACTTACCATTGTATACAAATGTAAATTTAAATTAAATATTATGACATAAGATGACTGCCACCTTCTGGCTATAAAGCTGAATCTCCATTAGTAGATTCTCTCTAACTAAAGGCAGAATTAAATAAGATTTTATTCTCAGTTCCCACATTGTCTGTGATCCGGGGGTATCAGATAATGAAAGGAGTGAGAGAACAATTTTTGAATTCAAAATTTCTCCCACCCTGGATAATACCCTCTTCAAGAGTGATTAATTACATCTGTTTGAATAACAGTTATTAAATAATTATTTAAAATACAGTTCTTCCTAAGTGGAGGAACATTCATCACTCAAGATAGATCACAAATCGTTGTCAATTTTATCTTCCTTATGTCTTTCCGGGGCATCTTGTTCATTTCCTTATTTTCTCTCTCATCCCCAATTCCCCTCACTCTCCTGTGTGCCAATAACATATAGGAGCAGATTTAGGCCATGCAACCCATCGGGTCTGCTCCATCATTCCATTGTGGCTGATTTATTATCCCTCTCAAACCCATTCTCCTGCCTTCTCCCTGTAACCTTTGGTGCCATGACTACTCAAGAATCTATCAATGTCTGCTTTAAATATACTCAATGACTTGTCCTCCACAGCCATCAATGGCAATAAATTCCACAGATTCACCACCTTCTAGCTAAAGAAATTCTTCCTCATCTCTGTTCCAAATGTTCTAACCCTTCTCATTAAACTGGTAACCATACTTGCATCCAGGTCCCATTCTAATTGATTTAATAATTAATTACTTTGCCCTATCTTTTCTTCTCTACAGATGTGCAGTACAGAGCATCCTAACATGCTGTATCACTGCATGGTGCAGAATCTGCTCTGCGGCAGACAGGAAGGCTCTACAATGTGTAGTCAAAACTGCCCAACGCATCACTGGCACCAGCTTACACACTATCAAGGATATATATACAGAAAAATGCCAGCAATATCATGAAGGATCCTTTGCACCCTGCTCATGGACTGTTTGCCCATTCCCATCAGGAAGAAGGCTACATAGCATCCACGCCAAGGCCACCAGCCTCAAAAACCATTACTTTCCCCAAGCTGTAAGGGTGATCAACACCTCAAACCTCTAACCCACCCCACTCAACCCCCCACAATATACTTTCCTGCCAGGATCAGTGACACCCCTGTGCCTAGCATCACTATATGTACATAAACCAATGTACATGAATTATATTTTTATTTATTGTGTTTTCTATTATTGCATTCTTTATTTTATTGTTTTTTGTGCTACCTTTGATCCAGAGTAACAATAATTTCATTCTCCTTTACACGTGTGTTTTGGAAATGGCATTAACCAATCCTGAATCTTGAATGAAATATTCTCTTGGTGTTTCATCTTCAAACTTTCCACCTCTGAAATCTGTCCCCATCTTTCTCTAATTTAAAGTTAGACTTCATTCTTGAAACTACGAGTGTTTTTTTTATTCCAGCCACATCAAATATTCCTGTCTAAAGACATTTGGCATTTCTGTCTTGCAGTGTCCCTCCTCACCCATATCAACCCCACTGCAACCTTTGACATTGTTATTCTTCTATGACGTCTGTCCTTTTTTGGTCAGATGAATGGGAATATTTGTGCATGAATCACAAAAGGTTGGTTTGTAGGTGCAGCAGGCGATCAAGAAGTCAAATGGAATGTTGGTCTCCATTGCTAGAGGGATGGAATGTAAAAGCAGGGAGGTTATGATGCAACTATACGGGGTACTGGTGAGGCCGCACCTAGAGTACTGAGTGCATTTCTGCTATCCTTACTTGAGAAAAGAAATATTTACTTTGGAGACAGTGCAGAGCAAGTTCACCAGGTGGATTCTGGAGATGAGGCGGTTAGCCTATGAAGAGGCATTGAGTCCTGGGACTATACTCACTGGAATTCAGATGAATGAGAGAGGATCTTTAAAGTTCAAAGTACTTTTATTATCAAAGTATGTATACATTACATAACCTTGAGATTCATCTCCTTACAGGCAGCCACAAAACAAAGAAACCCCAAAAGAACCAATTTAAAAAAAGAAGACAATTAAACATCCAATGTGCAGAGAGAGAGAGAGAGAAACTGTGCAAACAATAAATGTGAATAGCTTCAGAACTGCAATTTTATATAAAACATGAAGCCAGGTGTCACTGTAGCTGGAGCAGGACACAGCATCAGTTCAGTGTAGAGCTGAGTAAACACCGTAGAGCAGCGAACAGAACTGGCCCTTGTCTTGCATCCAGTCCCGACACCCTGACCTTTTCAATATGGCCCAGCGTTTAAATCATTCAAACATCAGGTCGCTCCTCACTCTGGGGCCTGAACCCCGCCACCATGATTTCCCCCTACCTGAAACTTCCAATTCGACCCGGTGCTTAAATCAATCAGACATTGGGCCCTTACTCATTTGCAGGGATGCCACGACTCAACTGCGCCTTCACTTGCCTTGACCATGCCTTCCCTGCACCACCACCACTGTTCGCCTCCACTTTCCTTGACCACTTCTCGCCTGTGTCACTGCCTCCACCATTCCTGAAGAAAGATATCGGCCGGAAACGGCAACTGTTTACTCTTTTCCACAGATGCTGCCCGGCCTGCTGAGTTACTTTAACATTTTGTGTGTGTTGCTTTGGATTTCCAGCATCTGCAGACTTTCTCATGTTTGTGATTTAGTAGTTTTCTTTGTTTTGTTTTTTGCCACCGATAAGTTGTCGCTGGGCACCACAGCACCATCTTAAACCAGAAACTGATAGAAACATGTAGAATTATGTAACTGATGTGTTGGCTCGTGGCCAAGTGGTTAAGGCATTGGTTTAGTGATCTGAAGGTTGTTAGTTCAAGCCTCAGGTGAGGCAGCGTGTTGTATCTTTGAGCAAGGCACTTAACCACCCACACATTGCTCTGCGATGACGCAAATGCCAAGCTGTATTGGCCCTAGTACCCTTCCCTGGACAACATCGGTGGTATGAAGAGGGGAGACGTGCAGCATTGGCAACTGCCAGTCTTCCATACAACCTTGCCCAGGCCTGCGCCCTGGAAACCTTCCAAGGCGCTAATCCATGGTCTCACGAGACTAACGGATGCCTATGCAACTGATAGATAAAATAGAGGCAGGAAAGTTGTTTGCACAGGTAAGTGAGACTAGAACTAAGGGACATAGTTTCAAGATTCAGGGAATAGATTTAGGACAGAGATGAAAAGAAATTGCTTTTCCCAGAGAGTAGTAAATCTATTGAACTTTCTGCCCAGGGAAGCAATAGAGGCTACCTCTTTAAATATATTTAAAACACAGTCAGATAGATATTTGCCTAGCAGGGAGACTAAGGGGAAAAGGCAGGTAGGTGGAGCCGTGCTCATGGCCAATTAACCATGATCTTACTGAATGGTGCAGCATGCTCAACAGGCCAGATGGCCTCTCCTATTTCTATTTCTTGTGTTCATATTAACTAACCCCAATCATCATTCACATCCAGAGGATCTCCTACAAAGGCTCCACTTCCCACATTCTGAGTTACTACAGAAGCTATACATGGATGATCTACATTTTGACTGCTAGCTCTACGTCTTCACCATCTCCCCAGTGTTGTCATCTTCTCACTCATCACTAGATGATTGAAAATTTCTGCATTTTAATGGCTCCTGTTTTCTCATGGTGTAATATATGAAAGCAAGTTCTTGTGCAGGAGATTAAAAGAGTTTCCTCAACTGTTTAAAATATTTATTATAATGAGTAAAAAAGAATCACTTGTCCAAGTCTGTCAACCATATATCCTAAGTATTGCAATGGAAACTTTGAATTGCAACACAATATTAAAGAATGCAAATGGGAAAAATTGTTATAAGTAGTTTTCTTTCATAGAGGATTATATACTCATCCATTTTTAAATTAAAAAGGATGAAATAACTACTTTAAAATGGTGGAAAGCTACAAGCTGTGGAGGTCCAAAGAAACCTGCAGACCCATGCACACATGGCAGCAAAATATTATGGTCTGATTTCAATAATAATGAAAATGATTGTGCAGAAGGGATTGGAGATCGAAGACAAAGTAGTATTTCAAAGCTTTACAGAGTTCTAGTAAGACCACACCAGTGGTATTGTGAACTGTTTTAGAGATCAGAATCAAGGAAAACATTTATGCCTTGGAGAGAGTACATTGCAGATGTTTGAGGGATGACTGGATCAGTGGATTTGAAGTACAAAGCTGAAACATGGATAAGTGAAAAAAAAACAACTTTTTATTGACTGAAATTAGGTATAGAGCTTTCGGAGTGAAGATATGGAACACTAAGTAGAAATTTCAAAATCTTCTTCAAATTACAAGTCAAAATCTGAGTTACAGATTATTGATTACCAAAAGTATAAAGGATAATGTGGAATATAAGACAAATGTTAGATCACAGGTCATTCATAATGACATTTAATATTGTATCAGGAATTTGCCATACAGAATTCAAGACTGCTCTCGCATGCTCATCTTCCACCTCAAAAAGCATTTATCCAAGCTATCCCCATATCTCTTGATTCCCTTAATGCCATTACTGAACTCAATTTTGAATGAATATAACAACTAAGCTTCCACAGCTGTCCAAGTTAAAGAATATCCAAAGATTCATTGTCCTTTGAATGAAGACATTTTATCGTAAAGGGCCTATTCTGTACTTGCAAAGTTGTCCATGTCTCCTCAATCAGCAGAAGCATGTTCCCTTGTCTGCCCAGTTGATCCCTTCAAGAAATTGGTATGTATCAATAAATCCTCCTGTAATCTTTCTAAACACCGAAGAATACGCCCCAATCTATTCAATCTCTCCTCATGTGGTGAATACATAATGTCTGGAACTAGTTTAGTGAAACTTCGCTACACTCCTTCAATAGCATGTACACCCTTTTTTAGATAAGAAGGCTAAAACTGTAGACAATATCCCAAGTGCCATCTTACCAAGGCACTTAACAACTTAAGAGTTATTTATTTTTGTAATCAAACTTGTCAGCCTTTAGTCCCATTCATTTGGCCTCTAGAGATAATATTAAGGTCCACCCTATAGCCCCTTGATTGTCTATAATTATAGAGATATTTTAATGTCTTATACCATGAAGACTAACCCAAAATAATTACTCGGGACTAATTCCAAATATTAATTCATCAGTATTGTCATAATTAAATAACATTTACTTTGCTATTTCCTTTTATGTATCTACAGAAGCTTTCTATACTTGTACAGTATGTAATTTACTAGTTGTTCTCATATGTACATCTCGTTCTTTATAATTTTTTAGCCATCCATTACTCACTTAAAAATTACACAATCCTGTGACCTTCTGTTCCTCACAACAATGTATGTTTTTTTTTCTTTCAATTTAATACAATCCTGAACTTCCTTGGTTAACTGCTGTTGAATCGTGAAGTCATACAGCATGGAAACAATTAATTTGTCCCATCACATCCTCGTTGACCAGTGGATACCCACCCACACTAATCCCACCTTTCAGTACTTGGCTCTTAGCCTTCTATACCTAGGCTATTCAAGTGCAAGAAATAAGAAACGTCATAAATGCTGTGAACGACTCTGCTTACACCACACTCTCAAGCAGTGTATTCCAAATACTCACCACTCTTTGGCTGTGAAAGATCCCCATCAGATTTTCTCTAAATCTCTTTCCCTTACCCTACAACCATGCACTTAGTTTCATATACCTCGGATACCAATGCTTCTACCTTAGACACAGAGGGCGAAAATGTTAGAATATGGAGCAAAATCTGCTGGAAGAACTCAGCGGGTCAAGCAGCATCAATGGGAAGAAATAAATTGTCAAAGTTTTGGGCTGAAACACTGCAGCAGGACTGAAAGTAGCAAGGCGAGATAGCTAAATAGACAGGAGAAGGGGAGTGGCAAGAAAGAGGTGATTGGTAGACTGAGGAAGGGTATAAGATGATGGGCAAGTAGGGGAGATAAGCAGGGGTGGAATTGGAAGCCTACGACAGGTGAATGGTAGATAGAGGTAGACAAAGAGAGGAAACAGAAAAAAAAAAGACAGAGCAAGGTGGAGGGAGCAGAGTGTGAAGACGAGAGACTGCTGCTTGAGAAAGATAAGCAGGAACACCAGTGCTAGATTCTGATAAGTAAAGGAGATGAGAAAGGGGAAAAAAATCAGAGGAGAGATGAATGTAAACACGAGGAATTCTGCAGATGCTGGCAATTCTTTCTTTCTTTTTAAATCTTTTTATTAGTTTTTCAAAATTATAAACTCAATAACAAAGTTGGTACAAAGAGATTGAAAAAATGTTCATCAGCATATATAAAATGAATTTTAAGTAACATAGAAATAAAAGACTTCCAAACTCATAATGAGATTAAACATTAACAAAGGAATAAAAAGAAAAAAAAGCATATATAAACAAAAAAAAACCAAAAGAAAAAGGCAAAACAGGGCTAGACCAACAACTTGTATCAGACACGATCAACAATGTCGTTAACTCCGCTCCTCTCATCACATAATTTTAGAAAAAAGATTCGGAAAGGTCAGATTACATCATATGAAAATGTTGCATAAAAGGTTTCCAAGTATCTTCAAATTTAACCGAAGGGTCAAAAATATCACTTCTAATTTTTTCTAAATTTAAACTTAATATGGTTTGAGAAAACCATTGGAATGTAGTTGGAGGATTAGTTTCCTTCCAGTTCAACAAAATAGATCTTCTCACCATTAACAAAAGCTATCATTTGAGAGGCTGAAGAAGACAAAGATCTATGTTCTACCATTGGCAATCCAAAGATTGCCGTAATAGGATGGGGTTTTAAATTAAAGCATTGAACTGTTGAAATAATATCAAAAACGTCTTTCCAATATTTTTCCAAAAGAGGACAGGACCAAAACATATGAGTTAAAGAAGCCACTTCAGAGTGACATCTATCACAAGTAGGGTTTATATGGGAATAAAAATGAGCTAGTTTATCTTTGGACATATGAGCTCTGTGTACTACTTTAAATTGTATTAAAGTATGTTTAGCACATATAGAAGACGTACTATCTAATTGAAAAATTTTATCCCATTTCTCTATAGGTAGGGAAAGTTGAAGTTCCCTTTCCCATTCATTTTTAATTTTATCAGATATATCTGGCTGTAATTTCATAATTATATCATAAATTGTTGCTATTAATCCCTTCTGCAAAGGATTAAAACCTAAAATTTTATCAAAAATCAGAAGGATTTGAAGTCAGAAAGGTAGGCAATGTAGTATTTAAAAAATTTCTTATTTGTAAGTATCTAAAAAAATGGGATCTAGGCAAATCAAATTTCTCAGATAACTGCACAAAAGACATAAAGCAGTTATCCAGAAATAGATCACGAAAACATATTATACCTTTCGTTTTCCATATCAAAAAGGCTTGGTCCATTACCGAGGGTTGGAAAAAGAAATTATATATAATAGGGCTTGATAACATAAATTCATTCAGGCCAAAAATTTAACGAAATTGAAACCATATTCACAATCTATGTTTAACTATAGGGTTGAAAATTTGTTTATTCAATGTAGATAGTGCAAAAGGCAGTGAAGTTCCTAAAATGGAAGCTAAAGTAAACCCTTGTACAGAATGGCCTTCAAGGTTTATCCAATGTGGGCTTGGAGTTATATTCCAATCTTGTGTCCAAAATATTAAGTATCAGATATTAATTGCCCAGTAGTAAAATCTTAGGACAGGCAATGCCAAACCACCCTCTTTCTTAGATTTCTGTAAGTATTTTTTACTTAATCTTGGATTTCTATTTTGCCATATATAAGAGGAAATTTTAGAGTCAATAGTATCAAAAAAAGATTTAGGAATCAAAATCGGTATCGCTTGAAATAAATATAAAAATTTGGGTAAAATAATCATTTTAAAAGCATTAATACGGCCAATCAATGATAGAGACAAAGGGGACCATTTAGTATTCAGTTGTTTAACCTGATTAATTAATGGTAAAAGGTTGAAATTGAATAGATCCTTATGTCTCTTAGTAATTTTAACTCCCAAATAAGTAAAATAATCGGTAATCACACTAAATGGAGAGTTTCTATAAATGGGAACCTGCATATTTAATGGAAAGAGTTCACTCTTACTTAGGTTCAGCTTATAACCAGAAAAGCTACTAAACTGAGCAAGCAAAGTTAATGCTGCCGGAATAGATCTTCCTGGGTTAGAAATATATAATAGTAGATCATCTGCATATAGTGATAATTTATGAGTCTCATTTCCACGAGTAATACCAAATATATTAGGGGAGTCACGAATGGCAATAGCTAGCGGTTCCAAAGCAATATCAAATAGTAGTGGACTAAGAGGGCAACCCTGCCTAGTACCATGGAATAAATGAAAAAATGGGATTTTTGGTTGTTAGTAAATACCGAGGCCAAAGGGGTAAAATATATCAGTTTAATCCAGGAAATGAATATCGGACTAAAATTAAATTTCTCAAGGGTATTGAATAAATATATCCATTCAACTCTATCAAAAGCTTTTTCAGCATCCAATGAAATGACACATTCTGGAATTTTGGGTGAAGGCGTATAAACAATATTCATTAATCTCCTAATATTAAAAAAAGAGTAACGGTTTTTAATAAATCCAGTTTGATCAGCAGAAATAATTTGGGGTAATACATTCTCCAATCTCGTTGTCAGTATTTTAGAAAAAATCTTAGAATCGACATTCAGCAGAGATATAGGTCTATAAAATGCACATTCAGTAGGATCCTTATTTTTTTTAAGAATTAGGGAAATAGAAGCTCGATAGAAAGATTGTGGTAATTTACCTATTAAAACTGCATCCCTAAAAACACTACGTAGCCAAGGAGTTAGTGTAGTTGAGAAAAATTTTTAAAATTCTACCGTAAATCCATCTGGACCAGGTGCCTTACCTGAGTTCATTGAAAAAATAGCATTCTTTATTTCCTCTACTGTGATAGGTACACCTAGTTTTGAACGTTCATTAAATGTTAATTTTGGAATATTCAATTTCTTAAAAAATTCATGCATTATAGCGGAGTCATCAGGAAATTCTGATTGATAAAGGAAGGTATAAAATTCTTGAAAGGATTTATTAATCTCATCATGGTCAACTGTCAAAGTGCCATCTGGAAATTCAAGCAACACACATCAAAGTTGCTGGTGAACACAGCAGGCCAGGCAACATCTCTAGGAAGAGGTACAGTCGACATTTCGGGCCGAGACCCTTGGTCAGGACTAACTGAAGGAAGAGCTAGTAAGAGATTTGAAAGTGGGAGGGGGAGGGGGAGATCCAAAATGATAGGAGAAGACAGGACGGGGAGGGATGGAGCCAAGCGCCGGACAGGTGATTGGCAAAAGGGATATGAGAGGATCATGGGACAGGAGGCCCAGGGAGAAGGAAAGGGGGGAGGTGGGAAAAAACCCAGAGGATGGGCAAGGGGTATAGTCAGAGGGACAGAGGGAGAAAAAAGAGAGAGAGAGAAAGAATGTGTGTATACAAATAAATAACAGATGGGGTACGAGGGGGAGGTGAGGCATTAGTGGAAGTTAGAGAAGTCAATATTCATGCCATCAGGTTGGAGGCTACCCAGACGGAATATAAGGTGTTGTTCCTCCAACCTGAGTGTGGCTTCATCTTTACAGTAGAGGAGGCCGTGGATAGACATATCAGAATGGGAATGGGATGTGGAATTAAAATGCGTGGCCACTGGGAGATCCTGCTTTCTCTGGCGAAACCTACACTACACCTACGCTCTGTCCGGGTGAAAGATAAAGACAAGGGGAGTACTGTCTGGGAGGATGTGGGGTGATCCTTGCAGAAGATGTAGCACCTATTCTTACACCTCCTCCAATCCTGCTGTCAGGGACTGAAACAGTCCTTACAGCTGAGGCTAAAGTTCACCTGCACCTCCTCAAACTTTGTCTTTTGCATTTGGTGCTCCCGATGTGGTCTCCTCTGCATCACTGAGACCAACAGCAAACTCGGTGGCTAATTCACAGAGCACCTACCCTTAGTCTGCAATGGCCACCTTGAGCTCCCAGTTGTAGACCATTTTAAACCTCCTCCCCATTCCTACAATGACCTGTCCATCCTTGACCTTTTCCACTGCCAGGATGATGTCTAACCCACAATGAAGGAACAATACCTTCAATTCCACCTGGGTAGTCTACAATCCAATGGTATGAATATTGTTTTAAAATATTAGGTGCCCCCCCCCTCCCACCACCACCTCTTCTCCTTCTGATCCTCTAGTCCTCCCATTTTTGACCTCCTTCCCACCCTTCTCCCAGCCATTCCCTTCACCCATCTTTGTCATCCGCCCCCACATCCATCACCCTCACACAGGTTCCCCCTCCCCCACTCCACCTTCCATCTGGTTCCAACTGTTGTTCACCTCTCCCTTCTCCTCTAATGGTTCCATTTTTCATCTCCTATACTTATCAAAGTCCAGCACTGGTGTTTCTGGTTTTTCCTCTCCAGCAGCTGTCCTCCATTTTCACATGCCTAGAGGATTTTGTAAATAAGCACGTGAGAATCGTTTTACCTGCATAACAAAAGGTACAGCTCTTTACTTCCAATACAAGCAAACCAAAGACAGTCACTTTACACAATGTCATTACGTCGGACACAGTCTCCTAAAGTGAACACAACAGCTCAATGACAGCGTTTGTGAATTATGTAGAACAGTTTCTTACTTACTTATTGCCCATCACGCCATTGGCATTTAGGGCAGCAGTGAAGGTCCTCCATCTCTGTCTGTCCATGGCCACTCAGATATAGAAGGAGTCTTCATTTCTGTTTTACAAGTCAGGGCTGTTAGTCCTGAGCTGAACGCCCGAACCTAGAGGACCAGTGGATCACTCTTAGTCTGGCCTCTACCGTTTGACCTGTTTGGCATATGTGACCCCACCAAGAGCCAAAGCATAAAGCCCTGACTCCAGCCAACATAGCTTTCTGGGTCATTGAGGCACACAAGCCTCCAAACCCTATGACAAGATTATGGTCTTCTTTGAGAACAGTTTCTATTATGAATAATATGTGTCACTGTCTCCCATTACATTACCCTACACAGCCCCCCCCCCCTCCCGCAAGCAGAATTCGCAAAAACTGACATTGTGGGTCTTTCTGGGGCTCATACAAGCCTCCCGGCTCAGGTGCTATGTTGGAGTAACAGCAGGTATCTCTGGTTTATCCAAGGGTGTGCGGAGAGGCACATGGTCATGTTGTGATGCAGTGTGGGGTATGGAAGTGGAACCATCCAGGTCTAGGTGGGCCAGTTTAAGATGATCTACAGAAATACATTCATGTTTACCCTTCCTACCTACTATAAAAGTCTTTTCATTCCTTTCTAAAACACGGAATGGGCCATCATAAGAGGGTGTTGATGTGCATTTTGGCAGACAAAAAGAAATGAGGTAGAACGTAGGTCAACAGGAACCCAAGAGTGCTGTATGCCATGATGGGAGATAGGAGTAGATGTAAAATAACTGAGTTTACTGAAGAGTGCGGAACACCACTGAGACGCCGACCAGGTGGTTGTGATATCAAGACTAAAATCACCTGGCACCTGTAGCGGCTGCCCGTACACCAAATCAGCTGCGGAGGACTGCACATTCTGAGCCCCAGCAGGACCCATGGGAGATGGTCATACCAATACTTGTCTGTCAGAAGAACGGTGAAACCACTTGTACAGACTATGGACTGCGGGTGATAGGCCGTGGTGTGATGCAATTTAACACCAAGGTTCTGGGCCATTGTGGCCCAGAGATCTGACATGAACTGAGGACCACAGTCAGAAGAATTATCAGCTGGGGTGCCGGCATGAGTGACCCAAGTGTTGATGAACACCCGAGCCACGTCCACAGCCGTTGTCGATGCTAGAGGGACAGCCTCTGGCCATCTGGTAGTACTGTCCACTATGATAAGGAGACGCTTGAAACCGCAGGATTGGGGAAGAGGACCAACCAGGCCCAAGTTGATGTGGTTAAACCGACACTCAGGGACCTCGAAAGGTGCAGATGGTACCCGAATATGACAGTTAGCTTTTGCCTGCTGACACACAACACAAGCTGCACTCCAATCTCGCATGTCCTTCCTAAGGGCGTGCCACACAAATTTTAAAGCAACCAGTTTCTGTGAAGCAGTCCTGCCTGGATGCAAGAGGTTGTGTACAGAGTTAAAAACAGTATGCCTGCAGTTTGCGGGCACTATGGGGCAAGGGCAACACACATGGACAAAATTCCCGCATCCCCAAATTTGACATCAGTCAACCACAGACTGTCCTGTAAGCCTGGGCCTCTAGAGCAGTAGCTTGGTTGGATGGTAAAAATACGGGCCCTGTGTTGTCTGGTTTGGAGCCATGGGTGTGAGTCTGCTATTGGCTCTGCTTACAGGGTTTATTGAGACAGGGAAAGGAGGAGGAATGATGCACCTCTGCCTGGCTGAGTGTAGACTATTGGCCATTTTAACAAGCTTCCTATAGTTTTTCATGGGTTTATTAGCGAAGGCTATGTGAACTTGATCAGACATTTGTTGTATAAAGAGTTCTTTAAAGAGTTGTCCAGTCAGAAGCCCTGGTTGAACCACAAGACCTGAAATTTGCTGAGAGCCAGATCAGAAGCATTCTAGTCTGGAGACCAGGAAAGCTGCAAGAGATGTGGGTGTGATCTCCGGAAAGCCAACTTACAGGTGAAATGGAGATTCCAGACTAAAAAACTTGAATCAACGTTAGTGCTTGACAGGTGTGGCAGAGTTTGAATGATATCACCTCCTACAAAACTAAATCAACCGACATGCGAGACAGCAGAGCTTCGCTTCCAGATGAGCTCAGTGCCTTCTGTGCTCACTTTGACCATCAGAACATTGTGGAACCTTTGCAAACCCCCACACCTCCCATGACTCTTTGATCTCAGTACCTGAAGCTAATGTGCAGACTGCCTTCATGGAAAGCATCTCGATCGGATGGGGTACTGGCCACGTACTAAAGACCTATGCTGACCAACAGGCTGGTGTGTTCACTGACTTCAACCTCTCACCTTGGCAGTGTATGGTACCCATAGTTTCAAGCAGGCTTCAATTATACCAGTGCCCAATAAGAGTGTGGTAACCTGCTTTAATGACTATCGCTCAGATGCACTGACATCCAGTGATAAAGTGTTTTGAGAGGCTGGTGATGAAACTTAACAGTTCCTGCCTGAGAGGCAACTTGGATCCACTCCAATTTGCCTACCAGAGCAAAAGGCCCACAGCAGATGCCATCTCACTGGCTCTTCACTCAACTCTGGAACATCTGGACAGCAAAGATGCAAATATCAGATTGCCCTTTATCAACAATGCCCTTTATTCAATACCATCATCCCCTAAAAACTAATCAATAAACTCCACGACCTTGGCCTCAATAACTCCTTGCACAATTGGATCCTGGATTTCCTCACTTGTAATCCCCATTTAGTCCAGATTGGCAACATCTCCCTCACGATCTCTGTCAACACAGGTGCACCACAGGGCTGTGTGCTTAGGCCCCTGCTCTGCTCTCTTTACACCTATGACCATGTGGCTAAGCATAGCTCCAATGTCATATTCAGGTTTGCTGATGACACCACTGTTGAAGGCCAAATCAAAGCTCGTGATGAATCAGCATATAGGAAGGAGGTTGAAAATCTGGCTGAATTGTGCCATAACAATAACATCTCACTCAATGTCAGCAAGACCAAGGAACTGATGGTAGATTTCAGGAGAGGGAAACCAGAGGTTCATGAGGCAGTCCTCATTGGAGGATCAGAGGTGGAGAGGGTTAGCAATTTTAAATTCCTGGGTGTCACTATTTCAGAGGATCTGTCCTGGACCAGGCACGTAAGTGCAATTGCGAAGAAAGCATGGCAGTGCCTGTACTTCCCTAGGAGTCTGTAGAGATTCGGCTTCTATAAATGGGTAATGGAAGTGTATTGACTGGCATGAAAATACCAATGCCTTTGAACAGAAAATCCTACAAAGGGCAGTGGAGTCGGCCCAGTACATCACGGGTACAGCCCTCCCATTTGTTGAGCATGAAACACTGTCATAGGAAAGCAGCATCCATCATCAGAGATCCTCACCAAGCACGCTATGCTTTTTTCTCACTGCTGCCATCAGGAAGAAGGTACAGGAGCCTCAGGGATCGCACCATCAAGTTCAAGAACAGTTACTACTCCTCAACCATCGGGGGACAACCACACTCACTCCCTATCCATTGAGGTGTTCCCGCAACCAATGATCTCACCTTAAGGACTCTGTATCTCATGTTCTTGTTATTTATTGCTGTTTATTTATATTTGCATTTGCACAGTTTGTTGTCTTCTGCACTCTGGTTGATCTTTCATTGATCATGTTATAGTTACTATTCCATCCACCTTCTGAGCATGCCTGCAGGAAATGAATCTCAGAGTTGTATATTGTTACATAAATGTACTTTGATAATAAAGTTTACTTTGAACTTTAAAATAAAACAAAGATGGTGATTACCCAGGAGAGATAGCATGTGGTCCATTTGTTCTGAAGGCTGGGCAAGGAGAGCAACTCACACAAAATGCTGGAGGAATTCAGCAGGATCTATGGTAATCAGTGAACAGTCGATGTTTCAAGCTGAGACCCTTCATCAGGATTGGTTAAAAAAAAGTCAGGGGCCTTGGTAAGGAGTAGACGTGTGTACCAGGAGCTGCACCTACCTTCACCTTTTTCCTCACCCAAATAGCAGTTAATTCTTATTTTTTAAGGGACTGAAGTGAGCTGTAATGGGCTGAACGAAATGACAAAGCCAGGTAAGGGGAAGAAACAAGAAAAGGGCGCAGGAGAAGAAGATTCTGGCGAGGGGTCTACGAAGCTACTGGGCCCAGAAGCTAAAGCCAATGCTGCTAGGGCCCCAGTCCCAACTACCATTGAAGAAGCCCTTGTGGTGGTAAACAAGCTGTACAGTTTGGTAGATGGGAGACATGCAGAGCATAATAAGTCAATCATGAACCTAACAGCGGCTCTAACCGAAGTCAGTAAGCGTGTTTCTTCAATGGAGGATACCGCCGAATCATATGAGAGGCAAATCAAAGACTTGGAGAGGCGGCCTGATAGCCTAAAATCCCAAAACACACTGCTACAGGCTAAGGTGGATGACCTTGAAGCTCGGTCTCGCCGTCAAAACATTCGCATTATCGGGGTTCAGGAGAAAGCCGAAAACAATAAGTCGACGGAATTTGTAGCCACGTTGCTTCCGAAGTTGCTGGGGGAAGAACATTTCCACTAGCCGATTGAAGTGGACCATGCCCACCGGAGCCTAGCACCTGCTAAAAATGGTAGGCCAAGAGCTATTATTGCGAGGCTACACCACTACCAGGTTAAAGAGCTGGCACTACGGGTGTCCAGGGAGAGAGCTCCGCTGATATATGACGGGTGTCCAGTGTTCATTTACCCGGATTTAACCTCGGCTGCCATGAGGAAATGTCAGGATTTTCAGCACATTAAGGAGAAATGCAAAGCCAGGAAAATTAGGTGTGGATTCCGGTATCCGGCGAGGTTTGTGGTTACAGTTAACAATAGCACCCGCACATTCAACGTTGCAGCCGTAGAGGAGGAGTTCCTGAGCCGAGAAGTTAAAGATTGGCATTCGGACACCGTATCAACCTAAAAACGGATTAATGCTGGGTTACTGGATTCGTCGTTGATCGATAGCGGCTTCATCTGGAGACTGTTTGTTATGTTCAGCGCATGAGGAACTGAAAAATAAGCTCACACTCAGATGTGGGTGAGGACCACATTACTATTTATTGTTTATTGTTTATTTTTATATTTCATAGTGTATTTGTGAAGAGGTGCTTCTCCCGTGCTTAGTGAGTAATGGGTAGTTATCTCGCTATTCCAGGCCATGTGTTGGCTCTTGGATATAGCTTTGACTCTAGGTTAGGGGTATGGAAGTACTACTCCTGGTGCATTTTTATTTTTGGGAGGGTTTTTTGTGTTTCTCAAGGGGTTGTTACAGCACATCTATTTGTTCGAGTTACAGTTTGTGTTATGCCACGACCATACAGCATATTTTTTTTGTTAAGCAGCAGATATGACATCTAATTCGCATATGCACAGCATTGGTGAGACTAAACTTGTCAGCTGGAATGTACAGGGAATGAATAGTCCACTGAAGAGAGGGAAAGTGTATGCACATCTTCGTACACTCAAAGCTGATATTTGTTTTCTCCAAGAAACGCACATTAAGAAAACAGCAGCGAAAGTGCTTTGTCCCTCCTGGGCATCTCAGGTCTACCAGTCGAATTTTAGTACTAAACCTAGAGGTGTTGCAATCCTAATAAAAAAAACCATACTGTTTATTCACACACAAACTATCGCTGACCTGAGGGGCAGATATGTAATAGTAAGTGGAATATTAAATTCTATACCATTGACACTAGTGAATGTGTGCTGGCCCAACTTTGATGATCCAATTTTTTTTCAGAACCTCTTTAAGGCCATGCCTAATCTGTCTGACTCTAACATAATTGTAGGTGGAGACTTTAATTGCATCTTAAACTCCATCCCCAAGTTTGTTCACTTAAAAATAGTGTAACACTTAATAATCTCATGCTATTGTATAACATAGTGGATATTTGGGGGCTTCTTAATCCCACGAAGAAGGATTTTTCATATTTCTCTGCAGTACATAAATCCTACTCTAGGATTAATTATTTTTTGTTAGATTTGAAATTGGTCTCATCAGTAGTCGGTTGCACTTACCATAATATACTTATATCGGATCATACTCCTGTCTCCCTTATACAAAAGAGGTGAATATAGTTGGCGTTTAAATAATGCTTTGCTAAAGAATAAGGATTTTTGCTCTTATCCTTCAGATAAGATAGATCTATACTTAAGCACCAATGATGTGGGCGGTGTTGATGATTCCACTCTTTGGGAGGCCATGAAGGCGGTTATTAGAGGTCGCATAATAGCATATGAAACAGCGGAAAGAGGAAGATTCAAGGAAAGGTTAACTGAAATAGATGATCAGTTGGCAAATCTGGAAGCTTCTTACAAAATAAACCAGGAAGCAGAATTACTTAATAAGATTGCTGCCTTACGGTACGAGTATAATTCTATAATGTCCAAGAGTGTTTCAAAACTACTGTCACAAGTCAGACAGAGGTATTTTGAGCTTGGTGAAAGGCCCCATAAGTTATTAGCCTCTCAGTTAAGACAGATGCAGGCTTCCAGGGCCATACATCGTGTAAAGGCGAAAGATGGCTTTTTATTGACGGACCCAGAAAAAATTAATAAGTGTTTTGCGGAGTTCTATGCTAATGTTTACCAATCACAAGGTGGTCCGGACGTTGAAGCTATGGAAGCATTTTTTGATAATCTGAATCTGCTCACACTGTCAACAGATTCAGTAAATACACTTGATGCTGATATAAGCCTAGATGAGATCAAGAAGGTCATCTCTTCCCTCCCTGATAATAAGGCAGCAGGTCTGGATGGTTTTAGCATGGAATCTTTCAAAGTATTTGGTCCAAAATTGTCACCTCTGCTCTTACGAATGTTGAATCACTCTTGGATAGCTTCCAGATTGCCACCCACTTTATGTAAAGTTAATGTTTCTCTGATTCCAAAACCAGGCCGTGATGCCGAGGTGGTTTCATCATATCACCCCATTTTGCTACTGCCCATTGAAACCAAAATTCTTGGGAAAGTCCTGGCCAATAGCTTAAAAGAATGCATTTGTTCTATTATTCATCCAGATCAAACTGGCTTTATGCCAGGTAGACATATGTATTTTAATTTGCATCGTCTTTTCAATATTTTATATATAAAACATGCAGAAGAGGCTGTCGTCCTTTCCTTAGATGCACAGCATGCGTTTGACCAAGTGGAATGGCCATATATGATGTTTGCATTTAAGAAATTTGGATTTGGACCACCTTTCATTAAGTGGATTGAGATAATTTATTCACACCCATCTGCTTCTATATCACTAATCAGAATATTTCCTCCCCTTTTGCAATTCATCGTGGGACTTGGCAAGGCTGCTCCCTTTCTCCGTTTTTGTTTGCAGTTATCATTGAGCCACTGGCTGTTAGCATCAGACAGGACCCTTTGATATCTCCCATTGATATGCGTGGACATAAACAGCACCTTTCGTTATATGCTGACGATGTCCTTTTATATATCTCCAGCCCACAAACATCAATATCCGCCTTCTGACTCTAATTAATAATTTTGGTAGTTTCTCAGGTTTCTCCATTAATTGGGATAAGAGTGAACTAATGCCAGACACTGCAGTGGTTAATACAGCGTATTTACAGTCCATTCCCTTTAAAATAACTTATAATTTTTCCTGTCTTGGTGTGACTATTACAAAAAAACCAGATAACCTTTTGCGAGTGAATTGGCGAAACAAAGTTGAGCAGGTTAAACGCAATATTGACTTTTGGAAAACCCTTTCAATTTCTTTGGTGGGGAGGGTTAACGCAATCAAGATGATTGTACAGCCACGATTTCTTCATCTTTTCCAGTCAATTCCATGTTTTATTCTTCTGTCATATTTTAAGCAATTGGATTCAATTATTATACCCTTCATTTGGAATTATAAAGCCATTAGAGTTACTAAAAAACAGTTTTCAAAGTCCAAGGAAGCAGGTGGTTTTTCCCTACTGAATGTTAAATTGTATTACCAGGCTGCCCACCTATCCATTCTTGCATGGTGGAAAAAAGGCTCACCCTCTACCGGTGCCCAGCATGGTTACTCATAGAGCGAGTGCTTTGTAAGAAGACTTCCTTCCCAGCTCTCCTTAATAGCCCCACTGCAGTTAATAAGTCACATTTTAGTTACAGCTTTGTAGTTGGCAGCACTATAAGAATTTGTAAGCAGATTCAACTACACATTAAGGCCCCAAAAACTTACAAAGACACTCCGATTTGTGACAATCATTCCTTTTTGCCTGGCCTGAATGATACTGTTTCTTCTACCTGGAAACAGGGAGGCATCTTTCATATAGGTGACCTATATATTAGTGGAAACTTTTCCTCATTTGCGCAGTTACAAGCAGTTTACAATATCCCTGCATCTAGTTTTTTTTAGATATTTACAAATTCGAGATTATGTTAGGAAACATATACCTAACTTCGAAGTTTTAGACAAACATGAGTCCCTGGAGGCAATAAGTATATTTAATCCTGTTACTCATAGTGTGGTATCCTATTTTTATCAGATCCTACATAATGGAGCTCAGGTGAATACTGCAGGTTTTAAACAGGCATGGGTGGATGAATTGGGACAGAGGAGGTCTGGGTTGAGTGATTAAAGAGTATACATGATTGTTCGGTCAACGTCAGACACAGACTTATACAGTTTAAAACAATACATAGACTCCATTATTCCAAAGAAAAGTTGCACAGTTTCTACCCTGATGTTTCACCAGTTTGTAATAGACGTAAATCTGTGAACAGTAATTTGTCACATTCATTCTGGTCATGTTGTAAGCTTTATACATACTGGAAAAGTAGTTTTCACTGTTTCTCTGAGGCCTTTGGGAAGTGGTGGGAACCAGATCCGGTCATAGCCATCCTTGGAGCAACAAGCTCTCTATCTTCAGCCATTAAATGTGAAAAAGTGGCTGTGTTGTTTGGAATGGTGATTGCTAAGAAGTTAATCCTGCAAATGTGGCAAATGGACTCTGTGCCTACGTATGATCTGTGGCTGAGAGAACTGGCAAATACTGTACATTTGGAGGGACTGAGACTATATAATGAGGACAGAGGAGACATCCTTGAAAGGATATGGGGCCCTGTATTGGACTTTCTCACGGGGTGAGGACTGAGGTTTTTTGGTGCGGTGCACCTCTGCTGTTTATGTTTACTTTTGTCTTTATGTTTTTCTCCCTTTTGCTGCTCAATATTTAGTTTGATTTTGTTATGGTTGTGGTTTTTGTGGATGTGCCGTATTTTTGTGTTTTTTGTTTGTTTGTAATAAATAAAAATAAAACTATTTAAAAGAGAAGTCACAGTGGGGGGGCTGTTGGAGAGCAAATGATTGGCGCCCTCAGACTTTGGACTGTAATAGGTGAGTTGCAGAATAATAAATATGTTATAATGTAGCTCAGGTATTACAGACCAAAAGTCTGTAATAAGTGTGTTTTCAGAGTGACATATTTATCACGTGCTGGTGGGTCTTCTAGTAGTCTCACCACTCTTGCTGCACTGGAACTACAGCAATGCAACATTTAGTATTGTCCGCGTTGATCTCTCGCAGCGCGAACTGGGCTTCCGCCTGTTCAACCCACGCGGTAGCATGCTGCTTCCAAACCTCCGGCAGCCTCAGAGCGACTGCGTTGGTCGACTTGCCGTTGAGTAATTCTGGAATCGCCCGAGAGCATCGCGGTCAGCAATGTAGTATTTTTTTGTGAATAAAACGTGCGAGAATCGATTCATCTGCTGAACAAAAGCCGCAGCTCTTCCACTACAAAGCAACCAAAAGCAGTCGCCGTACGTCGTTACGTCAGACACCGGCTCTTAAATGCTCAAATGGCGGGGTGTGCGAACTATGTGGAACAGTTCCTATTGTGAATATGTGTCATCTGTCACCCATTATATTACTACACACTCCCCTCCCTCTACCTTATTTCTCCCTCTTAGTATGACATTCACATGTCATACTCTTCCAACTCCACCCAGCTCACCTCCTCTGCCTGTCATTGCCATCTTACTCCATCCTTAGTCCACCGATTGTCACTCTCATCTCTATCCGGGCCGTCTCACCTTCTCCATTCTCAGTCATGGCCCGAAATGTCGCCCATTTCTTTCCTCCCACCAGTGTTGCTCAATCCGTTGTCGTCCCCCCCCCAAAAAAAAAAGCGGACTGTATCTTGCACGGCTTTTACTTCCTTTTCTAAGAGACTTGCTTTCTCACTGTAATATGAAATATCTTGTTAAGTGTCTACCACTACTAATCTAGTCATCCAAAAACGAGGCCCTCAGTCATGGCAACATGATAGGACGAAGTCTAGCTTGGTATAGAGATCGGAACCCGAATGTTCATGTTGTCCAATCCCGCAGGGTTCGTCTGTGTGCGCTTTCTGTTAAAGTGTATTTTATAAAAGAAGTGGCAGGACCAGTGGACAATTATTCATTTCGTTGCTGGAAATACTCAAAATGTAAGGGAGCAGGAAGAACCCACCAGCTCCCCGCCACACAAACTACTCAATGCGCAGGCGCGCTGGCACTCGCGCCTTTCCGGTATTGACGCATGCACGTACAGTATTCGTCTGCTCGGGAAGCTGAGTGAGCTCGCTGTCTGTTGAACCGGTCGTTATGAAAGCCATCTGCGTGCTGAAGGGGAGCGGTGAGGTCACCGGGACCGTTAACTTAGAGCAAGCTGTAAGTATCGCGCTGCAATCGAGCGACGTGGAATTGGGGCGAGCTCCAAGTAGGTGTTTTAATGCGGCCTTTGCTTGATATTGTTGGCGGCTCTGGACCTACTTGCAAGCCAGGCAGCAGGCGAGAGTGGGTGCTGGAGGCGGCTTTCCAGCGCGCCACTGGTTTCAAGAATGTCTCATGTTCCGCTTTCTGCACCTACGATGGGTAAGGTGCGTCCCTTGGGCTTCAGTGTTGGCCTGGCTGAGCGACGCCAGCTGCCTTGCGCCAGTGATGCTGCGCCACTCAGGAACGATCGTCTTCCTACTAGCGTCCTCTTGTGTTTTTTTTTAACTTGTTAAGAGTTATCAACAGCAGTTTTTGACAGAAGCAGACGACGAACTAATTGGAGGGGGAAAAAATACAGAATCAAGGAATAACTATTTGAATCCGAAATTGGCTCGGTGGCATTCAGCAAAGAGCGATAGGTCCATGTCGGAAATACTCGTTCAGGCAGTCGAAAGTCGAGGTCATTACCATATGCATAAGCACAAATATACTCCAGTGCAATGAAAAACTTGTCTTGCCGCAGTTCTCGGGCCCATAGTATCATGTCAGTAGCATTCACAAGAGGAAAGCTAAATATACGCAAGAACACATAGAGCAAAAAGTCAAATTTTAGTGCAAAGTGTCAGAGTTCCTTACATGTAGTGCGGGTTAGTTCAAGAACCAGTGGTTGAAGCGAAGTAATTGTTCTTGAACCTGGTGGTGTGGGGGTTAAGACTTCCGTACCTTCTGCATGTTGGTGGCTGCAAGAAGATAGCACGACCCAGGTGGTAGGGTTTTTGGATGTTGCCTTTCAAAATCACTCAGAGCTTTTGGACTATGTTCTTTTGGACATGTGCCAATTTGATAGTTAAGTTGCCAGCATTTGAATGCCCAAATTATAACTTGTTCGTTAATGATCTAGGGAGCCTTTTTATGCAGATTGACTAACTGCAAAATAGTAATACATGATCTTGTATGTGCTTAAAATGTAAGGTATATACTTTATTAGCTTGTGTTTGCAGCAGAGACAGAGTAAATTGAAGACCAAGGGAGGTGTCAGCTTTGGCCTGGTGATGTGCTGGGTGGGGGAGGGGGTGTCCATTACATGCTGCAGCTTCAGATATTCCTGCACCATGCAACCAAGCAGGATACTTTCAACAGTATATCTGTAGATGTTTGATCCATGGCAAGTCAAACTTAAAATAAAGATGCTGATGTAATCTAACTGGTATTTTTTGTGGCTGGAAGGGTGTTTTAGTGAAGTTCCTTTGAGCTTCTAAGTGGTTCTTTGCGATATCTCTTGATCTAAAAGTAGGTGATGTACAATTTGTAGATGATTCTAATCTTGGCTGTGGGAATTACAGTGATGAAAGATTTAGAGTGCTAGAACTGATGTCTGTTCAATTGTGCAGAAACATCACAAGTGAAGTGACTAGTGAGATAATGCATTTGGGTGGTCTGAACCTAGAAATGTATATAATATTATTTAATCCACAACTTGTGTTTTGTATTGGTTGTAGTATTGCATTGAATTCAGATATTTTCTGTAAAGGGTCCAGAGAAAATGCAACTGGACTAGAAAGCTAGCTATGAGGGAAAAATTGGAACTTTAGAGACTTGTCCTTAATGTATACTCCATTTTCCTTGGAGGGATACAACTTGAAAGTAAATTGCATAAGGATTAGAGAGATGAGAGGGCAAGAAAAAGAAAAGAGGGATCTGGATTGTTGGTCAAATGATAGAATGGATAAAAATTGATATTATTTCCAAATAGTTCTTGGGTGTGTACTTTGAACACACCCAAGAGGTGCTGACTGAGTGCTGGAAGGTGAGATTCTTTATCCATTGCATGGACAGAACGAGCCAAGTAGTATGCTCTGTTGTACATCTTCAGTGGTTCTCCATTTAAAGTTACAATTTAGTTTTGACCTTTGCTCATTAGATGTTCTGATTTTTTGCTTAGTCATGCTGTGCAAGTCATCATGAGTATTAAATCTCTGGATACAGAAAGGAACATAATTGACAGCCTTTTGTTAAAATTTCTTTATGCAGGAGTGAGAACCAAATAAGCTTGATTAACTTGGTTTTCAATGCCATTTCAGAGTATATCAGATTTTTGCTTAATAATGGAAGCAATGATTATTTCAAAATCACTGTTGCTTTGTACATGTGCCAATTTGATAATTGAGTTGCCAGCATTTGAATTCGCGGATTGTAGCTTGCTCAATAACAAACTAGGAAGTCATTTTTTTTCTTTGATGCAATTGACTAACTGAAAAATAATACATTTTAAGCACACACAAGATCATGTGTAAGTATACGTTAATAGTTTGTATTTGCAGCAGAAACAAATTGGAGATCAAGGGAGGTGTCAGCTTTGGGTTTGGTTTTGTGCTTAAGCCTCTCAAGAAGAACTGGAGCATCAGAACTGAACAGTAACAATCTAGATTGTTTGGGTAGGATATCAGAGGCTGCATTTCTCTGCCCCAGTAAGCAGTTAGTGATTCTATTATGCCTAACCTTTGCGTTGTGACCAACAATCACCTTTCAGCCAAAATCTTACGAGCTGTTTAAGTTTAGACTGTTCAGAAATTTGTTGCTGTGCTTGCTAATTTACAGTAGAGACGTAGAGACTAGACTTTAAAGGTGTTTAAAATTTCCGTAAGTGGAAGTTCACTTACTTCCGTAAGTGGAACTTCACACAGAGAGTGGTGAATCTGTGGAATTGTCTGCCACAGGAAACAGTTGAGGCCAGTTCATTGGCTATATTTAAGAGGGAGTTAGATATGGCCCTTGTGGCTACGGGGATCAGGGGGTATGGAGAGAAGGCTGGGGTGGGGTTCTGAGTTGGATGATCAGCCATGATCATAATAAATGGCGGTGCAGGCTCGAAGGGCCGAATGGCCTACTCCTGCACCTATTTTCTATGTTTCTATGTTTCCAGTTGTAAATGGAACTTTCAAATACAGTGGATTCCAGATAATTGGGACACATTGGGCCAATTAGCTGAAGTTTCATGGAAATAGTTAAAAAGGTATAAAAATGAGAAACTTCTGTTTAACTGAGTAACAAATTAATATTTAAATGAAATACAGAAGAAATTAGAACATTACCAATACTGCTGCAGTACTATAAAACAGTATTAGTTCCTAATACTTATCGACAGTGGAATTTAGCCATGTCGCGTTCTTTTGACTGTAAATGGGCTGCTTTCATACAATGCTGTTGACAATTGTATCCTCAATCTTGTGCATTCAAGATTGTCGATACCTTCAAGTTCTTCGTAGTTTCTAACTTGCTGAAGTAGTATAACAGTTTCATTTTCACTCCAGCTGTTTGTCATCTCCTTGCCTGAATGCTTGAAACTGCAATGAGTTGTCTTACTGAATTGCCTTGCTGCTTATTTCTCCAACTGGCAGTGACAAAAATTGCTGTTTTTTTTTAAACACAAACACATATAACTGACACTATTTTAAAAACTGTTTGCTTGATGCATGGTGTTTTCTTAACAGCCACTACCTGAGGCTAGTTAGAAACTGTTTGGCAACATTCTCCTATCCGTTTAAGTGGCATAGCATCCTGAATTAATGAGGGGAGTCCTGTCTATTTTCTCAATTAGGTTTTTGTTCTTTAAAGGCTGTCCCAAGTAAGTGTCTGCCCAGATGAACTGGTGGCCCAATTAACTAGAATCCACTGTATTTAAGTTTTGATTTTATAAAGAGACCTGAGATCCAGTATTCTAGGGCAAATTAGTCCTGAAGCCTGTTTTGACGCACTTCCTGGCATTTTTGTATCCAGCACCATGGTAGTACAGAGATTAGTGTAACACTATTAACAGCTTGGGCCATTTCACGGTTTGGAGTTCAATTCCTGTGCTGTTTGTACATCTCCTCATGAAATGCATGGGTTTTCCCGGAGTGCTTGGGTTTCCTCCCACAGTCCGAAAACATACCAGGTAGGTTAATTGGTTATTGTAAATTCTCCTGTGATTACTGTTACTTGGGTTTGTCAAGAGTTGCTGGGGCAATGTGGCTTGAAGAGACGGGAGGGCTTATTCCGTGCTGTATTGCTAAATAAATTTTTAAAAGGTTGTTTGGGTGGGGTGGACTTCAACAATGCACCAGTTTTTAATTAAAGCTGTTGACTCCAACTGCACTGTTCATCTTGTAAGGTTCCTAATTCTGTGCTAGTTTTGTTTCAGTGCATAGTGGTTTATGAAGTACTGCAATTCTTTTTTTGTTGGGGGGGGAGATGAGAAACAGTGATTTGGAAATGGCAAGCATGTTGGTTGTGGGTAAGTATTTTGTATACATTAACGATTTGTTGGAATCTTAGCGACTTGGTAGGTCAGCATGAAACCAATGAAAATGCAGCTTCTGCAATTGCACTACAGATACAATGCTGTTCTTGTGTCCAAGTGTGATTTTGTTTGTGAGCCATGCTGTCACTTAATATCTAAAATGGGTTGAGCCTGCTTCACAGCTTAAAACCTGGTATGATCAAAATACTGGTTAAGTATAATGGCCACATTGCTTCAATAATTTGCTCACCATCAGTATTGAGAAAATGTAAGGTGGGCATGCTTGGGAGTTTACAGTAAACTGCAACGTTTTAAGAAGAAAATTCTGGGCTTGTATATCTGTTACTGAAAACATGCTTTTTAAGCTTACAGTTTTGTACTCTGACCAATAATTTCCAAATATTCCTATTTGCTGTTGCCATCTTCCAAATGGCTTCATGTAATTGAACAATACTGACCACTTCTAATCTTGATTTTTGAAGAGAGAATGAGTTGAAGGTTATTCACAGTGGCATGAATGAATGAGAATTGTAAATACAAACAACAGGAATTCTGCAGATGCTGGAAATTCAAGCAACACACATCAAAGTTGCTGGTGAACGCAGCAGGCCAAGCAGCATCTATAGGAAGAGGCGCAGTCGACGTTTCAGGCCGAGACCCTTCGTCAGGACTAACTGAAGGAAGAGTGAGTAAGGGATTTGAAAGCTGGAGGGGGAGGGGGAGATGCAAAATGATAGGAGAAGACAGGAGGGGGAGGGATAGAGCCAAGAGCCGGACAGGTGATAGGCAAAAGGGGATACGAGAGGATCATGGGACAGGAGGTCCGGGAAGAAAGACGGGGGGGGGGGCGGTGACCCAGAGGATGGGCAAGAGGTATATTCAGAGGGACAGAGGGAGAAAAAGGAGAGTGAGAGAAAGAATGTGTGCATAAAAATGAGTAACAGCTGGGGTACGAGGGGGAGGTGGGGCCTAGCGGAAGTTAGAGAAGTCAATGTTCATGCCATCAGGTTGGAGGCTACCCAGACGGAATATAAGGTGTTGTTCCTCCAACCTGAGTGTGGCTTCATCTTTACAGTAGAGGAGGCCGTGGATAGACATGTCAGAATGGGAATGGGATGTGGGATTAAAATGTGTGGCCACTGGGAGATCCTGCTTTCTCTGGCGGACAGAGCGTAGATGTTCAGCAAAGCGGTCTCCCAGTCTGCGTCGGGTCTCACCAATATATAAAAGGCCACATTGGGAGCACCGGACGCAGTATATCACCCCAGTCGACTCACAGGTGAAGTGATGCCTCACCTGGAAGGACTGTTTGGGGCCCTGAATGGTGGTAAGGGAGGAAGTGTAAGGGCATGTGTAGCACTTGTTCCGCTTACACGGATAAGTGCCAGGAGGGAGATCAGTGGGGAGGGATGGGGGGGACGAATGGACAAGGGAGTTGTGTAGGGAGCGATCCCTGCGGAATGCAGAGAGAGGGGGGGAGGGAAAGATGTGCTTAGTGGTGGGATCCCGTTGGAGGTGGCGGAAGTTACGGAGAATAATATGTTGGACCCGGAGGCTGGTGGGGTGGTAGGTGAGGACCAGGGGAACCCTATTCCTGGTGGGGTGGTGGGAGGATGGAGTGAGAGCAGATGTACGTGAAATGGGGGAGATGCGTTTAAGAGCAGAGTTGATAGTGGAGGAAGGGAAGCCCCTTTCTTTAAAAAATGAAGACATCTCCCTCGTCCTAGAATGAAAAGCCTCATCCTGAGAGCAGATGTGGCGGAGACGGAGGAATTGCGAGAAGGGGATGGCGTTTTTGCAAGAGACAGGGTGAGAAGAGGAATAGTCCAGATAGCTGTGAGAGTCAGTAGGCTTATAGTAGACATCAGTGGATAAGCTGTCTCCAGAGACAGAGACAGAAAGATCTAGAAAGGGGAGGGAGGTGTCGGAAATGGACCAGGTAAACTTGAGGGCAGGGTGAAAGTTGGAGGCAAAGTTAATAAAGTCAACGAGTTCTGCATGCGTGCAGGAAGCAGCGCCAATGCAGTCGTCGATGTAGCGAAGGAAAAGTGGGGGACAGATACCATAATAGGCACGGAACATAGATTGTTCCACAAACCCAACAAAAGGGCAGGCATAGCTAGGACCCATACGGGTGCCCATAGCTACACCTTTAGTTTGGAGGAAATGGGAGGAGCAAAAGGAGAAATTATTAAGAGTAAGGACTAATTCTGCTAGACGTAGAGCTTTGAGACCTTCCTGATGGGGGATGGAAGTATATAAGGACTGGACATCCATGGTGAAAATAAAGCAGTGGGGGCCAGGGAACTTAAAATCATCGAAAAGTTTAAGAGCGTGAGAAGTGTCACGAACATAGGTCGGAAGGGATTGAACAAGGGGTGATAAAACAGTGTCGAGGTATGCAGAAACGAGTTCGGTGGGGCAGGAGCAAGCTGAGACAATAGGTCGGCCAGGACAGGCAGGTTTGTGGATCTTGGGTAGGAGGTAGAAACGGGAAGTGCGGGGTGTGGGAACTATAAGGTTGGTAGCAGTGGATGGGAGATCCCCTGAGCGGATAAAGTCGTTGATAGTGTGGGAGACAATGGCCTGGTGCTCCTTAGTTGGGGTCACGATCGAGGGGTAAATAAGAGGAGGTATCCGCGAGTTGTCGCTGTGCCTCGGCAAGGTAGAGGTCAGTACGCCAGACTACAACAGCACCCCCTTTATCAGCGGGTTTAATAATAATGTTAGGATTAGTGCGGAGGGAGTGGAGAGCAGAGCGTTCCGAAGGAGTGAGGTTGGAATGGGGACAAGGTGCGGTGAAGTCGAGACGGTTGATGTCCCGTCGGCAGTTGGCAATAAAGAGATCCAGAGCAGGCAGAAGACCAGAGCGGGGTGTCCATAAAGAAGAGGAGGGTTGAAGACGAGAGAAGGGGTCATCGGTGGGGGTGGAAGAGTCCTTGCCGAAGAAGTAGGCTCGGAGACGGAGACGGCGGAATAAAAGTTCCGCATCGTGGCGAACACGGAACTCGCTGAGGTGTGGGCGAAGGGGGACAAACGTGAGGCCCTTACTGAGAACAGAGCGTTCTGCCTCCGACAGTTGAAGGTCGGAGGGGATGGTAAAGACCTGGCACGGATGAGAGCTGGGATCAGAGGGGGGAGGGGGGAGGCTGGTGGTGTCAGTGGAGAGGGGAGGGTTGGGGTGAGAGGAAGATGGAGCCTCTGAGGACCCAGGAGTTGACAGTGGGATCTGAAGGAGATGGGATTGCAGAGTGGTGGTGGGGGAAGGGGAGACGGGAGTCACAACAGCAGCACATAAAGACCCGGCCCGGAGTTCAAGGCTGGAGTTGCAGTTGGTGGTTGCGTAATCACTTCGAATGTGTCCATGGTCGTTGCTGGAGTCCGGGTTTTGAATATGTCCTGAGGTGTTGGAGCCGCCGAGATCAATGGCAGGGGCCGCAATTGAAAGTTCATGCCTGCTAGCGTCGGGGCCGGCAGGCTCTGGAGTCTGGAGTTACAAGTCTGGAGAATTGTAAATAGATTGGTATTATTATGCATTTTAATAAGTTCTTTCAATTGCTTCCAATTTTTTTTTGTATATGGCAATTAGAAACTTATTAAACAGGCTTATTTGTTTGAAATGTATTTTAATGTTTTGCTATCCACTTTAGAAATAGTTGTTCAATTATGGCTTATTATCTAAACTGTAATGTAACATTTTAAAATTTACAGGTCAGGAAAGAACGAATCTGAAGAATCTGTCCTTGTAAACATCAGTTAGTGGTAAGACCAGATGTTAGTAGTGAAATTAGTTCCTTAGATGAGAAAGCTTTAAGATTAGAAATATAAAGATGCTAAGAAAGTTACAAGAGCAATTCAAATTGTGTTAACTGCCTTTCCCCTTACACTGCCCCCAATTATTTTGTGTTACAAATAGTGGATTTGGGTTAATTGGACCAGTACATTTTGGCCCAATTTGCAGCTGCCTCAATTAGCCAGTTTGATGGAAATAGTTAAAGTATATTTTTTAAAAAGTACCATTTAACTGTGTACCATTTAATACAAATTGTGCATTTAAATAAATACAGAACAAATCAGAATACTGCTATAGCATTATAAAACTTGGTTCCTAATAATTACTAATGGAGGAATTCATCCAGTGTATGATACCATGTTCTTTTGGCTGTGAATGACAAAATCAGCACAAACATCTAGTGCAAATAATGGACTACCTTCACGCAATGTTTTCAGTGAATGAATCCTCCAAATTTTTTGCAGTTCCTAACGGAAGTAGTGTAATAGTTTCATTTTCACTTCTGGCTATTTCTAGCATTTCCGATCCTGAATGCTTAAAACTGCAGTGAGCAAAACAGTTTTCAATTGTCTTGCTTACTTGCCAATTATTAGTCACAAAAATCATGCTTTTGAACACAAAACACACACAACTGATGCTATTTTAAAAACTGTTTGTTCTAAGCACAATGTGTTGTTGAATGGCCACACCAATGCACGTGATGCACTAGTAAGAAAATGTTCAGCAACAGTCTCCTCTCCCAACCAGTTAACATAGAACATAGTAGCACAGTACAGTACAGGCCCTTCGGCCCCCAATGTTGTGCCAACCCTCAAACTCTGCCTCCCATATAAGCCCCCACCTTAGATTCCTCCATATACCTGTCTAGTAGTCTCTTAAACTTCACTAGTTTATCTGCCTCCACCACTGACTCAGGCAGTGCATTCCACGCACCAACCACTCTGAGTAAAAAACCTTCCTCTAATATCCCCCTTGAACTTCCCACCCCTTACCTTAAAGCCATGTCCTCTTGTATTGAGCAGTGGTGCCCTGGGGAAGAGGCGCTGGGGCCACTCTATCTATTCCTCTTATTATCTTGTACACCTCTATCATGTCTCCTCTCATCTTCTCTCCAAAGAGTAAAGCCCTAGCTCCCTTAATCTCTGATCATAATGCATACTTTCTAAATCAGGCAGCATCCTGGTAAATCTCCTCTGTATCCTTCCCAATGCTTCCACATCCTTCCTATAGTGAGGTGACCAGAACTGGACACAATACTCCAAGTGTGGCCTAACAAGAGTTTTATAGAGCTGCATCATTACATTGCGACTCTTAAACTCTATCCCTCGACTTATGAAAGCTAACATCCCATAAGCTTTCTTAACTACCCTATCCACCTGTGAGGCAACTTTCAGGGATCTGTGGACATGTACCCTGAGATCCCTCTGCTCCTCCATACTACCAAGTATCCTGCCATTTACTTTGTACTCTGCCTTGGAGTTTGTCCTTCCAAAGTGTACCACCTCACACTTCTCTGGGTTGAACTCCATCTGCCACTTCTCAGCCCACTTCTGCATCCTATCAGTGTCTCTGTGCAATCTTTGAAAATCCTCTACACTCTACAACACCACCAACCTTTGTGTCGTCTGCAAACTTGCCAACCCACCCTTCTACCCCCACATCCAGGTCGTTAATAAAAATCACGAAAAGTAGAGGTCCCAGAACAGATCCTTGTGGGACACCACTAGTCACAATCCTCCAATCTAATGTACTCCCTCCACCACCACCCTCTGCCTTCTGCAGGCAAGCCAATTCTGAATCCACCTGGTCAAACTTCCCTGGATCCCATGCCTTCTAACTTTCTGAATAAGCCTACCGTGTGGAACCTTGTCAAATGCCTTACTAAAATCCATATAAATCATATCCACTGCACTACCCTCATCTATATGCCTGGTCACCTCCTCAAAGAACTCTATCAGGCTTGTTAGACACGATCTGCCCTTCACAAAGCCATGCTGACTGTCCCTGATCAGACCATGATTCTCTAAATGCCTATAGATCCTATCTCTAAGAATCTTTTCCAACAGCTTTCCCACCACAGACGTAAGGCTCACTGGTCTATAATTACCCGGACTATCCCTACTACCTTTTTTGAACAAGGGAACAACATTCGCCTCCCTCCAATCCTCCGTTACCATTCCCGTGGACAACGAGGACATAAAGATCCTAGCCAGAGGCTCAGCAATCTCTTCTCTCGCCTCGTGGAGCAGCCTGGGGAATATTCCGTCAGGCCCCGGGGACTTACCTGTCCTAATGTATTTTAACAACTCCAACACCTCCTCTCCCTTAATATTAGCATGCTCCAGAACATCAACCTCACTCATATTGTCCTCACCATCATCAAGTTCCCTCTCATTGGTGAATACCGAAGAGAAGTATTCAGTGAGGACCTCGCTCACTTCCACAGCCTCCAGGCACATCTTCCCACCTTTATCTCTAATCGGTCCTACCTTCACTCCTGTCATCCTTTTTTTCTTCACATAATTGAAGAATGCCTTGGGGTTTTCCTTTACCCTACTCGCCAAGGCCTTCTCATGCCCCCTTCTTGCTCTTCTCAGCCGCTTCTTGAGCTCCTTTCTTGCTTCCCTATATTCCTCAATAGACCCAGCTGATCCTTGCTTCCTAAACCTCATGTATGCTGCCTTCTTCCTCCTGACTAGATTTTCCACCTCACTTGTCACCCATGGTTTCTTCACCCTACCATTCTTTATCGTCCTCACCGGGACAAATTTATCCCTAACACTCTGCAAGAGATCTCTAAACATCGACCACATGTCCATAGTACATTTCCCTGTAAAAACATCATCCCAATTCACACCCGCAAGGATCTAGCCTTATAGCCTCATAATTTGCCTTTCCCCAATTAAAAATTTTCCTGTCCTCTTTGATTCTATCCTTTTCCATGATAATTATAAAGGCCAGGGAGCGGTGGTCACTGTCCCCCAGATGCTCACCCACTGAGAGATCTGTGACCTGACCCAGTTCATTACCTAATACTAGATCTAGTATGGCATTCCCCCTGGTCGGCCTGTCCACATACTGTGACAGGAATCCATCCTGGACACACTTAACAAATTCTGCCCCATCTAAACCCTTAGAATTAATCAGGTGCCAATCAATATTAGGGAAGTTAAAGTCACCCATGATAACAACCCTGTTATTTTTGCACCTTTCCAAAATCTGCCTCCCAATCTGCTCCTCTGTATCTCTGCTGCTACTAGGGGGCCTATAGAATACCCCCAGTAGGGTAACTGCTCCCTTCCTGTTCCTGACTTCCACCCATATTGACTCAAAAGAGGATCCTGCTACATTACCCACCCTTTCTGTAGCTGTAATAGTATCCCTGACCAGTAATGCCACCCCTCTCCCCTTTTTCTGCCCTCTCTATCCCTTTTAAAGCACTGAAATCCAGGAATATTGAGAATCCATTCCTGCCCTGGTGCCAGCCAAGTCTCTGTAATGGCCACTACATCATAATTCCATGTATGTACCCAAGCTCTCAGTTCATCACCTTTGTTCCTGATGCTTCTTGCATTGAGGTACACACATTTCAGCCCTTCTACCTTACTGTCTCTACACCGTGTATTCTGCTTCTTTTTCCTCAAATCCTCTCTGTATGTTAGATCTGGCTTTACTCCATGCACTTCTTTCACTGCTCTATCGCTCTGGGTCCCATCCCCCTCACAAATTAGTTTAAACCCTCCCGAACCATGCTAGCAAACCTACCTGCAAGGATATTGCTCCCCCTCGAGTTCAGGTGCAACTCATCCAATCTGTACAGGACCCACCTTCCCCAGAAGAGATCCCAATGATCTAAAAATCTAAAACCCTGCTCCCTGCACCAACTCCTCAGCCATGCATTCAACTGCCATCTCCTCCAATTCTTACCGTCTCTGTCACGTTGCACTGGCAGAAATCCTGAGAACGTCACCCTTGACGTCCTGTTCTTCAGCCTTCTGCCTAATTCCCGAAACTCACACTTCAGGACCTCATCCCTCTTCCTGCCTATGTCATTGGTCCCAACATGTATCACGACTTCTGGTTGCTTTCCCTCTCGTACCAGGATGTCGTGCACCCGGTCAGAGACATCCCGGACCCTGGCACCCGGGAGGCAACAAACCATGCGGGTGTCCTTTTCACGTCCACAAAATCTCCTGTCTGCTCCCCTGACTATAGAGTCTCCAATGACGACAGCTCTCCTCTTCTCCGTCCCACCCTTCTGCACCACAGGGTCAGACTCCGTGCTAGAGGCCCTGCCACCGTGGCTCACACCTGGTCGGTCATCCCCACCGACAGTATCCAGGACGGTAAACTTATTATTCAGGGGAATGGCTACAGGGGTGCTCTGCACTACCTGTCTGCTCACCTTCGCTTTCCCCCCTCTGACTGTCACCCAACGACCTGCTTCCGACAGCCTACGTGTGACTACCTCCTTGTAGCTCTCATCTGTAACTGCCTCATTCTCCTATAGTTCTCCCATAGTCATAAGCAGCATAGTTTCCCAAATGAAGGAAATCCCTGCTATTTTCTCAATTAGGTTTTGTTCTTCAAGAGTTGTACCAAATGAGCAGCTGCCCTGATTATCCTATGGCCTAATTAACTGAACTATATTTAAAGGTGCATAATTGAAACTGAACGATTCATCTATTTAATATGCAAGTCAAATGTCCAGCTCAATGCACAATGTCACATCTGTCACTGGACAATGTGTGGAGTGCCACAGTACAATTCATTCACCAGCACCATTGTGGAGTGTTGGTGTTAAACCCTACTCCAGATCACACATGGTGCTGAATCTAAGATATTCGGGCATTCTCAACATGTAGACTTGAAGGCAAGAGGGTGCTATTGAATAAGGTGGGACATATTGGAAAAATAGTGTGCCAGTGAAGAAAGGAATTAATGTTTAAGTGGATGAAGAGGCAGCAATTTTTCCTTTAGAATTTATGTTGTGCTCAGTGGAGCTTGATGCATCCCAGAAAGTGGGACTATTTCGTAATGCTTCTGACTTGTAGATGGAAAGTTTTGAGATGATAGGCAAGCCATGGACTGCAGGATACAGTCTCTGACGTGCTCTTATGTAGATGCAGTACTCAGTGTGACTGGTCCAGTTGACTTGGTACTTGCTGTTGACTCTGGGATGTTGATAGTGGTGAATATGGCAATGATAATGTTTGAATGTCAATGGAAGTGGTTGGAGTCTGCCTTGTTAGAAATTGTCACTATTATCAATGTTACTTGCCTGTTAGAAGCCCATGCTTAAATGTTTAGGTCGTACTGTTTTCATGCAACAGAATATTGTGTTTAACATCCCCACTTCTGCCCCATTACTAGGAAGGTTATTGAAACCATCCTGAAGAAGTCTTAGTGATAGCCTGAGGCTAAGATGATTGACCTCTAGAAACTATAGCAATCCTTGTCGTAAAATGACTGCAACGACTGGAATTGTTCTGTTTTGGTGCCTATTTCAATTAATCATAGCTCTTTGATTTCATACTTTCTTTTAATGCTGCCAAAGATGGTCATTTTCAGTTGTGTTTGGACTGAATCTGGAGCAGAGTGACCAAGGACACTGAAGAGATTATTGAAAAATAAACGCCATTTAAAAGCACTGTTTGCTTTCCATCATTTATCTGTCTTTCCCAGCCTTTTTAAGCTCAATGCACACACCACCCCCCCACTAGTTTATTTGTCTTAAACCTAGCTTACACAATACTTGTGCGCTGTACAGCAGCTTCAATATCAATGTGATCCTTAAGCTTGATAGTTTTAGCAGGCATTGAATATCTGGTTCATGTTGTGACAGCAAAAGCCTCAAGTCCCCATGGGTAACAATGTCCAAGCGGTTTCTGTTTTTTTGAGTATGTGGTCCATGGCATAGAAGCTTCTTTCAACAAGGTAGGAGGATGGAAATGCAATGAAAAGCCATTTTGCTCTTCTCCAGAGACCAGGAAACTTTGTGTGACAGTGTAGCCACATACTACAAGCTGACATTTTTAAAAAGCATTTTTTGCTGCTTCTCATTCTGAATGTTGATAATTTCTTCTTGTAAGCTCTTCCTGTTCTTCCACCTTGTAATGAAATGGGTTGATTACCCAGTCCAGAACTTCCAGATTGTTCAGATCTTTGAATCAATTCTGAAAACCTTCCTTCAGTGACAGCAGGTGTAAGCAGTACTCATGTAAATTACCATCTGTGAAAGAGCACCATACTTTCCAAGCGGGGAAAATGAGAACATTCTTCTCCCAATGTTTTGCTTGTATATTTCCATTTTTCCATTAAGAGTGGACACTGCATTTTTACCTGGATTAAATTGGAAGTTCTCCCCCTGCAGTTTCATATTTAGAATGTTAATTTTGTCATACAGATTAGCTAGGTATGCCACATCTCCATGTTCCCAAGCTCTTGTCAAAAAGATCAAAGAAATGTTTTAAGCAGCAGCCTTTTGACAGCCAATGCACTTCAGTGTGAAGAAGCAAGCATTCAAACTCTTCATCATTGCTTTGGCATAACTGGCAAAATATTTTGCTATTTAATGGATGAGCTTTAATTTTGTTGATGGTAGATATTACAAGAGTCATGCTTGAAAAAAGTTGCTGGCTGAGGTTTTTGGCTGTGAGATGTTAATGATGAATTACACAATGGATTGCAAACAGACTTAGAATTTCTTTATTCATAAATGCTGCTAGACCAGTACGGCGACCTGTCATATATGGTGCTCCGTCTGTTGCACAAGAAATTGTGTTCCTAATCGGAACAATTTTATCCACAGTGTACATTTTGAGCTCCTCATAGATTGATTCTCCAGTGGTATTTGTTTTTAACTTTTTATAAAAGAGAATCTCTTCATAAACTTTTCCAATTTTGATAAACCATACATATGCCATTACCAATGCCTCATCTTGCACAGTTGACTCATCCAGTTTATCACAAATTGTTTCTTGTAACTCTATGCATAGTTGATACTCAATGTCTTCAGCTCATTGTCGATACAATGAGCTACAATTATTATTCAGAGGAATTGATCTTAAAATACTGATATCCATTTTGAGAGCAGTGGTGAGCACTTCTGATACAGCAGGCATTATTAATCTTTCACCAGTTGTATGTGATTTTCCACACTTTATTATCATTTTGAAAATGTTATAAGAAGCAATGAGACCACTAAAGATTTTTTTGCTTTCCTGGCAAATAACTCGAGTGTGCAACACTTTTCAAATGCTGCTTTCATCTTCTGGAACCGGGTTAAACCATAAGTAGCCTTTTCAGGGTGTCTTTTTACCGAAGTGTTCCTGCAATTTTGATGGTTTTGTGGAGAGTGTCTACAAATAAGACGTGGGGTGTTGCTAATCTGACAGGAATGGAATGAACCATGCTCCAGATATTTAACATTGTATTGACGCACTATCTATAGTTTCTGTTTCTTAGCAGGATTAGAATTCAAGGTTTTAATGCCTTCAGACTCCTAGAGATCGTGCCACACATCTTTATCCATCATTAATCGAGCTAAATTAGAATAACAAAATTAACCCAAACTGGGAATGCCTATTGGATGTTGACGATGGCAGCGAGTTGACACAGATGGAACAACGGTATTGGCAGGCAAAGGAACGGCAAGGCAAAGATGAAGGTGATCACAACAGTGAAAATTAAATTGACAAGGACTCAGGTTGGAATCTGAATGTTAGTTAGGATCAAGCTACAAGCTACCTTAAACTATTCAATTAGTGAAATTGACCAGTCACGAAAGATCTCAGTCCCCAAAGATGGTTCTTGACCACACGTGAAGCCAAGGTCACTTTGAGCACCTTGAGGAATCCTCAGGGTTGGCAGGTTCACCGGTTCTATTTCACTACTTGGTTCTGGCCACCACTGTATCATTGCGCAACTTTTTTTCTGTCGATTTGTAGAGAAAGTTGAGAGGATGCACTTGACTGATAAACTGTTAAATTGCATGAACTTGTTCCTTGCCACACGTCAAGGGGAACTGTTGGGCACCCTGGTTGCTAATTTATACGTCTCCAATAATGTCTGTTTGGTTAGTAAAGTTGGATGACATTGCAGCGTTTCAGACGTTATGACGACAAGTGCTTACTGCCTTCAGAGCTAAGGTTCTTCCTGTGTTTGTTTTTTGGAAGTACCTACTCTACTAAAGGTCGGTCAGTTCTCGTGCCCCAAGTTGGGGTGCTGCTTGCCACCTCCCTTAAAAGAAACTCTTGAACGCTCCCTATCTCTCCTTAAGCCCCCGTTGGGAATCACTGATTTATCTAATCAAAAATACAAGGTTAACCAGTTTGGATTTCTCTGGCTGTTAACAGAATATTTTTGGACAATTGTGCACATTTTTGGATAGATGGATGTGCTATAACCATATTTTAACAGTTGGCTTAGAAGTGGCTAGTTATGAGGTACATTTCTTCAATATTACAAGTGACATGTTTTCTGGACTATGATTTTTTTATCCAGTTCTCTTATGAATTGATGGGAGACTGGCATCCATGATGGGGGAAGTTACTATGGGAACATTGTGGTGGCTCTGTTTTGAAAGTGAACTCAATTTGTATAAAATTTTCAATCTGTACCTATGCATTATTGTTAATTTGCCACTGAAGTAGACTCTTGCTCTGTATTTTTTTTCCCCCTAAATTTGAATGTTAAATTAAGGCAAAAAAAACTTGGTCAATAATGACCCAAAATCACCAGGCTGTTTGGGGGGAAAAAAACCCATCTACTACTAACCAGACAAGTGTATTCAGAATCATACTTTGCCTAAATGCTCGATTCCATTACAGACCCCACGTATTTTTTTGTCCCATCTGCTGACATACCAAGAGGTTGCAATACAGAAATATAAAAGCTGAAGCACATTTAACAGACACTTGTAGTCACCTAGCATTTGGTCAAACATAAGTCATGGAAACTTCCCCACCAACTGCCCTCTATCCTCTGAATAAATATTCTGCATTGAATAACATTTGGAAGTAGAGCATGGAATTATTCTGGTGAGGTGGCATCTATATCAAGATTGGTCTGGCAACACCATTGACCAATCTCACAATATAATCTGTGGCAGTACTGTTATGTGAAGTGGAAGCTCAGAATTATCTTTCACAAGACATTGCTGACTATCAGTAGCTGAAATGTACTTTCCAACGATCTGCCCAGCAGATCTTTCGGAGATGTTCAAAGGGAAGTTGAGATTATTGAATAACAGATGAGAATGATTATCCAGAATCTTGTACAGGTGTCCCCCGCTTTTCAAACGTTCACTTTACGACACCTTGCTGTTACGAAAGACCTGCATTAGTTACCTGTTTTCGCTAACAGAAGGTGTTTTCATTGTTAGGAAGAAAGGCAGTGTGTGCCCCGAGCAGCCACGCTCCTCCCTCGGAACTGCATTCTAGCCAGCATTGCTTAAACACGTGCCTGTGATCATCTGTGCTTTATGTCAATTTATTTTGAGCATCCGTTAGCAAGATGAGTGCTAAGGTATCGGAAAAGCCTCAAAAAGCTCATAAGGGTGTTACACAGCGTAAAACTAGACATAATTAAGCATTTTGATTGTGGTGAACGAAGTAAGGACAATGTGAGTTTGGCTTGTGGAAGTTGACGAAGATGATGTTGAAGAGGTTTTGGCATCCCATGACCAAGAATTGATAGAGGAAGAGCTAATGCAAATGGAAAAGGAAAGGATAACAATCAAAACCGAATGCAGCAGCGAACGGACTGAAAGTGAAGTCATCTGAGAACTGAATGTGAAGCAACTGCGTGAGATTTTTGCTGCATTGACAACAATGATTGCAGAAAAGTACGACTTTAATTTTGAAAGGGTACGTAGGTTTAGGGCATATTTGCAGGATGGTTTGAGTGCTTACAAAGAACTGTATGATAGAAAAATGCACGAGGCTAGCAGTCAAGCATACTGTCGTTTTTCAAGCCTTCCACATCAGCCACAGCAGACGACGAACCTCGACCTTCAACATCAAGGCAGGCAGACATAGAAGAAAACAACAGGAATTCTGCAGATGCTGGAAATTCAAGCAACACACATCAAAGTTGCTGGTGAAGATGACCTGCCTGCCCTGATGGAAACAGACGACGATGAGATGACACCCCAGTGTCCCACCACCCCAACCTCCAACAACTCAGCCTAACACACCACCTTCAGTGTGCTCGCTGTCTTCCCAATTCCGGTAAGTGATACTACACTGTACATACATTATTTCTACTTTATATAGGCTGTATATTTTTGTGTTATTTGGTATGATTTGGCAGTTTCATAGCTTAAAGGCTACTGGAGAGAGTGTTTTTGCTGAGAATGCTTGTGTGAGATTTTCGCTACGATGGACAGTGTAATAATTGCAGAAAAGAATTTCTACTTTATATAGGCTGTGTATTTATCATATCATTCCTGCTTTTACTATATGTTACTGTTATTTTAGGTTTTATGTGTTATTTGGCATGATCTGGTAGGTTATTTTTTGGGTCTGTGAACACTCACAAATTTTTCCCATATAAATAAATGGTAATTGCTTCAGTTTACGACATTCTGGCTTACGAACCGTTTCAAAGGAACATTCTACCTTTGGATGGCGGGGGAAGCCTGTACTTGAGTTTTGGCCAAGTATAACCTAAACATAAGGTTGATTTCCTTGGTCCAATGCATCCTCTAAGCTGAGCAGGGAAAAAAATGAATTCATCAGCATACAGGAATTAGATTATAAAATATAGGAGCAGAATTAGGCCATTTGACTCATTCAGTCTGCTCAACCACTTCATCATGGCTGATCCATTTTCCCCTCAGCCCCAATCTCCTGCCTTCTCCCCGTATCCCTTCATGCCCTGATCAATCAAGAATCTATCAACCTCTGCCTTAAATATAAGCAAGCTTTATTTGTATATCACTTTTTCAAACACAAGTTCAAAGTACTCTACATAGAACAAGATTTAAAAATCAAAGATCATATATTGGCCATGTATAAAAGAACAAAATCACACAAAACGGATATGATAAATGGAAGTTAATACAGGAGGTTCTAATTAAAAGCTACAGCAAAAAGAAAAAAATTCAAATCAAGACTTGGAGCTTAAAGTTGGGGTGGACTTCAGATCCTCTGGAAGATTATTCCAGATATGTGGAGCTTAGTATTGGAGCTCATGAAGGTTCAAGAGATCAGAGATGGATTTTGGCTCTAGACCATTCAGTGCTGTATAATATTTTAACGTCAATCCTCTGATGGACAGGAAGGCAGTTTAGCGATCTGAGAAATGGAGTGATGTGTTCTACTTTCTTGGTCTTAGTGAGGACTCTAGCAGCAGTGTTCTGAATGAGCTGTAGCTGTCTGAGGGATTTTTTTATGGAGACCTGTGAAAACGCAATTACAGTAGTCAAGCCAACTCAAAATAAATGCATGGATGGCTTTTTCTCGATCTTACTGAGATAAACAGTGGCATACAAAAGTTTGGGCACCCCTGGTCAAAATTTCTGTTACTGTGAATAGCTAAGCGAGTAAAAGATGACCTGATTTCCAAAAGGCATAAAGTTAAAGATGACACATCTCTTTAATATTTTAAGCAAGATTACTTTTTTCAATTCCACCTTTTACAGTTTCAGAATACAGGTGTCCCCCGTTTTCTGAATGTTCGTTTTACGACACCTCGCTGTTATGGAAGACCTACATTAGTTACCTGTTTTTGCTAACAAGGTGTTTTCACTGTTATAAAAAAAAAGGCAGCACGCGCCCAAACAGCCAAGCTCCTCCCCCCCCCGAACTGCATTCTAGTCGCCATTGCTTAAACACATGCTTTATCTCGATTTATTTTGTGCATCCATTAGCAAGATGAGTTCCAAGGTATTGGGAAAAGCCTAAAAGAGCTCGTAAGGGTGTTACACTTAGCATAAAACTAGACATAATTAAGCGTTTCGATCGTGGTGAACGAAGTAAGGACATTGTCCGCGCGTTGAACTTGCCTGCGTCCACCATTCGCACTATTTATATGCAGAGAGAGAATTTTGAAAGCTGCCGATGTTACTGTTGGTTCTGGTCGTAGCAAAATGGTCTCTCTTAGTCGGCATCCAATAATGGATAAAATGGAAAGTCTATTGCTTGAGTGGATTGATGGGTGTACAAAGCATGGTGTTCCATTAAGACTACTTATGCTTAAGGAGAAATCAGTCAGTCTTTTTAATAAGCTGAAACAGAAAGCACTGGACGATGGTGATGAAAGTGTTGCGAAAGTGGATGGGTGGTTTGATTGGTTTCTGAGGTGAGGGCAGTTTCATAGTTTAACGTTTACCGGAGAGAGTGCTTCAGCTGATACTGAAACTGCCGAAAAGTTCCCAGCAGAACTGAGGAAAATAATTACAGAAAGTGGTTATTCGTATAAGCAAGTGTTTAACTGTGACGAAACTGCAATTTATTGAGAGTCTTCCTGATTCCGGTAAGTGAAACTACACTGTACATACATTATTTCTAGTTTATGTATGCTGTGTATTTTTATGTGTTATTTGGTATGATTTGGCAGCTTCATAGCTTAAAGGTTACTGGAGAGAGCGTTTCTGCCGAGAGCGCTTGTGTGCTGTTTCTGCCGAGTGTGCTGCTGTGAGATTTTCGCTGCGCTAGACAGTGCTGCAGAAAAGTATTTCTACTTTATGTAGGCTGTGTATTCATCATATCATTTCTGCTTTTACTATATGTTACTGTTATTTTAGGTTTTATGTGTTATTTGGCATGACTTTGTAGGTTATTTTTTGGGTTTGGGAATGCTCAAAAATTTTACCCATATTAATAAATGGTAATTGCTTATTCACTTTACGACATTTCCGGCTTACGAACCGTTTCATAGGAATGCTCTACCTTCAGACAGTGGGGGAAACCTGTAAGAAAAAAGGAAAAGGGCCCGAAGCAAAAGTTTGGGCACCCTGTATGATCAGTACTTAGTAACACCCTCTTTGGCAAGTATCACAGCTTATTAAACGTTTTCTGTTGCCAGCTAAGAGTCTTTCAATTCTTGTTTGGGGGATTTTCGCCTATTCTTCCTTGCAAAAGGCTTCTAGTTCTGTGAGATTCTTGGGCCGTCTTGCATGCATTGCTCTTTTGAGATCTATCCACAGATTTTTCGATGTTGTTTAGGTCAGGGGACTGTGAGGGCCATGGCAAAACTTCCAGCTTGCGCCTCTTGAGGTAGTCCATTGTGGATTTTGAGGTGTGTTTAGGATCATTATCCTGTTGTAGAAGCCATCTTTTCATCTTCAGCTTTTTTTTTACAGACGGTGTGATGTTTGCTTCCAGAATTTCCTGGTATTTCATTCTTCCCTCTACCAGTGAAATGTTCCCTGTACCACAGGCTGCAACACAAGCCCAAAGCATGATCTATCCACCCTCATGCTTAACAGGTGGCGAGGTGTTCTTTTCATGAAATTCTGCACCCTTTTTTCTCCAAACGTACCTTTGCTCATTGCGGCCAGAAAGTTCTATTTTAACTTCATCAGTCCACAGGACTTGTTTTCAAAATGCAACAGGCTTGTTTAGATGTTCCTTTGCAAACTTCTGACGCTGAATTTTGTGGTGAAGACGCAGGAAAGGTTTTCTTCTGATGACTCTTCCATGAAGGTCATATTTGTGCAGGTGTCGCTGCACAGTAGAACAGTGCACCACCACTCCAGAGTCTGCTAAATCTTCCTAAAGGTCTTTTGCAGTCAAACGGGGGTTTTGATTTGCCTCTCTAGCAATCCTACGAGCAGTTCTCTCGGAAAGTTTCCAGACCTCAACTTGACCTCCAGCATTTCTTAATTACATTACAAACCTAGCAAATGGCTACCTGAAGATGCTTTGCTATCTTCTTGCAGCATTCTCCTGCTTTGTGGGCATCATTTATTTTAATTTTCAGAGTGCTAGGCAGCTGCTTAGAGGGGCCCGTGGCTGCTGATTGTTGGGACAAGGTTTAAGGAGTCAGGGTATTTACAAAGCTTTGAAATTTGCATCATCTGGCCTTTCCTAACGGTGATTGTGAACAAGCGATAGCCCTAACAAGCTAATGGAAGGTCTGTGACCATGGTAAAAGTTATCTGAGAGCTCAGATCTCTTGGGGTGTCCAAACTTTTGCATGGTGCTCCTTTCCTTTTTTTTCAACTCTAAAATTGTACAAAACAAAAGTAATACACTAAATTTGCTTAAAATGTTGAAAAGAATGTTTCATCTTTAACTTTATGACTTTGAGATCAATTCATCTTCTACTCAGTCACTTTTCTATTCGCAGTAACAGAAATTTTGACCGGGGTGCCCAAACTTTTGCATGCCACTGTAAGCCCTTTTAACACTACTTTTTAAATGGTGGTAGGCTGACTTTGTAATTGTTTTAATGTGCCAATTAAAATTTAAGTCAGAGACCATCACAACACCAAGGTTTGTGGTCTATAACGACAGGCATTCTAAGTGAGCACTGACTTTTAACCATTCTTTTCCGGCACCAAAAATAAAGAGAAAACTGAAATAATTGTTTAACTGGAGAAAATTCTGGCTCATGTGATCAGTAATTCAATAGTGATTATATGGAACCATAGTCATTTGATGACGTTGTTACATAAATCTTAGTGTTATCTGCGTAATTAAGGTAAGATGTTTTGTTATCATGATTTAAATTAGAGGGAGCATGTAAATGTTAAACAGAGGCCTTGAGGCAGTCCACATGTTCGGTCAGATATGCAGCTACCAATCAGTACAAAATAGTTTCTGTCCTGTAAATATGATTTAGTTTAGGGTTGTACTGGAAAGTGCCACCCAGACTTGGCTTCTACATAATGACTTGGCTACATAATGACCACAGCTGCATGTGGCAAAGAATTCTACAGATTACCCCTCTCTGGCTAAATAAATTCCTCCTCATCTCTGTTCTAAAAGGTTGCCCCTCTATTCTGAGGCTATGTCCTCTTAGTCTTAGACTCTCCCACCATAGGAAACATCCTCTCCACAGCCACTCTATCAAAGCCTTCAATGAGGTCACCCCTCATTCTTCTAAGTTCCAGTGAATACAGGCCCAGAGCCATCTGATGTTCTTCATATGAGAAGCCATTCAATCCTGAAATCATTTTTGTGAACCTCCTTTGAACTCTGTCCAGTTTCAGCTCATCCTTTCTAAGATAAGGGGTCCAAAACTGCTCACAACACTGCAAGTGAGGCCTCACCAGTGTTCTTTTCAGTTTTGCTTTTATATTCCAGTCCTCTTAAAATTAATGTTAACAATGCATTTGCCTTTCTCACCATAAACTCAACCTGCAAACTAACCATTAGGAAATCCTAGACAAGGACTCCCAGGTCCTCTTGCATTTAGATTTTGTGTATTTTCTCTCTATTTAGAAAATATTCAACCCTTTCATTTTTTCTACAAAAGTACATAACCATACACTCCCATCTGTCATTTCTGTGCCCATTCTCCTAATCTGTCTAAGCCCTGCTGTAGACTCCACTTCAAAACTACCTGCCCCTCCACCTATCTTCATATCATCTGCAAACTTTGCCACAAAGCCATCAATTCTATCATCCAAATTATTGACATATAAAGTAAAAAGAATCAGTGCCAACACAGACCCCTGAGGAACACCACTCGTCACTAGCAGCCAACCAGAAAAGGCTCCCATTATTCCTTCTCTTTGCCCCCTGCCAGTCAGCCACTGCTTTATGCATGCTAGAATGGCTCCCGTAATACCATGGGCTCGAAGCTTGTTAAGCAGCCTCATGTGGCACCTTGTTAAAGGCCTGAAAACCCAACATCAACTGTTATTTTTTTCCCTTTGTCAATCCTGCTTGATACTACTTTAAAGAATCCCAACCGATTCATCAGGCAAGATTTTCCCTTGAGGAAACCATGCTGACTACAGCCCATTTTATCATGTGCCTCGGGTACCCTGAGACCTCATCTTTAATAATCAACTGCAACATCTCTCAGCCACTGAGGTCAGACTAACTGGCCTATAGTTTCCTTTCTTCTACATCTGTCCCTTTCTTGAAGACATTTGCAATATTCCAGTCTTCCTGAACCATTCCAGAATCTAGTGATTCTTGAAAGATCATTATTAATACCACCATAATCTCTTCTGCCTCCTCCTTTAGAACTCTGGGGTGTACACCACCTGGTCCAGGGGACTTATCTACCTTCAGACTTCCAGTTTCCCAACAACCTTCTCTCTAGTAATGGTAACCTCGCACACTTCATGCCCCCGACACCTGGAACTTCCATCATACTGCAAGTGCCTTCCACAGTGAAGAATAGTTGGAATCTAAAATGCCATCAAGAGTCCAGCTGTTCCTTTTCATAAGCACCTGCTTTCTTGCATCGCAGTTTTGTAAATTGTTTGCTTTTGTTTGATACCCATTTGCTTTTGTAATTCAATATGGACCATTGTGTTGTATATAATGAAGAACCAAGTCTTGCCTTGGCAACTATCTGCCAATTTTTAAAAGTAACAGACCACAATTGAGCCTATAATGGACACAGCCAAAAATTTGGGTTAGTGTTGCCAAAAATACAGGTTAAGTGCCTACTCTTGACCTAAATACACTTGCAATTTAAGCAACTGCTAATGTTAAATTTTTGCAATAGAACTGTAATCCAACTCTGAAAATGATACTAATTTTAAAAATTGTATTTCTTTCATGGTAGGAAACTTCACATGAAACTAAAGTTTGGCCTCTGGCCAGATCATTTTTTATTTCCACAAAATTAGAATGGTTTAATACTTGGATATTTAGAAATGTACTTTAGAGACTATCAAGAAAGATTTTCAAGCAAACCTGATTTCAATGTATTAACAGAAAAGGTATTGAAGGCTGACTAAACCAACATTCAATGGACTTTAGCAGCATGAGGTTTTGTATGTAAACAATCTGGCTAGTAGTGTTTATTGCCTCTTGTGTTGCAAGGACAGAATATTTTCAACCGTCTTTTAATATTATTAAGTAATAAACCTGCGACCCACAAAACTGTAGTTGATTTTTTAAAAAAATATTTTGTTTAAATATTTGCTTTGTTTGGGAACAGGAGTGAAAGCCATGCTGTAATTTCAAAACAAACTAAATTATGTAGTAACCCAAAACAATTGAACCCTAGTATTAGATTCTTCCAGAGTGTTGTTAAACTTGTGGATCCTGTCATGTTTGATTATAATCTGTTACCATAGTGCATAAACAGTACTAGGTTTATGTAGCAGAAATCAGATGCAATAACATGAATAATTATCGACCTAAACGACACTCCAGTCAGATAAATAAGGTGGTTTGAAATATGTTTTACAACCAAATCTGCAAGGCAGTTTAAATTGCTTTAATTTTGCAAATGATTTTCATCTGGTCAGAAAAGGACTGCTGCTTTAACTTTTGCAGAGTTGGCCAGTTTCACATGCAATGTGTAAAGCAGTTCTGGTGAATGTGCCATTAAGTAAATATTTTAATCAGGAGGTTTAAACAGGTGGCACCTGTGCTTCATATTTTTCTCTTTTGCTGTGAAAATGAAGTTCTCATTTGGGTCTTGTCAAAATATTTAGTTTTAATTGTTTTATGGCAATGAAGCCACTACTAGGATTCCTTCTCTTCTAGATATCTCGCAAATGCAAATGAGGCCTTCAAACTCTGAAGCAGTCACCATATGTTAAAATGTACTGTATTAATCAAAGCTTGTGGTTGACTTTCCTTATTAAAGTTTAAGTTCTGTTTGGAAGCTGTTTGCATTCTAATTGCTACTACTGGTTAATATTGAATTACAAAAGAAATAATTGTGCTTGCTTTTTGTGTGGAATTTGCCTCCAGGAAGATGGATCTGTGACTGTGAAAGGATGCATCACTGGACTGACTCCTGGAAAACATGGATTTCACGTTCATGCTTATGGGGATAATACAAATGGTATGGACTGAATTTTGAATAATTGTAAATAATGCCAATCAGAATCTCAGAACCTTGGTTCTCAAGGGATATTGGAACTCTGATAAAAAGGAAAAGGGAGATGTATGACATGTATAGGAAACAGGGAGCAAATAAGGTCCTTGAGTATAAAATTGCAAAAAAAAAACCTTAAGAAAGAAATTAGGGCTAAAAGAAGACATGAGGTTGCTTTGGCAGTCAAGGTGAAGGATAATCCAAAGAGCTTCTATGAGTATATTAAGAGCAAAAGGATAGTAAGGGATAAAATTGGTCCTCTTGAAGATCAGAGTGGTTGGCTATGTATGGAACCAAAAGAAATGGGGGAGATCTTAAATGGGTTTTTTGCGTCTGTATTTACTAAGGAAACTGGCATGGAGTCAATGGAAATAAGGCAAACAAGTAGTGAGGTCATGGAACCTATACAGATTGAGGAGGAGGAGGTGCTTGCTATCTTGAGGCAAATCAGAGTAGATAAATCCCCAGGACCTGACAGGGTATTCCCTCGGACCTTGAAGGAGACTAGTGTTGAAATTGCAGGGGCCCTGGCAGATATATTTAAAATATCGGTATCTACGGTTGAGGTGATCGGAGGATAGCTCATGTTGTTCTGTTGTTTAAAAAAAGGCTCTAAAAGTAATCCGGGAAATTATAGGCCGGTAAATTTGACATTGGTAGTAGGTAAATTATTGGAAGGAGTACTAAGAGATAGGATCTACAAGTATTTGGATAGACAGGGACTTATTAGGGAGAGTCAACATGGCTTTGTGCGTGATAGGTCATGCTTAACAAATCTGTTAAGAGTTTTTCGAGGAGGTTACCAGGAAAGTGGATGAAGGGAAGGCAGTGGATGTTGTCTATGTGGACTTCAGTAAGGCCTTTGACAAGGTCCCACATGGAAGGTTAGTTAGGAAGATTCAGTCGCTAGGTATACGTGGAGAGGTAGTAAATTGGATTAGACATTGGCTCAGTGGAAGAAGCCAGAGAGTGGTAGTGGAGGATTGCTTCTCTGAGTGGGGGCCTGTGACTAGTGGTGTGCCACAAAGATCAGTGCTGGGTCCATTGTTACTTGTCATCTGTATCAATGATCTGGATGATAATGTGATAAGTTGAATCAGCAAATTTGCTGATGATACAAAGATTGGAGGTGTAGTGGACAGTGAGGAAGGTTTTCAAAGCTTGCAGAGGGATTTGGGCCAGCTGGAAAAATCGGCTGAAAAATGGCAGATGGAGTTTAATACAGACAAGTGTGAGGTATTGCACTTTGGAAGAACAAACCAAGGTAGAACATATAAGGTAAATGGTAGGGCACTGAGGAGTGCAGTAGGACAGAGGGATGTGGGAATACAGATACAAAATTCCCTAAAGGTGGTGTCACAGATAGATATGGCCATAGAGAGAGCTTTTGGTACATTGGCCTTTATAAATCAAAGTTGAGTATAAGAGTTGGAATGTTATAGTGAGGTTGTATAAGGCATTGGTGAGGCTGAATTTGGAGTATTGTGTGCAGTTTTGGTCACCAAATTACAGGAAGGATATTAATAAGGTTGAAAGAGTGCAGAGGTGGTTTACAAAGATGTTGCTGGGACTTGAGAAAGTGAGTTACAGAGAAAGGTTGAATAGATTAGGACTTTATTCCCCGGAGTGTAGAAGAATGAGGGGAGATTTGATAGAGGTATATAAAATTATGATGGGTATAGATAGAGTGAATGCAAGCAGGCTTTTTGAGGCTAGGGGAGAAAAAAACCAGAGGACATGGGTTAAGGGTGAAAGGAGAAAAGTTTAAAGGGGACATGGTGCGGGGGGGGGGGCTTCTTCACACAGAGTGGTGGGAGTGTGGAATGACCTGCCTGTTGAAGTGGTAAATGCGGGCTCACGTTTTAACATTTAAGAAAAACTTGGACAGGTTCATGGATGAGAGGTGTATGGAAGGATATGGTCCAGGTGCAGGTCAGTGGGACAAGGCAGAAAAATGGTTTGGTACAGCCAAGAAGGGCCAAAAGGCCTGTTTCTGTGCTGTAATTTTTTATGCTTCTAACCAGGTTTAATGTTGCTGGCATGTGTTGTGAAATCAGTTTTGCAGCAGCCATGCATTGCAATATATAATTAAATTTTAAATTTCAATGAAGAGTGTGCGATGAGGTAGCAATAAAAGGAGGGCATGTATGTGATGGGGGTCCTTAATGAAGGATGCATCCTTTTTGAGGCATCATCTTTTTAAAGTGTCCTGGCTGCCAGGAAGACTAGTGCCTGTGATTGAGCTGGAGAGTTTACAACTTTCTGCAGTTTTTCCTGATCCTGTGCAATTGCCCCTCCATTCCAGAAGGTGATGCAACCAGTTACAAGCTGTGATACATGGTACATCTGTTGGAATTTGCAAGGAACTTTGACATACCAATATTTCTCAACCTTCTACGAAATGTAGCTGCTGTGCCTTCTTTGTAATTGCTTCAAACATGTTGGGGTCCAGACTAGATTCTTGGACATGTTGACACCCAGGAACTTGAAACTGCTCATCCTTTCCACTTCTGATTCCTTGGTAGTGACTGGTGTGTGTATTCCCTTGACTTCCTCATCCTGAAGTGTACAATCAACTTCTTGGTCTTACTGATAAGTGCAACATACTCAACCAGCTGATCTACCTCTTGTCACTATCTGAAATTCTGCCAGTTGTGTTGTCGGCAAATTTACAGGTGGTGCTTGTGCAGTACCTAGCCACACAACCTTGGATGTACAAACCCCATTTCCAGAAAAGTTGGGATATTTTCCAAAATGCAATAAAAACAAAAATCTGTGATATGTTAATTCACGTGAACCTTTATTTAACTGACAAAAGTACAAAGAAAAGATTTTCAATAGTTTTACTGACCAACTTAATTGTATTTTGTAAACATACACAAATTTAGAATTTGATTGCTGCAACACACTCAACAAAAGTTGGGACAGAGGCATGTTTACCATTGTGTTACATCACCTTTCCTGTTAATAACACATTTTAATCGTTTTGGACTGAGGATACTAATTGTAGTAGATTTGCAATTGGAAATTTTGTCCATTCTTGCATGATACAAGACTTAAGCTGCTCAACAGTCCGTGGTCTCCGTTGTCTGATTCTCCTCTTCATGATGCGCTATACATTTTCGATAGGAGGTAGATCTGGACTGGCAGCAGGCCAGTCAAGCACACACACTCTGTGTCTACAAAGCCACGCTGTTGCAGCCCATGCAGAATGTAGTCTGGCATTGTCCTGCTGAAATAAGCATGGACGTCCCGGTAAGAGACGTCGCCTTGATGGCAACGTATGTCTCTCTAAGATCCTAATATACGCCCCAGAGTCAATGGTACCTTCACATACATGCAACTCACCCATGCCGTGGGCACTGATGCACCCCCATACTATCACAGATGCTGGCTTTTGCACCTTTTGCTGATAACAATCTGGATAGTCGTTTTCATCTTTGGCACGGAGAACTCGACGCCTGTTTTTTTCCAAAAACTAACTGAAATGTGGACTCATCTGACCACAGCACACGGTTCCACAGTCTTTCGGTCCATCTGAGATGAGCTTGGGCCCAGAGAACTCGCCGGCGTTTCTGTATAGAGTTGATGTATGGCTTCCTCCTTGCGTAATACAGTTTCAAGTTGCATTTCTGGATGCAGCGACAGACTGTGTTGAGTGACAATGGTTTTCGGAAGTACTGCCGAGCCCAGGTGGCTATAATTGTCACAGTAGCACGATAGTTTCTTAGGCAGTGCCGCCTGAGGGCTCAAAGATCACGTGCATTCAACAGTGGTTTCCGACCTTGCCCTTTACGCACTGAGATGTCTCTGAATTCTCTGAATCTTTTCACAATGTTATGTACTGTAGATGTTGAAAGACCTAAATTCTCTGAAATCTTGCGTTGAGAAATGTTCCTTTTGAACTGACTAACAATTCTCTCATGAATTTTGGCACAAAGGGGTGAGCCACGACCCATCCTTGCTTGCAAAGACTGAGCCTTTGATGGATGCTACTTTTATACCCAGACATGACATCTCACCTGCTACCAATTAGCCTGCTTAATGTGGAGTCTTCCAAACCGGTGTTACTTGAATATTCTGTGCACTTTTCAATCTTATTTTAACTCTGTCCCAACTTTTGTTGAGTGTGTTGCAGCCATCAAATTCTAAATTTGTGTATGTTTACAAAATACAATTAAGTTGGTCAATAAAACTATTGAAAATCTTTTCTTTGTACTTTTGTCAGTTAAATAAAGGTTCACGTGAATTAACATACCACAGATTTTTGTTTTTATTGCATTTTGGAAAATATCCCAACTGTTCTGGAAATGGGGTTTGTAGAAAATACAGCAGAGGGCGAAGCAGTTATGCTCAAGGTGCGTTCCAGTGTTCTAAAGAATCACCTCAATTGATGAAGCACAAAAAATTGCAGTGTCTTTTGTCTCTTTTTGAGACCAGAAGGCACCAAGTAAAACTTAAGACCCGAGTATGGTACATCCAGACAAAAATTGGTCTCATCAGTCAAAAGTTCAAAACCAGAATAGTTCCTTTACTGGAGTTCGCCATGAAAATACTGGGAACTGTCTCCAGCATTGTTGGATAGGGTTGGATATTTTGAAATAGTGTGGAAATTGATTCTTTTGTAAATATTACATAAGGTTAATTGGGGAAAATTAACATCACCAGAAATTGGTGTGAAAGAGGGAGGAAAGTAAAGCTGTAACTAATTCATTGGGCTATGAGTATACAGTTCAAATGAGTCAAGCATTTGTAATACCATTATCTGGGCATTTGGGGAGGGGAGCAATTTTAAAATTCAGTTGTCAAATTTTAGAATAGTATTACAGCACTGCTGCAAAAAGTTATCACTGTGGGTCAAGGATTTCTTTATACTCTATTTTTAATCAGGGATGGTAGTGACACATCTATTACCATGTGCTCTTGGCAGAGAAGCCCTAGTACAAAGATCGAAGGGGGGAGGGTCCAAGATGATGGGGAAACAAATCTGTGTTTTTCTTTTACTTGGCTTTTTTCATAGACATGGTACATGCACTTTGCATCCTCTTCTCATCATAATTAGCTGCAGAATGAAAGACTAAAGCCAAATTCCAGAATGTGTTGTGGCTTTTTTTTTTGAAAATAGCTGGTTCTTAATTCCAGTTGTATTAAATAACTCTATATGTTAATGAACCAAAGAATTAGATTTACATTAAATTCGAGATTGAAATTGGTTTTCATTAACTAACTACCGACAATGTATATATAGAATATTGGTGACTAAGCCACACGTGCCATGGTGAGAAAATATCAACAGGATAAATGAACGTTTATCTTTAAACTTGGAAATGGTTATTTTGATGTTCTGCTGACCTGTAGAAGAATTCTGTGTTTTAAAGTTAGTCACAGCTTTCCCTAGCATCAAAAGACTGCCGGGGGGGGGCGGGCAGGGGGGGAGCTTCTGGCACCCAGTCCATTACAGCAGTCCTCGAGCTTGAATTTATTAGCTACCCTTATCTTTGTCTTTTTTGCTTTCTCAGATCTCTAACCTTTTGTCCCACTATTTGATTCCAAGTCCAAATGTACATGTATTTTGCCACTTTTTTTTTTAAACTCAGCATAACTGAAAGGTTAGTGATAAATTAAGTATTGTATGCCTTGTGTAGATATACTAACTTTTTGGTGATAGATTCATTATGCTGTATTTATTTACATGATAGGTTGTATCAGCGCAGGACCACACTATAATCCTTTTAATAAAAAGCATGGCGGACCAGATGACGTAGAAAGGTGAGCCTCTCGATGCACTTTATATGGAACATGCTCTTTTAGAGGCGAAGAATGTCTTTTTAACTGTTAGGTCTAGCTAAGTTAGAGTATTGTGAACATTTCAGGTGGGCCTATTTATTGCCTTTGCTCAAGATAATTTTATTCATTTTAACTAATTACTACTTTGACAATTTCAGTGTTTTTATTTTGTACTAGATTATGAAGTCACGTAGTCCTCTTTTATTGTCATTCAGTAATGCATGCATTAAGAAATGATACAATATTTCCTCCAGTGTGGTATCACAAAACACAGGCCAGACCAAGACTGGAAAAACTGACAAAACCACATAATTATAACATATAGTTACAAACAGTGCAACAATACATAACTTGATGAAGAAGTCCATGAGCACAGTAAAGTCTCTCAAATGTCTCACATCTCACGCAGACGGGAGAAGGAAGAAAAACTCTTCCTGCCATGCCGACCATAATCCGACTCTGAGGCATCCGAAAACTTAGAGCTCTGATCAGCTCTCCGACACCGAGTACTGAGCGCCATCTCTGTCCGAACGATTCGACCTCCTTCTCGGTCGCCAAAAGCAGGCAAGGCCGGGGATTTTGAGGCCTACCCTCCGAAAGATTCCCGAGCACGCAGTAACGACAGCAGCAAACGAGCGTTTCAGAAATTTCTCCATATGTTCCTCTGTGCTTTCACGTCCATTCTCCATCAAATCAGAATTGTCCATGGCCCCCTATTTAACAGATATGATTATTGCTAATTGCAATACTCTGTTCCTTTGTTTCTATGAGGAACTAGCATGTGCATCAAAATTTGTATAATACTTAAGTACTTACAAATAAGTAAAAGTTTCACTCCGCAAGTGGAAGACCACCAATTTCAGTATCCAGCCACCTCCCCATGACATTGTATAGCTTGGTGATATGGTGAAAATTATCAACAGTTGTTGAACCTAAGCAATCACATACAGTGCTCCAATACCAAGCAGAGGCTTGCTGGTATAGCAAACAACCCAAAACTTAACTCCCTATAGCCCAACCCCATCTAAGTAAGCAAGGTTTGAGTCCATCTAGAAAAAAAGAGGGCAGCAGGGAATTGCAAATGCCACCACATGACCACTAGATTCTTCACTAGCCGAACAATATTCTGACTTGAAATAGTACTATTCCCCTATTATTGTGTTAAAATCTAAGATCCACCGCCTTGTGGGCAGCCTCGGGAGAGACGAAGGTTACGGGAGTAAATTCAGGCTGCAACTCTGGAATGAAGCCCCTAAGGTGGTTGGACGTCATTGAACATTCTTCCAGCAGCATTCTTCCAACGTATTGAAATGTAGAAACATAGAAAAACTACAGCACAATACAGAACTTTTGGCCCACAATGCTGTGCTGAACAAGAAATTATCTACGGTTACTCATTGCCCTGTATACTGGGATTAGTAGTCGTCCCTGTCCTGCCTGCAACTGGTCCAGAATGCTGCAGTCAGGCTCCTGACAGGTGCCCGGAAGAGGGACCATATTACTTCTATCCTGGCCTCTCTCCACTGGCTACCAGTATGGTTTAGAATTGATTTTAAGGTTCTCCTGTTTGCTTATAAAGCCCTAAGTGGGCTGGCCGCCTCCTATATCGCAGACCTTCTAACCCCTTATTCTACTTCCAGGTCCCTCAGGTCAGCTGACTTGGGGTTCCTGGCTGTCCCGCGATCTAAATTTAAGTTCAGGGGTGACCGCACCTTTGCTGCTGTAGCCCCTAGACTGTGGAACAGCATTCCCCTCCCTATCAGATCTGTCCCCTCCATTGACTCTTTTAAGTCCAAGCTCAAAACTTACCTTTATTCACTAGCATTTGATGTGGCTGATTTTTGGCTTGTGCCTAGGCTCATGTGTTGTTTATTTTGTGCCTATAAGCTGCGTGCCTTGTTGTTTATATCTGTTTCTTGAATTTGTGAATTTAGCTACCTGTTATGGTTTGTACAGCACTTTGGTCAACATGGGTTGTTTTAAAATGTGCTTTATAAATAAATTTGACTTGACTCTATTTTTCTAAGCTCTATGTACCGATCCAGGAGTCTCTTAAAGGACCCTATCGTATCCCCCTCCACCACCATCACCAGCAGCCCATTCCACGCACTCACCACTCTGCGTTTTTAAAATAAAGTTGCCCCTGACATCTCCTCTGTACCTACTTACAAACACCTTAAAACTATGCCCTCTCGTGATAGCCATTTCAGCCCTAGGGAAAAAGCCTCTGACTATCCACACAATCAACAATTGCTTCATAAGCTTTCCTTTGGACTACAGTGGTGAGGCCGAAGGGGATCTCGATGGCTGAGCATCTCGGGGTTTCCATACCTTCCAGCAGGCTTGTGGTGATGATCCTCACCCATTGTCCTTTGAGACAGACAGATGCCCACCAACCAACCAACCAAAATCCAAGATGGTGACCAGAGCTACTTAAGAAGATAGCTCATAACTTAAATTGTATGTAAGAATTACGTCCCATTTCCCAGTAACACTCAGAATGAAAGACATTAAGACAAAAGCAGTAGGTATAGATTTGTCATTGGATCTTGTTTAAGACTGCCTGGCTAGGAAGTCTATTCTTGTTGGTTTTAAATATGAAATCGATTAACATTTGATTGTTGCCTGTACAGGACATTTGACTACTTTGATTTTTGCCTTGTCACATTTTCTGCAATTTTTTCAAATGTAATTTCCACTGAATTCAAAGCTAACACACTAGAATATCAGTGTAAGTGTTTGTCCTCCAGATTGTATATTGTGCTGCACTAATAAGTGATTTGTATTAAGTTATTTTAAAGGCTGATTCACTAAACATCTCTGGAATATCTTCTGCGTTTGAATGTTAAGAATTGGATAACAGTATGTTTTTATATATATATTTTTCCTTAAAAGCATGAAGGTAATTATATGAAATAGCTTGTATTAAATTGCAACTTACTACCAACATGAAGTGCTGCTTGGTTGCTGTAATGCTTTTTCACATGTTTTAGTTTCAAAACAAAGTTCAATCAATAATTATGTAATTCATTATAGACATGTTGGTGATCTTGGCAATGTTGTGGCTGATAACAGCGGTAAAGCCAAATTTGAAATAAAGGATAAAATGCTCAGTCTATCAGGAGAACTGTCCATCATTGGACGTACACTTGTGGTAAGTATTCAGACTTGTGAAATAATTATTGTAATTAATAAATAGCTGTGATTCAAGCATGTAAACAAACCACAGATGCCTTGCTGATGAACTAACCACAGTTCTATTAAGTTGATTGATAGCTGCTTTTTTTTTTGGAACATTTGTGAATCTAAATCTTTTAAAATCTTCCTGTTGTACTTGGCGGAGTAAAGACTGGAAAGAAGTTGCAGCCATGACTTAGTAACAAATGAACTTCCAAACTTATTAAAGTGTGAAGTGAGACTTGACATTATTCTGACCATTTGCATGCCATGAATACAGCCATGTTGAGCAATCGGATCGATAACTTTTCTTGGAATTTGCATTAACAAATTGAGCTTGGAAGTTGCATAGTTTATAATCTGCCCTTTCAAATTGAATAAAAAAGATGGTCACAAACCTAATGCTGATTAAATGCAACTGTAATATTTGAGTTAGCATGTTTTGTGCAGTATTTCAGACTTTATTGGCTGCAAAACACCTTGGGATTTTAAGGAGCTACATAAGCACACTTGTTATTACTGTACCTCCTGTAAGAATATAAATGCCCTTTCCATGTTATGCTGTTATTTTTGTGCTCTTTTTTAAAGATTCACGAGAAAGAAGATGACTTGGGCAAAGGGGGAGATGAAGAAAGCACCCGAACTGGAAATGCTGGAGGACGCTTAGCCTGTGGAGTGATTGGAATTGCCAATGCTTGAAATTTGATCTCTCTTGGATAGGGGTGGTAAATAGTGCATAACTTTTCTTTAGGTCGGCAAACTAAACCTATCACTAGCTAATAGTTGAATTACAGCAATTTTGAACTTCACATTATACTCTATAAAACTGAAGTATGCCATTTGATCCAAATTAGTGAGGCTGTGCTTTCAATACTTTAAAGGTGCAGTGGATAAATCCTAGCTACAGGAACTCCAGCTTTCTGTTGGATATTGATTGTTGACATTTTTTGTTTGAAGAATATACAAGATGTACCTGACTATATGGAAGCACTGAATAATACGTTGTCAAATAAATCGAGAAGTGTCCTTGGCTCTAAGTTATTGGAATGTACAGAGACCTGACCTTGTGTAAAGGTATTGCAGACAGTAAACTGCTTTCTCATTACACTATGAAGTTGAAAGGCAAACAAAAAACTAATCTTTAACGCTTTCAATTTGGATGCTTAAATTATTTAACACTTCTGTATTTTGACTAACTTTTCCATCCAGCTATCGATGACTGACCTTTGGACTGCAGAGGAATGTGTACAGTGATCTCAGATGACTAGTTCCAGTCTATTATTTCGACACATCAGCACATGTACAGGTTGTTTTCCTAAGCAATCTGTACATTTAGGTTGTTTAGGAAAGAAGGAGCCATTTGTCTCCATTGCCTGTCATAAACATTACCACTCTCCACAACCTTTGCTTGAGTTTGAACTGGAGAACTATTGTTGACTGAGCTAAAGATCTACTCACCGATTAAAATTATGTCATTGAAGTTTGTATCTGCTTATGTTCCTTCCCTGGCTAAATGCTGAAACCATCTTTACCCATTACTCAAAATGAAATGGACCAAGAGTACTTTTATTTCAAATTCTTGTGAAGGTCAAGTTTCTAAATGGCTTACTCCTTCTCCAATTCTGTATTTTGCCAAATCAGGCTCTTCAAAGACATCATGGTGTTTAGTTCTTGAATCTTGAAGGTTTAGAATGTGAATGGTGGCAGGAAAATAAAATATTTAGGTACAGCAATAGCACATCTACACATGGTTTGGATAATCCTATTTATTCAGTCAGGGTTTCTCTGTCCCCTAATGCAATAGTGTAATATAAATATTTCATTCATGTGGTGGTGTGGGAGAGTTTTTAAAGTGGGGGGGGGAGCTGTTGCACAGGGGCATTTCTTTACTCTTTACCTTGGAAGTCCAGGTCCAGTTCTATGAACAAGCGTCATAACTGAGGTCTTGGTTGCATTGGGTGTCCATGACCTTTTCTGGGCCTTGTCCTCCCTTTTGCTCTCCCCAGAACATTGCAGAGCTGCTTTCCTGGCTGTTGGATCTCACTGTAGATCTCATCCACCCAGTCCACTGGAGCTGGCTTTGCGTGCAAGGACAGGCACGCCTGTATCTCCAGGGAATGAGGCCGCCGACTACCCTCATGTAGTTTAACCCATCTGTTGGAAGTGGTGTACTGGCATGTGGCTGCTGTCACATGCAAACAGCTACTTGGAACCACAGCTGAGAGCCATACATGCAATGGGGACCGAAGGTGAGTGAGCTGCCCGGGAATGGACATGACAAGCCCCTTCACCAGAAGTGCTACCCCTCCCTGGACACCCCACTCATATGACAACTAATTAAACACCTAGTACAAACGCAGACCTTGAAAGTGATTAACTGTCTTTGTTTTGGGTCAAAGAATTCGTCATAAGAACTGGAAAAGTGAGTGTTTTAGGAAGGAATAGGTGGAGCAAAGAGGGAAATATTTACTCCCAGTATTTGATACAAAGTGAGAAAGGGGTCAGAGTCTGAACAAAAGTCAAGTACTAGTAATGGAAGCCTAGGCTGATTGGCAGTATGCTGCGAGGAGGATCAACCTACTTTTAGTTTCTTTAATATAGATGAGCCCTTGTCATTAGCACTGATAATCAGGATTAAACATTATACAGTGCCACAACTTGCTAGCCCTAATCCATACATAACATCTTTTGGAATTTGGGAGGAAACCACATCATCTGGTTTCGGAAACATGCTGCCACTGTGAGAACATACAAGCTCCTTACAGACAGTGGTGGAATTTAATCCTGATCTTGCAGTCACTGTTGCTGTGAAGTATTATGCTAACTGTCATGCAACCATACAGCCCCGACTACAATCAATACAGTACACACGACTGGAAAAAGTGCCAGTCAATCAGAAGGAATCTTGGGTTTCTCTCCATCAGTTCTTCCCCTTTGTTTACAAGTTTAATTATCTTTCAACCACATATGAATATTGCCAAATGAAACTGTTCCACTGGGATACTGACAGCACACAACATTGCACATATAGTGAATTTAAAACGCAAACACAAGGAAATCTGCAGATTTGTCCTGATGAAGGGTCTCAGCCCCAAATGTTGACTGTACCTCTTCCTGGAGATGCTGCCTGGCCTGCTGCGTTCACCGGCAACTTTTATATGTGTTGATTGCACATATAGTTATGATTTCAGGAAAAAAAAGTCACAAAGAAAAATAATATAGTCTAAGTCCCTGAGTGGCATGACTGTTGTATTCTGGTCCAGCCTGTTCTTCCACCGAGTGAGCAATGGAGGATAGTGTCTTTTTCTACCTGAGTTTCATCACCCAAGTTACAGAGAAAGGTTGAACAAGTTGGGTCTTTATTCTTTGGAATGTAGAAGGTTGAGAGGGGACTTGATAGGGGTATTTAAAATTATGAGGGGGATAGATAGAATTGATGTGGATAGGCTTTTTCCATTGAGAGTGGGGGATGATTCAAACAAGAGGACATGAGTTGAGAGTTAAAGAGCAAAAGTTTAGGGGTAACATGAGGGGGAACTTCTTTACTTAGAGAGTAGTAGCTGTGTGGAATGAGCTTCCAGCAGAAGTAGTTGAGGCATGTTCGATGTTTAAAGTTAAGTTGGACAATTATATGGACAGGAAAGGAATGGAGGGTTAAGGGCTGAGTGCAGGTCGGTGGGACTAGGTGAGAGAGTTCGGCACGGACTAGAAGGGCCGAGATGGCCTTTTTCCGTGCTGTAATTGTTATACGGTTATCATATCAGTCTTTACAGGTGCTGTAAGTAGCAATGCACTCGCACTTCTCCCAGTTAAGTATATTAAATTGGCATTCACGATTTGCCTCCGCTTTATAAAATCAAATGCAGAGGGGGTGATCATAGTGTAGAATACTCTAGAGTAGTTTTGTGGACAGATGCTACATTATTTGATCTCGACGTTTCCATTTAAAACTGGCATTACTCGGCGTTTTTACAAGTGACTGTAAGGTCAATTTTAATTCTTAACTCAGGATTTGATCAATATCAAATGTGGCTAGTTCAAAACTGACAGTATAAAAAAAGACATCCAATTTCTTAAGAATAAAACACATTTCAACGCTCCGATACCTTCGAAAAACGCAGGCGCCGCAAAGTGTATCCAGTAAGAAACGGGCTAAGTCCGAAAATCGGGGGGGAAAAAGTTCTTCCTTCCGATGAAGGGTCTCGGCCCGAAACGTCGACTATGGATACTGTCTGGCCTGCTGCGTTCACCAGCATTTTGTGTGTGTGTTGTTGCTCCTTTCTGGAGTGTTGTATTGAAAATAAATATCGGCCGTGAACGGAATTCTAAAAATTGAGTCAAATGTGAGTGAGTGGTAACTTCAATCCGTAGAATCTCGTTATGGGAACGCGTGTTTTTACGGAAATTGATACATTGCCGCGTTGCGCTGCGGCTTTTTGCGCAAGTGCGGACGTGCCTACGTTTGGGTGGAGTTCAGACAGCATGGTGAAGGCTATTTGTATATTGACCGGTTTCTTTCGTGCATTTGGCGTCGTTCGTTTCGAATTAAACGTGAGTTTTCAAATCGAGGTCACGCTTTTTTGAAGGTAACATCTGGGTAAACTATGGGAGAAAATCTCCGCTGGATTCCGTGCTGAAGAACCTGTTGTCTGCTGAATCTTGGTTGTGATGGTGTTAATTCCCGCCCTGCACAGAAAGAACCAATTTCCCCGCGGTTTCACGTGGAAACCCATGTATAGAAGGTTTTATACGCCACCTTTGATTTTTTTCCAGCTTTTATCTCCCTTACCGATCCCAGTAAACCGGCTGTACCCATTCTCAGGTTATCTTCAAATTATAATCGTCGGCTCACTTCCAAATAGTTGAATGGTTGACACCCGAAAGAAGTCCAGTGTTGCCTCCTTTTACAAGTGTAATCATTTGCTGATGGCGTGGTCGTGAAGGTGGCGACAGGCTTCAAATTTCAATTCGTGTACAAACAAAAGCCGAACTACAAACAATGCCATTAATTCGATGTTTACCAGTTTTCCGTCTCATTTATAAACCCATGTCCACGGAATCAGGTGAATTGGTGAAAATTTTAACGTATGATCTGATTTGACGATGGCCAGAGCCTGCTCAAGTCTAAAGTATTTTTGCTTCTTTTGTATCTGATTGATCGTGACTAACAGTTTGTTTGTAAGCCTAGCAGCATCTTTTGAAAGATGAGGGTCAAAACTCTTTTCACAGATGCTGTTTTCTTAACGTTTTATTTTTCTTTCAAAAATTTAAATAACTACAGATTTTTATTTACACCAAAAGTTTGCGGATGAAACCGGCGTTGATCGCTGTTTACCGATGAACTGTAGAAATCGTGTTTGAATTCGGCAAGTTGGGTCTTAAGCGTTTCTGCAGCACTGATCGATATCAGCGCACAAGGATCGGAGGGAGTTCATAGAAGCCCTGTAACCCCCCACCCCCGCGACCGTAAGGAGCCACTCAACCTGGGTAGAACAGTACAGCACAGTAACACGCCCTTTGGGACACAGTGTCGTGCCGATCTAATTAAGTTAGTAATCAAATATCTAACTCGTCCCTTTTGTCTACACCATGTCCATATATTTCAGTTTCCTACACATATATTAACTTTATTGTATTTGCCTCCACCACCACCCCCGCTAATAGATTCCAGGCGCCTAGAACTTATTTTGCATGTCTCCTTTGAACTTAATCCCTCTCATCTTAAAAAAAACATGCTTTCTGGTATAAGACATTTCAACCCTAGGGAAAAAAAAGATACTGGCTGTCTATGCTTCTCACAATGTTACAGACCTATCTTATCTCCCCTCTGCTTTTACTGCTCCAGAGAAAACAACAAAAGTTTGTCCAACCTGGTAAAGCACATGTTCTCTAATATAGGCAGAATCCTTGTAAGCCTCTTTTTCACCCTCTCCAAAGTCTCCATCTTTCCTATAATGGGGCAACCAAAACTCAGTGTAAAACTTTAACTAGAATTTTATAAAGTTGCAACATTACCTTCTAATTCTTCAGCTTAATTCTTTGACTAATCTAGGCATGTATGACATAGAAAACCTGCAGCACAATACAGGCCCTTCGGCCCACAAAGCTGTACCGAATATGTACATATACATATGTATGTATATGAACGCATCTCCCCCATTTCACGTACATCTGCTCTCACTCCATCCTCCCACCACCCCACTAGGAATAGGGTTCCCCTGGTCCTCACCTACCACCCCATCAGCCTCCGGGTCCAACATATTATTCTCCGTAACTTCCGCCACCTCCAACGGGATCCCACCACTAAGCACATCTTTCCCTCCCCCCCTCTCTCTGCATTCCGCAGGGATCGCTCCCTACACAACTCCCTTGTCCATTCGTCCCCCCCATCCCTCCCCACTGATCTCCCTCCTGGCACTTATCCGTGTAAGCGGAACAAGTGCTACACATGCCCTTACACTTCCTCCCTTACCACCATTCAGGGCCCCAAACAGTCCTTCCAGGTGAGGCATCACTTCACCTGTGAGTCGACTGGGGTGATATACTGCGTCCGGTGCTCCCGATGTGGCCTTTTATATATTGGTGAGACCCGACGCAGACTGGGAGACCGCTTTGCTGAACATCTACGCTCTGTCCGCCAGAGAAAGCAGGATCTCCCAGTGGCCACACATTTTAATTCCACATCCCATTCCCATTCTGACATGTCTATCCACGGCCTCCTGTACTGTAAAGATGAAGCCACACTCAGGTTGGAGGAACAACACCTTATATTCCGTCTGGGTAGCCTCCAACCTGATGGCATGAACATTGACTTCTCTAACTTCCGCTAGGCCCCACCTCCCCCTCGTACCCCATCTGTTACTCATTTTTATGCACACATTCTTTCTCTCACTCTCCTTTTTCTCCCTCTGTCCCTCTGAATATACCTCTTGCCCATCCTCTGGGTCACCCCCCCCGTCTTTCTTCCCGGACCTCCTGTCCCATGATCCTCTCGTATCCCCTTTTGCCTATCACCTGTCCAGCTCTCGGCTCTATCCCTCCCCCTCCTGTCTTCTCCTATCATTTTGCATCTCCCCCTCCCCCTCCAGCTTTCATATCCCTTACTCACTCTTCCTTCAGTTAGTCCTGACGAAGGGTCTCGGCCTGAAACGTCGACTGCACCTCTTCCTATAGATGCTGCTTGGCCTGCTGCGTTCACCAGCAACTTTGATGTGTGTTGCTTGAATTTCCAGCATCTGCAGAATTCCTGTTGTTTACCGAATATGTCCCTACCTTAGAACTACCTAGGCTTTACCAATAGCCCTCATTTTTCTAAGCTCCATGTAGCCATCCAGGAGTCTCTTAAAAGACCCTATTGTTTCTGCTGCTGCTGGCAACCCATTCCATGCACTCACCACTCTCTGCGTTAAAAAAAAACTTACCCCTGACATCTCCTCTGTACCTACTTCCAAGCACCTTAAAACTGTGCCCTCTTGTACTAGCCATTTCAGCCCTGTGGAAAAGCCTCTTGACATCCACATAATCAATGCCTCTCATCTTGTACACCTCTATCAGGTTACCTCTCATCCTCCATCACTCCAAGGACAAAAGACCAAATTCACACAACCTTTTCTCATAAGGCATGCTCCCCAATCCAGGCAACATCCTTGTAAATCTCCTCTGCACCCTTACTATGGTTTCCACGTCCTTACTGTAGTGAGGTGACCAGAACTGAGCACAATATTCCAAATAGGGTCTGACCAGGGTCCTATACAGCTGCAACATTACCTCTCGGCTCTTAAACTCAATCCCACGATTGATGAAGGCCAATGCACTGTATGCCTTGTTAACCACAGACGTTTCCCTTCTTTACCAACCTATCCCCCTGTATAGCCACTTTCAGGGAGCCATGCATTTGGACCTCAAGATTCCTCTGCACATCTGCACCGTTAAGGGTCTTGCCATTAACTGCACTGCTCCTTGTATTTGATCTCGCAAAGTGCAGCACTTCACATTTCGTTAGGTTAAACTCCCATCTGCTGTTTTTCACCCATATCTGAAGCTTAACTATATCCTTTGCGAGTCTTCTATGCAGCAGTCCCCAACCACCGGGCCGCAAAGCATGTGCTACTGGCCCGTGAGGAAACAATATGAGTCAGCTGCACCTTTCTTCATTCCCTGTCATGCACTGTTGAACTTGAACATAGGGTTGCCAACTGTCCCATATTTGCCAGGACATCTCATATAGTGGGCTAAATTGGTGTGTCCCGTACTTCCCCTGCTAAGGTAGAACGTTCCTATAACCTTTCGTGCCGAAATGGCGTAAAGCGAAGAAGTAATTACCAGTAATTTATATGGGAAAATTTTTTGAGCTTTCCCAGACCCAAAAGATAACCTACCAATTCATACCAAATAACACATAAAACTGAAAATAAATAACAGTAACATATAGTGAAAGCAGGAATGATATGATAAATACACAGCCTATATAAAGTAGAAATAATGTATGTACAGTATAGTCGGGAAGATGAAGGCAAAACCGATTTGTGGGGGGGGGGGGGCGGGTGGAATCAGTACGTACGCTCATGCGCACACAGGTGCCCGCGCAAGGCTTCATGGTCATGGTAGTCTTTCCTGGGGTAAAGTGTCCTGGGATTTGATTGCTAGTTTTGTCCCTTATTTGGGAGTGAGAAAGTTGGCAACCCTAACTGTAAAAGACATGTTGAGGTGAGTTTAACCCTACCTCAACATCTCCCCGCCCCCCCCCCCCCCCACCGGTCGGCTGCTCTGCAAGAATATTGTCAATATTAAACCGGTCCGCAGTGCAAAAAAGGTTGGGAACACCTGTTCTATGCTATCCCCAACACCACCAATTTTTACATCTGCAAACTTGCTGTCCATCCATCTATATTTTTAATCATTTATACATATATCATGAACAGCAGAGAACACACTACAGAGCCCTATGAAACACCAATAGTCACAGACCTCCAGCCAGAATAAGTCCATTGACCACTACCCTCTATCTTCTATGGGTAAGCCAATTCTGAATGGAAATGGTTAATTCACTGTGGATCCCATGCATCTTCATCTTCTAGCTGAGCCTCCCATGAGGGATCTTGTCAAATGCCATAATAAAATCCATGCAGCATCATCCACAGCTTTACTTTCATCAATCAGCATTGTCACTTCAAAACAATTACGTTGGGAAGACATGGCTTGCCTGCACAAAGCCAAATGCTCATAAATCCTACTCCTAAGAATCCTTCCCACTAAACTTCCCTACCACTAATGTGAAACTGATCAGTCTGTTGTTTCCAGAATTATACTTTTTTTCCTTTCTTGAATAATGGAACAACATTAGCTACTTACCAGTATTTCAGGACCTTGCTTATGGCTAGAGAGGACGCAAAGTATTGGTCAGGGCCTTGGCAGTCTCATTTCTTGCCTCTATCAATAACCTGGGGTACAACCCGTCAGGCCCTGGAGCCTTATCTGCCTTAATCCTGTGACTTCATTCTCTCAGAATTCTGTATTTAATTATAAAAGTTCAGTTTATAATTGCTAAAACTAAGCTGAGCCCATGCAAATTCTTACAGTTTGGTCAATGTATATAAAGGAAAAATGGCACAAATTAGGACAGATCCTGAGAGAGATTAAAAAAAAACATGCAATAAGAGACAAGCTACAAAAAAAAACTAACGAGGGATATCACAAGCAAAACCACAGTTGTATTAGGAGAAGTGGCTTCTAAAGTAACAGATCTTGATGTTCAACAGCAATTTAATGGCATTCTGGTTACAATAAAACTGTTAATCCAGCAAAAGTTCAAAGGTTAATTTTAATATCAAAGTATGCATACAGTAAATAACCTGAAGTTTGTACTCTTCACAGACATCCACGAAACATGAAACCCCCATTGAATGAATGATAAACATTGTAGTCCTCAAGGGCCCTGTTTAATTTTAGCTTCATAAATCTGACATCCAAGTTTCCCTTACCTCACTATCGTTGTTGTTCTGTTTTTTGCTGAATACATCAGTCCTTTACTCTGCAGTTAATCTTAAACACCCTCCACATGTTAGACATGGACTTGCCCACGAAACATTCCTCCCAATTATCTCTCCTATTCCCTGCCTAGTACCATTGTAATTTTCCCTGCTCCACTTTAAAACTCAACTGGAAGGTCTTTACTCATTCTTATCTATAACAATCTTTAAACGTATAGAACTGTGATCACTATTCACCCACTGTAAGGTTAGTCATCTGGCCAGATTCATTACCCAACTCCAAGTCCAGTATGGTCTTTCCTCTTTATAGACTATCTGCATATTCATTTAAGAAATGCTTCTGGATGCATCTAACAAATTCTGTGTCTACGCTTCTTGGACAGTAGCTTAGATAGGGAACTTGAAGTCATCCATCAAAACATCCCTCTTGTTTTTGCACCTTTTCTTAATCTTCCTGAATATTCCTCAATGTCCCAGTGGCTCTTGGGAGATGGGAGTTCTGTAGCATCACTGTATTCCTATATAGACTCGGTGGATGTGCCTTCCATTATGTCCCTTTCCAAATGCAGCTGTAATATTGTCCCTGATTAATAGTGCAACTCCCCTTAGCCGATACCCTCCATCTCTTTACCTCCTCTTTCTTTTCCAAAACCTTGAAACCATGGAACATCAAGCATCCATTTCTGTTCTTCACTCAACCAAGTCTCTGTTAAGGCTACTACATCACTTTTCCATCACCCTAGCATTAAAATACACACCTCCAACCTGTCCACCTCTTTGTTTCTACTAACAACACACATCAAAGTTGCTGGTGAACGCAGCAGGCCAGGCAGCATCTATAGGAAGAGGCGCAGTCGACGTTTCAGGCCGAGACCCTTCGTCAGGAGGGCTGACGAAGGGTCTCGGCCTGAAACGTCGACTGCGCCTCTTCCTATAGATGCTGCCTGGCCTGCTGCGTTCACCAGCAACTTTGATGTGTGTTGCTTGAATTTCCAGCATCTGCAGAATTCCTGTTGTTTTTGTTTCTACTAGTTTACTCCTGCCTGTTCATTCTGGTCATGATATCTACATTCCTCTCAATCCCTCTGAATTCTGACTTAGTGCTCTTGTTCCCATTCCCTGGCCAAACTAATTTAAACATTCATAAGTAGCACTAATGAACCTCCTGACCCGGATACTGGTTCCCCTCCAGTTAAGGTGCAACCTGTCCCTCGTGTGCAGATCATCCCTGTCCCAGAAGAGATTCCAGTGATCCAAAAACCTAAAACGCTGCTCCTGCACCAGTTCCTCAGTGCCTCATATATCTGTTTTATATTCCTGTTCCTTCCCTGACCAGCACGCAACAGGGTGACTAACAGGAGCAACAATCTACTGGAGGAACTCAGTGTCCTTTTTACATCAATAAATCCTTGGAATTATTTCTAGTTTGTGTCCAGTAAGACATAGAATGGCATGTAACCATTTTCACCCCAAAAGAGATTTTAAAATTATCAACAATCCTTATATGACATTCATACATAAAGTGCCAGCACAGTATCGTGGACCGAAAGGCCTGTACTGTTCTAACTACTACAGCATTAATCTAATGTTCCCTCCTGCATAACCATTTTTCTTTCATCCATGTGCCTATCTAAGAGAGTCTTAAATGTCCCCTAATGTATCTGTCTCTACCACCACCTCTGGCAGCACATTCCATGCACTTGCTGTTCTCTGTAAAATATCTACCTATATCTAAATCCCCCTATACTTTCCTCCAATCACCTTAATATTATGACCTCTCGCATTAACCATTTCTGCTGCAGGGGATAAACTAATAGCTGTCCATTCTATCACTGCCTTTTATCATTTTATGCTCCTCTATCAAGTCACCTCTCATCTTCCTTTGCTCCAAAGAGAAAAGCCCTAACTCACTCAAGCATTCTTCCTAAGACATGCTCGCTAATCTAGGCAGCATCCTGGGTAGTCTCCTCTGCACCCTCTCTAAAGCTTCCACATCCTTCCTATAATGAGGTAAAAGGCTGAACACAGTACTCTTTAGTGTGATCTAACCAGAGTTTTGTAGAGCTGCAACATTACCTCACAGTTCTTGAGCTCAGTCCCCTGACTAATGAAGGCCAACACACCATACACCTCCTTAACCACCCTATCAACCTGTCTGGCAATTTTGAGGGATGGATTCTGTTCCCATGTTACCCATTCTGCTTTTTTAAAGGCCTGTATAGCAGTCACCCTGCCACCCTAATTGCATTTTCTTGGGCGGTAGGGTGATTACCTCCTTAAATTTGCCAAACAACACAACCAGACATGAAGGTGGACTGCAGAGTTCTGATGATGCTCAGGCTCCTCCAGCAGAAGACACTTCCTATGTCTCTGGTGGCCTAGGATGGTATAGGATGTGCCAGCTCTCAGGTGCCCTGCCATGTCAGAATGGAGCTCCCAGGACTGGACACTATCTATTTCACCAGACTCAGGAGGAAAGCAATCAGCATAACCAGAGACACCACACACCCCGGCCACTCCCTGTTTGACCCGCTGCCGTCCAGCAAAAGGTTCAGGACACTAAAAGCCAGAACACATAGACTGAGGAACAGCTTCTATCCCAGAGCTGTGGCCTCCATCACACCACTCCCACAGAACAATGACTGAACCTGTGAGCACACACAAGCACAAGGACTCAAATACTTGCTCTAATGGCACTTTGTGCATTACTGTGATATTCTGGTGTGCTGCAACTTATTTTCTGTTACTTATCTATTTAATACTATTTTTCTGTTACTGTCTTGTTTTTATCGACCACTTTATTTAATTGCCTGAGAGGAAGCCAAACAGAGCTTCATTGTACCCATGTATAATGACAATAAAGATCATTCAATAATCAATAAATAATTCGATTCAATTCAATTCAATAATGCTACTTCCTGCTTGCAGAAGACGAGTTACAGTAAAAAGTAATTGTTCAGCAATCATGCTACTTTGGCATCTGGCTCACTCATTAGTCCAGAATGTGAGCTGACAGTCCAGAGTGCAGTTGGGTGTCGGCCAGTGCTGGTGATCCTGAGTGCAGCTGGGTCCAACTTTTCATCTCTTAGCTGAGAATGCAGCCAAAACCAGGGTGTGATGTGCTTTTATTTCCCACTCTTTTTTTAAACTCGCCAAATTTTCACTGGAGAACTTAGATTACTGAGTAACATACAAAAAATACAAGTGTAGAGTCCCACAAATATTGAATTATGAGTTTTACTGCACTATAATTTAATCTTTTTGAATAAAAAACTGCATATTGCCTTTGCCTCATTGAAGGACCCTACCAAACTGCAGGCTCCATACATAGTGCACTCGATGGGCACTGCAGGCCGTGTTGAGACTTCACTTAACACTGAAAAATGAATAGTTAAAAATTATATTTTCTGATTTGCTGTCCATGAGAAATCATTACTGTCATTGATTGCTCAGTTGATTTGATGATACCAAGTAATTGATATAAAACATTTCTTGGTATTAGAAAAGCAAAAATCTTCACTCCATTGCCTGCTAGATCCTTATAATGAGCTTTCTTCAATGTCAGCGGCAACTGGCATTGCTTCTATAAGAAATAGGAACAAGTGAACAATTCAGCTCTTGTGCCTGCTTCTGTTATTCAATGAAATTGTGACTAATCCAAATTTCCTCATCAATGTTGCTGCCCCCCTCGCCTATAAGCATTGACTCCCTTGCTGATTTAAATGTCAATCTTCATTCAATATATTTGTGAATTCCTGCACAACTTCTGTGTCAAGAAATTCCAAAGACTCAATCCTTTAGGATAAGAAGTTCTGCTGCATCTCAGTCATAGAGAACAACAACACAGAAACAGGCTCTTCGGCCTAATTAGTGTGTGCTGAACTATTCCGCCCAGTCCCATTTACTGGATTATAGCCTTCCATACCCCTCTCAGCCATGCACTTATCCAGACTTCCAGACTTCTTCAATGTTGAAATTGAACCCGCATTCGCCACTTCCACTGGTAGTTTTTTTCACACAGTTAGCATCTTCTGAGTGAAGAAGTTCCACCTCATGTTCCCCAAAACATTTCATCTTTCACCCTTAACCCTTGACCTCTAGTTCTAGTCTCATCCAACCTTAGTGGAAAAGTCTGCTTGTATTTACCCTATCTATACCCCTCATAATTTTGTATACCTCTATCAAATCTCCCTTCATTCTCTTATGCTCCACGGAATGAAGTCCTAACCTATTCAACCTTTCCCTAAAACTCAGGTCCTAAAGACCTGGCAACATCCTTGGAAATTTTCTCTGTACTCTTTTCAATTTTATTGATACCTTTCCTGTAGGTAGCTGACCAGAACTGCACACGTATGTGGATTTCAGTAAGGCATTTGATAAGGTTCCCCATGCAAGGCTCATTCAGAATGTAATGAGGCATGTGATCCAAGGAGACGTTGCTTTGTGGATCCAGAATTGGCTTGCCTACAGAAGGCAAATGGTGGTTGTAGATGGTTCGTATTCTGCGTGGAGGACAGTGACTAGTGGTGTTCTGCAGGGATCTGTTCTGGGACCCCTCCTCTTTGTGATTTTTATAAATGACCTGGATGAGGAAGTGGAGGGATGGGTTGGTAAGTTTGCTGATGATACAAAAGTTGGGGGTGTTGTGGATAGTCTGGATGGTTGTCAGAAGTTACAGCATAACATCAAGAGGATGCAGAACTGGGTTGAGAAGTGGTAGATGGGGTTCAACCCAGATAAGTGTGAAGTGGTTCATTTCAGTAGGTCAAATTTGAAGACAGAATATAATATTAATGGTAAAATTCTTGGTAGTGTGGAGGATCAGTGAGATCTTGGGGTCCATGTCCATAGGACATTCAAAGCTCCTGCACAGGTTGACAGGGTTGTTAAGAAGGTAGATGATGTGTTGACCTTCATCAACTATGGGATTGAGTTCAAGAGTCGTGAGGTAATGTTACAGTTACATAAGACCTTAGTTAGACCCCACTTGGAGAACTGTGTTCAATTCTGGTCACCTCACTACAGGAAGTATGTGGATACTATGGAGAGTACAGAGGAGATTTACAAGGATGTTGCCTGGATTGGAGAGCATGTCTTATGAGAATAGGTTGAGTGAACAGTCTTTTCTCCTTGGATTGTTGGAAGATGATAGTTAACCTGATAGAAGTGTATAAGATGATGAGAGGCATTGATCATTTGGATAGCCAGAGGCTTTTTCCCAGGGCTGAAATAGCTAACACAATGGGGCATTATTTATAAGGTGCTTGGAAGTAGGTACAAGGGGGATGTCAGAGAAGTTTCTCACAGATAGTGGTGGGTGCATGTAATGCAATGCCAGCGATGGTGGTAGAGACGGATACAATAGGGTCTTCTAAGAGACTCTTAGATAGGTATATAGAGCTTAGAAAAATAGAGGGCTATGCGGTAGGGAAATTCTTAGCAGTTTCTAGGGTAGGTTACATGGTTGGCACAACATTGTGGGCTGAAGGGCCTGTAATGTACTCTAGATTTCTATGTCTACTCCAGATTATGCCTCACTATTGATTTATACAACTTCAACATAACATCCCAACGCCTGTAGTCAATACTTTGATTTATGAAGGCCAATGTGCCAAAAGCTCTCTTTGCAATCCTATCTACCTGTGATGTCACTTTCAAAGAATTATGGATCTGTATTCCCAGGCCCCTCTGTTGTACCGCACTTCTCAGTGCCCAATCATTCACTAAGTCTTATCCTGGTTTGACCTCCCAAAGTTCAACGCCTGATACTTGTCTGCATTAAATTCCATCTGCCATTTTTCCAGCTGGTCCAGATCCAACTGCAAGCTTTGATAGCCTTCCTCACTGTCCACTATGCCCATAATCTTGGTGTCATCTGCAAATTTGCTGACCAGTTTACCATATTATCATCCAGTTGGTTGACATAGATGACAAACAACAGACCCAGCACAAATTACAGTCAGAGAGACAACCATCTACTACCACTCTTTGGCTTCTCCTGAGAAGCCAATGTTACTCCAATTTACTACCTCATTCTGAATGACAAGCGACTGCACCTTCTTGACCAAGCTCCCATGCAGGACTTTATCAAAGGCATTGCTAAAGTCCATATAGGCAACATCCACCTCCTTTCCTTCATTAACTTTCCTGGTAACCTCCTTGTAAAACTATAAGATTGATTAGACATGATTTACCATGCACAAAATTATGTTGACTACCCCCAATCAGTCCCTGTATATCCAAATACTTATTTATCCGGTCCCTCAGATAACTTCCAATAACTTACCTACTAGTGATAAATGGGATCCCCCTTGGTCTTGAACTCTCCTTTGAAGGGAAACATCTTGTTAATTTTTATCCTATTTCAAAGAGATTGCTTCTCATTTTTCAATGGGTACACACTCAGTCTGTTCAACTTTTCCATATAGCTTAATCCCTCCATACCCAGGATCTCCTAGTGAATTTTTCTGTGATAAGATTCTCCAATTACAAGTTTCCTTGAATGAGAAGATCAAAATTCTTCACAGTATTCCATCTGCCTTTCTAATGCCTTGTGCAGTTGCAGTAACTGTTGCAGTAACACACTGTTTCTGTGTTCCACCTTAATATAAAAGCCAGCATTCTGTTAGCACCTTTGATTACCTGCTGTGCTCATCTGCTAGCTTTCCACATTGAATGCATAATCCCTTTGTGCCACAGCCTTCTACAGCCTTTCTCCATTATAATTCTTAACAAGCGAATGACTTCACAGTTTCCCACATCATATTTCATTTGTCAATTTTTTCTCGATCACTAAACCTCTCTGAATGTTTTCCCATTTTTTGTGAGGTCACAAAAAATTCAAACACCAAAAATTTGAGATAATGCTTAACAATCTCAAAATAAAGTCTAGTAAATCATGTATTTTAAGGACAAGGACTTCAGATGCATTCTTCTCTCCATTCAAGTAATACTGCTGAATAAGGGCTTTCTCAATAGATTTAAAACCCATATTACAAATTCAGAAATGTATCACACACAAACTGCTGGAGGAACTCAGCATCTATAGAAAAGAGGCCAGGCAGCATCTCTAGGAAGAGGTACAGTCTTAAAGATGAAGCCACACTCAGGTTGGAGGAACAACACCTTATATTCCGTCTGGGTAGCCTCCAACCTGATGGCATGAGCATTGGCTTCTCTAACTTCCGCTAATGCCCCACCTCCCCCTCGTACCCCATCCGTTATTTATATACACACATTCTTTCTCTCACTCTCCTTTTTCTCCCTCTGTCCCTCTGACTGTACCCCTTGCCCATCCTCTGGGTCCCCCCCTTTTCCTTCTCCCTGGGCCTCCTGTCCCATGATCCTCTCATATCCCTTTTGCCAATCACCTGTCCAGCTCTTGGCTCCATCCCTCCCCCTCCTGTCTTCTCCTATCATTTTGGATCTCCCCCTCCCCCTCCCACTTTCAAATCTCTTACTAGCTCTTCCTTCAGTTAGTCCTGACGAAGGGTCTCGGCCTGAAACGTCGACTGTACCTCTTCAACGGCAACTTTGATGTGTGTTGCTTGAATGTCCAGCATCTGCAGAATTCCTCGTGCTTGCATCTATAGAAAAGAGTACACTTGACGTTTCGGGTCAGCATTTTGTGTGTGTTGCTTGGATTTTCAGCATCTGCACACTTTTGTTTTCAAATACGTTTTTTTTTGCTTGTGACACCTTTATTTGAAAATTTTACTGACTGCACCTTTGCAGTTATCCTCAAATCTCTTCAAACAGATTTTATTTGTTCTCATTTAATTTATATTGCATTTATTTTGAGTGAACTTTGTATATCTTGGCTGAGTCTTTTGGCACTGCAATAATTTATGCTCAAATGTTAATCCATTTTCACACTGGCATGAAAACACTTTACTGATGTCAATTGCTAAATCATAATGTTTTCCCCATATGATTATATGTACATTTTGAATTAATTCGATGTAAAATGACGAACAGATATTATACAGTTCCAAGGGCACCTTCTCAGCATTTTGAAGTATGTGGACCAGCCATCTAAAGCATTTGGTACATTGTCAAGTCATAAAAACTGCTTTCATTAAACCAGCTACCAATACCAACATGTGATGTTCTTTTTTTTGTAGGAAGGTGGATATTTGACCATAAAGGGGGAATTTTCTGGACTGCCCCCAGGAAGGCATGAACTCCATGTTCACAGTTTTGGTGACATAACAAATGGTATAACATACATATTTCCAGTGCTTGAGCATTACAGAAAAAAAATCAAAAGTTAATTATGTAGGTCCTAGCTGATTAACTTAACTCCCATACCCCATAGGTCTCGGAGTCGAGTTAATCAGATAGAATCCAGAATCCCTAACTAATGACCTGAAGGATGAAATAAATGAATAAATAGATGTAACAGATTGGAATTTAAATTCAAGTAGTTAGTTAACACTGGAATTAAAAAAAACTAATACCCACAATGCGGATTGTGATTTTTTTTCCCCCCAAATGTTTTTCTACGTTCAGGGAAAAAAAGTATTTCTCTTTTGAATACATGTCTGAAGGTTCTCAGTCAATCAGGTTGTTGTATATCAAGCAGTAGTAAATCAAGACAACTGGATTTGCTGTGTTGTCTATTTCGCCACTTATCCAAGAGGCTTCTTCAATTCTGATCCATGGTGGGCTTTTCAGGCTTATAAGCTCGATGAATTTTTTCAAAAGGTATAGCAATCACAAGAGAGTTATTAAGAGTCATAGAGGTAATGAGAGGGTCATTAGTCTTTGCATAAATGGAGGTGTGAACTGTTGTGGGGTAGAGATGTTAGGATTGCATTATAAGTAGCTGATAGGTGATGTTTACCCCATCCCCTCTGCTCAGGGATGAGGTTTCCAGTGTGACAACGATGGCTTCTTCAACCCCTCTTTCAAACCACCTGGCCTCCCTGTCCAAAATGTGAACATTGTTATCACCAAAGGACTGTCCTTTAGGTATCGATATACAGTCGAGTGTTGACCTGAGGCGTTAACTCTCCTGTGTCGGGCCACCCATTTGTGAAGTGGTGTTTTGTCTCACTGAGATACAGACCTGTGCAGTTTTCATTGCATTGGGTAGCATATACAATATTGCTGTGCTTATGTTTGGGTCTAGGATCCTTGGAGTGGATGAGTTTTTGTCTGAGTGTGTTTATAGGTTTGAAAAACCAGGGATTTGGTGTTTGTTAAAAATCCTTCTGAGTTTCTCTGAAACTCCAGCGACATGAATGTAGAAACCCATCTGATTCACCACTGTAACGGCCCAAACATCCTTGCTCCCACTTCCCTAAGTAGACTGATGGTAATATAGTTGACTCTTTGTTATCCTTGGAAATTGAATCTAGTATTAGATTTTGGACCAAAATGGGCTTGGAGTGACTAATAATGTTCAGAGTTAGGGGACTCGGAATGGAAATGGAGAAAAATTATCTGTGAAAGTTAGTCCATTTGACAGCAGTAACTTTGAGGGTGAAGGATAGCCTGAAAGCTGATTTGGCATATTTCGGCAAAAGGCTGCTTCAAGAGAGTTGCCAACCTCTTATGTCAGAATAAGAGACACTTAAAATTAGCTTGAAAAGATGAGTCCAGTCATACGGTCCTTTTTGAGATCAATGGCATTGGAAAGAGTGGACAGATCTATAAACTGCCAGGTACTAAAGTTTAACGAAATGTAACAAACAGAAGTAGGATGATGTCATATGACCCTTGGAACCTGTTCTGCTATAGAGTAAACATGGCTAATCCTGTGACTTCATTCTCTCAGACTTACGTATTTAATTATAAAAGTTCAATCTATAATTGCTAAAACAACCTGAGCCCGTGCAAATTCTTAGAGTTTGGTCAATGTATATAAAGAAAAAATGGCACAAATTAGGACAGATCCTGAGAGAGATTTAAAAAAAACATGCAATAAGGCACAAGCTACAAAAAAAATTAAACTAACAAGGGATATCACAATCAATATCACAGTTGTATTAGGAGAAGTGGCTTCTAAAGTAACAGATCTTGATGTTCAACAGCAATTTAATGGCATTCTGGTTACAATAAAACTGTTAATCCAGCAAAAGTTCAAAGGTTAGTTTTAATATCAGAGTATGTATACAATAAATAACCTGAAATTCGTACTCTTCACAGACATCCACAAAACAAGAAACCCCATTGAATGAATAATAAAAACATTGAAGCCCTTCCTTCTCTTTGTACAAGCAGCAGCTAAAGTATCGACCCCCTCCCACTCCCCACCAGCAGAATCCTTGATCCAGACCATCAAAACTGCAGTCCACAAACCAGCACGTTGGTATTTCAGACAGACTCTCTCTCTCTTCAGCGAGGGAGAGAGAGGTCACTCCTGCAACAACGAGAACAGAGATCAGCAATTCACTGTTCCGATGTTACAATCTTCCGTGTCGCTTCTTCAAGCCCCCCTACCACCAACCCTTCTCGAGAACCGATTAGGCTCTCACTCTCCGTTGAAAAAGAGAGGGATTGCTCGAGTACAGGGGCCTTCCTCCAACAGCAGCTGGCCACTAGCAAACATGCTGCCTGTTGTCTTGCTGTTCCAGTCGCTATGTTTCAGTTGGCAAAATCATTGGGGAAATAGGTCATCCACAGGACTGCTCCCTGACTTCCGAACTCCCAGCCCCAAGGGCGTGTGTTTTCCAGGCCGTTCCTGGAGATAGCGAAGTGCTAGGCTGCACAGTCAGTCCTTAAACCCACTACTTAATGATAAAGATAATTTGAACTGTAGACTCCAATAGAACCACAACCACCTTGTAAAGTAAAGAAAGACATAAGAGAAGAGAAATACGCTGTTTCGTGGACGAACTAGAAGAAGTCGCCTGGATCTGCAGAGCCTGCTGGTGCCATCTTTCCTCACTCCTCCCTCCTCCCACCTTTGGGTCACAACTTTTCTACCCTACTGGCTGATTTTTTTCCCCCAGACTTTTGAATATTCAAATTAATGCTTCATATGTTACCCATTGTATCATTTCTTAGTGCATGCATTACTAAATGACAATAAAAGAGGACTACGTGTCTTCATAATCATGATACATGTTCAGTTAGCCTGCAGTTTAAGGAAGTGCCAGAAATGGGTCTTTGATGAATTAAAGGAAGCATGTGAATGAGGATCCTGACTCTGAGGGAGCATGAAATTAGCACTGGTGAACTAGCCGCTAAACCATCAATATTTTCAAACAATCAGACAGTGGAATGTCTAATTTTATTGCACCGTACCCTATTATTTTCCTCATTCTAAAGGTCACAAAGAAAACTTCTAGCTGTGAATTTGGGAACCTGGATCAAATGAAGTTCCATATCATCACATGCTGCTAAAAATTGATGGAGATACCTTTAAGATAAACTCAGTCTTCAGAAATTCTATTCATTGACTTAAGAACCTTGAAAGTTGTTTTTTAAATATTGTTCCATCATGCTGCAGAAGCAGTATCACCAGCAGCATTATGTGAGCCTTTTTAAATGTAAATAAAAATAAGAAAAGGCAGATAAATAGAATGATTATTTTGTGCTAGTGTGGACCTTTTAAAGAAAAGATAAACCCCTCAGAGCTGAGGACAGAGACTCTACTGTTAATGTACATAAGCAGAATAATTGTAATAAAAATGATGATACTAGAAGTGATAGGTTACAGGACTGAATAATTTATATTCTTGGTTTTCAAATGAATTGAGAATGCAAATGGAGTGATGAATCGTAGGGTAGGAATGGTTGAGTGACTGACTTGGGGTGGGGTAGGTGGTACCAATCATCATCTAGAAGCGGGAATCATCCAAATGAAATCACAAGAATGCTTCGAGCTCTGTCATCCATATCTGTGCACTTATTGTCTAAAATAAGACCGGCATTTGCTATTTGATGACAAAGACGGGAAAGATTTAGACAGTAGTGTACACCTGAAGAAAAGAGTGCTACCACCAGCAAACCTATTTGAGTGTCTCACAATCTCTTTCATCACATGCAAATTGGCTTCTCGTGTCAATGTCACTTGAACTCTTGCATTTTTGAGGAGCTGGCTGAAGAATGTGTGGGGGTATATTGAGAAACATTTTATAAAAGTGGTACTAGGGCATGTACCAGCTTTGTTTTGATTCTGAAAATCCTGGTATCATCTGTCCAATAATTTTGTGGTCACTGTATGATAAAGATGATGATGCTTAAGCTCATATGAGGTGAATGGCTGTAAAGTTTATTGATCAATACTTGCTGTTCTTATATTCTCCTCTAAATAAACTAGTTTTCTAGATTTACGGAAGCACATGTAGTAAATTATTTGTTTCAGATTGGCTAAGTGCAGGACCTCCTTACAATCCAACCAACAAAATGCAACAAGGGAAGAGGTGAGTTCTCTTTGAGAGGCAGTGCTGAAAATAAAGCTAAAATACTATTTCTTTAAGTGAGTATTGATTTTGCATATTTAATAGAGGTGTTCAGCCTCATGGTACTGATTTGTAAGATATGGTAGCTGTTTTTCTTCTCCAATGTTCCATGGGAGTATTTTGTCTTAGTTTCATAAAAAGGTAGAATATAATGTAGGCCTAGCATGCCTGGTTTCAGCATCCTGGGCCTCCATTTTGTTTGCATTAATTTTGTTTCAGAGGTGCAGGGTGAGAGGCTATAGCCTCTCTTTAAAGTACATGGGAGAGGAGTTCCCTGACTGCCACAAGTGCAAGTTATCAGAAGCCAAAGTGGGGGAAAAATAGTTAAGCTTTATATCTTTACTCCTTGAAAGAAAGGCACCAATTTAAGGAAGGCTTAGGAGGTGTTTCTTTCAGCTGCAGCATGTGCTACTTCTTTGATAAGAATTCTGGAGAATGATATTCAGTAAAGAACAGAAGACGTATGGTATGTCTTTTTTTCAGGAACTTTGATCAATATTGGTCTCTTAGACCTGTAGTTTCATTGTATACAATCAATAATTAATGGTCATACTTTTAAAGTCATTGCTAGAAGTACAAAAGTTTGTATTTTGCATGGTGGCTTATCTTAGTCATGAAATAGTGATGCAAACAGAGCTTGCTGTAACAAACATAGATACATTTGTGGAATATAAATTTAAATGTGCGAAAATTGTGAAATACTACACTACCTCAGTAAATCTGAAGCTCTATTAATACAGTAGGTTAACTATTTTTCTTTTTCCTATATAATTACATGATTCTTTAAAGGAAAATATTTTAAACTCGCTGTAGATGTGCAGATATCCTGGGTGTTATAAATGCGAACGAAGATGGTTTAGCCAGGCTGGATGTGGAGGTATCACATTTCCATCTGACAGGAATTCATTCTATTATTGGACGCACTTTAGTGGTAGGTACTAGGCTGAGTAGGCACATAGCTAAGATGCAAAACAAAGAATTGCAGATTTTGAGAACCAATTGACTATTGATGACTGAAATTTAGTATTTGGCTATCTATTAATACATAGTAATTGGTGCATTTTTTTCACTCACTGGATCATGTGTAATTTTTCCAATGGACAATATTCATCCAAATCCTGAGATAGTCAGTTTAAACACAATGACTCTTCGAGTGAAAACATTATTGGCACAGTTCCATTTACTTGCATGATTCATTTCCAAAACACTATTCTTCTATTAAAAAATGCCTTGAATGTGCTTCTGGTTTATTGTATTAATAATTTATCTAAAACCTTAAATTCCAAAGGAGCGCCCATGCTTTTACTATAACAACAAATTTGAAAGCATGTGTCCGGAGGATTGCCTGGGAAAACACAACTACCACGTACAACAATAGATATTAGCCCCTTCTGTATATTATTCAATGGGAAGAAAATGCCAGATATTAAGTTACTGGAATTTGGATAGATACTTTAATATCTGATTTCACTACTGAAAGTATGGTCATTTTTTTAAAAGCTCCATCAGAATGAAGATGACCCAGGCAAAGCTGATAAGGAAGAGAACATTGCAGCAGGAAATAATGGATCTGGTATAGCCTGGGGAGTGATTGGAATTTGTCAGAGCAATATTTCAAAGGAAGTCTCAGAAGAAAACAATTAAACAATAAAGCTATCTGCATTGTGGGCTAAGAACTCTATTTTGTACATTGGTAAATGTTCTTTGTTTATGGATGAGATGAAAACAAAGTCCATACTAAAGAAGGTTCACACATTTGTCTTTCAGTCTTTATTGCAGATCAATTTTTGAATCTGACCATAAACATGCAGCTGTCCTTTAGAATTTTTATGAAAACTGATTGTTAACAGCCTAATCTATTTTCTTGCAGACCTCTGTATTGTAAACTTTGCTACAAAATAGAATTTTAAATATTGAGTCTATAAATAAATTTAATCACCTTCATCTTATGGTAAAAGTACTTCACAATATGTTTTACTCATACGTTACTGTCAGGTAACAATTGTTAAAATACAACATTCATTTTCTTGTGTTATCCTGTGTCAAAATATATTTGCTTGGTTCCACTGATTAATGATTAAAATAAACATTCTGCTACATTTCATAAGTTATTTTAGCTTTTACTCTGGAATATTTTACCACATTAAATGTATGTTATTAAATATGTTAAAGGACTTATTCTGATTTCTTAAGTAACACATTGATTTACTGAGATACTTGGTTCAGGATCATTATTGTCAGTAACGTTCATTACCCCTATCCCTATTCAGTTTGACTTTCTTCACTAAGCTGAAATATTGAGCCACAAGCAGCATTGGATCAACACAGTCACTTATAGTACTGGTCCTTACAAATTGAAAGGACTAGTCCCTGAACTTCCTTCCATCAGGTTTCAATGTTGATGTACAGCATAGTGCCAAGAGTATCAACTACATCCTTAACTATTGCATGCATTATGACCTCCTTATATAAAGAACATCAGATATTTAGGAGGAATAGCATTGTGTTACGTCCCTAAAGTCACAACAGTAGCTTTCCCTTTTAAGCGTGTCAGAAAATTATTTCTTGAGTGGACTTATTCTCAAACCAGCGGATATAAATTTAGGATTCATTTTGTTCCAATGTAGGTCTCATTAAATTAATAAGAAACCAATTGTTATGATTCAAGAAATAACACGATTTAAAAAGTAACATTGATATCCAACATCAAGAATAGTCAAGCATTTAGAAATTAATAGTTTCTCCCTTTTGGTTAAATACTTTTTTGTGCCCCCCCCATATCAGGTGTTCTTTATATATGGAGGTGGCATAAGATAGTTCATGATGTTGTTGATACTCATGGCATCATCAAAAATATCAACACTGAAACGTAACGGAAGGAAGGCGAGTCAAGCATATAAATGAGGAAATCTTGCCCCTAAGGATCTTCAATTTCCCATCCAATGTTGTAAGGCTCACTGGCTGAAAATTTCTTTATTTTTCTCTGTTGCCCTTCTTAAACAAATTAACAAGGTTGGCAATTCTTTTATCCTCTGGAACTTCACCTGTGGCTAAAGAGGATATAAAGAACTCAGAGTACTAGCATCTCCTCCCTTGCTTAGCTCAGTAACCAGGGATAGATCCTATCAGGTGCTGGAGATTTATCTATTTTAATGTTTTTTTTAAAATAACCAACACATATTCTTAGGTTGTGTTGGTTGTTAACATAAATGACACATTTCGCCGTATGTTTTGATGTACATGTGATAAATAAATCAGAAATGAATCTGACCACCTTAATATCAGTGCAACCCTTCTTAATCTCACCATCAACCATGACCTCTTGAATACTGATGCAAACTACTCATTAAGGACCTCACCACTTCCTCTGCCTCTGTCCATGAGTGAACCTAACCTTTCCCAAGGTACTTTCTTGTTCCCAATATACATGCCTTCATTTGTACATTAATCCTACTCACCAAGGACATTTTATGTCCCCATTTAATCCTCCTAATTTCTTGTTCAAGTTTTGCTCGTTCCTTTGTATATTCTGTCGCCTTGTCTAACTTCATCTTCCTAAACCTTGCTGTTCTTGTCTTACATCCTCACAGGAATAGTGTGGCCTCCACCCCAATTAACTAACCTTTAAAACACCCACCTGTCAGATGAACACTACCTTACTATTTTTTGCTCTCATTTTGCACTAGTTCTTTAATTTAATTTCTATATATGTATTATTGTAATTTGTAGTATTTTATTATGTATTGCAATGTACTACTGCTGTAAAACAACAAATTTCACAACCTAAGCCAGTGATATTAAATCCAATTCTATGATGTGGAGATACAGCTACTCCCAAACTACTTTCTCCAATTCCTGTCTAATACCTTTATGACCTGCAGTGTTCCCTCTGTTCCACTAGCTCCCACTGACTACTGGAAGATCTGTAGTGTAACACTATCATGGAACTGCACCTTCCTTATTCCTGAATTCTATCCACTTGTCCTTACTAGATGAGCCCTTTGAGATGTCATGGCTGCACTGAGAGAAGATATGGTAGACATTGCCCCATATCAGTATTGCAACCTCCCCCTTCTCTTTTGCATCTTTCTTTATAATATCTGAATATCTATACCCTGGAACATTGAGCTGCTAATCCTCCCCTTCTCTCAACCAAGATCTATAATGGCTGCAATATTGTAGTTATTGCAATATGATAATCCAGGCTCTTAGGTCAGCTGCCTTACCTTCCATTCTGGTTGAATTAAAATAAATAAAACTAAGACATTATTGCTACTATTTTCATTACCCTGACCCTGCCTGTTTTTCCTATTAGACTTAATTGATTTAATCTCTACCTTGCTGAGTTGTCATAAATGAGGCTGTCAAGTATTAATCCTCAGACTCAAGCCTTTTTTCCCTCTGTGACTTATTGTTGAATTTCAAATTTACATAAAGTATACAAATCAACTGTTTTAAATGAAACACGAGGTCTGTAAGTAAAATCCCATTTTACTCAAAACTTTGAGTAAGGTTGAAAATTGTGCACATAGCCAAAGTTGCTCATTCTTCCAATATAAAGTGCAACTCCAGAGATTCTCAGAGCACAAAAAAACACAATGGTCTGCTTTTTTTAAATCACATTTATCTATGCAATGTCTGATGGAATAATGAAAATTCTTACATCATTAAGCTAATTTGGTTGATGTTGGTGCAGTGACTCTTAACACTGGAGATTATCACATCTACAAACCCTTCTGGTTGATGTTAAATAAGAGTCAAATGAGAAACATGCACTGTTCACTAGACAGATTTCTGAGATGGAGGAACTGCCATATAAGGAGAGGATTGTACTGACTAGTGCTACGAAGAACAAAATGAGAACTAATTGAAACCTATAAAATCTAACTATAAACAAACTAGACATATCAGCCATGGCTTAGCTACTTTAAGTCATAATTAATCTTACTCTGGGTCTTGAACATGTCCAGTAAATCTAGATTGACAACCCTATATGCAGCACTGACAGAATTGTGATTTTGACCTTAAAATGAAATGAGAGTTCCTGTCTGTTCTTTTTATTTTATGTAGCTTATTTTAAAACACAATAATAAAATAAAGCCAATTCTCTGGTCAACAGTTTCTGCTTGATCAATGTTATTGTAGGTACCTGTCAGCTACCAGGTTTCTGAAACAAACTCTCTAGTAAAGGTATACCACAAGAGCTTACCAGTGTGCTGAGGAGACAATCCAAGGTTGTTCTCACAACCCCCTTATATAAAAAAAAGCCTTACCAATATGTGTGGCAGAGGAGTAATTGAAGTACCATGGAAAACCTTGAGCCATTTTGCCAGGTGCATAGGGAAGACCAAAGCTCTTGTTCCACATCTGGGAATATGAGAATTATCTCTGAAATTGCACATATGCGTGTGTCAGAGAAGGCAGATCCCACAATGGCCTCATCAGTCACCTTTTAATCAACAGATCTGGCGGACCCCGACGATCCTCAAGAAGAAAAAGTAATTTTTTAGATTTAAAACTGACACTTTTAATATTGTGTTTTAAAACACGCACGGGCACTGCAGTCTGTGCAACTGTGTACGAGACTGAAGCTCGACCTGACTTTGGGTCCTACACGGGCACCGAGATACGATGTGAATATGCGTGATGTCTCTTAACAGTGGAGGTTAGACAATCAGATTTTATAGGTTTCAAATAAAAGATGGAAATAAAAGCCGTATGCATTCTGAAGGATGAGCGTGATATGTATCCTCATCTCCCCGATTTACAAAATACCGTCAGTGGTGTTGCTGGAACCATCACCTTTAAATCGCAGGTGAGTTTGGTCCGTGGTAGGGACGTAGGCCCGAACCACTGGCCCCTGCTCCGCTCGGCCCGGCCCAGTTTACCCCCGTCGTTGCGGGGTGTGTGACCTGGGTCTGGGTGGCAGGGCCGAGTAAAAATAATTCTTTCAATACCCTCCACCGCCAACATAAGTTAAACCAGGACTTACCGGTTCTAATTTCCTTTCGTGGTGGAGATTAGGCCGAATTGTCATCGTTTAAAACCCGGGTTTGTAAAAGAAAATTATTTGTGCCGTTAATATGGTGGGTTGTAAAACGTTTTAATAAATAAAATTGATGTTTCTTTATTCATTGAGAGAACTGGTATGGCTGGGGCATCAAATACTGTATTGTGAAAATGGGAGATATATTCGAAGATGCCCTCAAAACATAGTTTGCCTTATTGGCAGAGATGTGGATATCTTAATAGAATAGCCTATTTCCATGCTGTACCAGTCGCCCGACTCGCTGCACTGACCGGCGAGTCCCGAATTAAACCCATTTTCCAGCACGGAGACCACATCATTCTATGCATTGGCAATTTAAGTACCTATCTAGACAGGTTGGAAATGCTGTGGTGATCCAATTTCAACCACTCAGTGCATTCCAGCGACTTGCTATTCTCTTAATGAATATATCCTCGCTGAATCTCTTTCCCTTACCCTGAATCCATAATATTATCTACGGGTACTTCTGCTTTAGGGGGAAGTTTCATGCAGTCTTATTTATCTTTAGGTTTCACAGTCCAATCATGACCGCTTGCCGCCCAACCTCTGCTCCTGGAAGAACAAACCTAATTTCTTCCAGACACTTTTCAAAACAGAGCTTTTCCATCCCAGGCAACACCCTAGTAAATCACTTCTGCATCCTTTCCACCACTATCACATCCATTTCCTTTATCATTTCTGTTTCCATTTCCCCTCTAGTTCCTGAAATTGCCCTACAAATATTTATTTCATTTTCAGTATTTTTTTTAGTCTATGTCAAACTCATAGTTTGACTTCTGGTAAACTGTCTCTAAGTGTCTCCAAATATAATTGAAGTGATCTGGCTTCTCGTACTGATACAGTTTATTCTCAAATTCTCCATTTGTTTTTTTTATGATTATAGAAAAAAGAAATTTAGCTCATTCAGTCTGCTGGGTCTCAGAGCAATTCTATTACTCCATTTATTTTCCAGGAACCTATTCTTTCTCACACACCATCAGCTGCACCCTGGTTATCTTATCATCCACATACGCTGGAATATTTTACTGAAGCAAATTAACATATGGATCTGGGCCATACCCTCCAAATATCCGGACCTGCCTCTCGGTTTTTTTGCACTACCTTACTTTCCATCTTTCTATTTTCTATTTATGATTTATAATTTAAAATTGTAATATTTACTAAATTTTACTATTTTTAATATTTTAATACTTAATATTTGTAATCCAGGGAGCAGGAAGTGCAGAATCAAATACCGCTGTGATGATTGTACATTCCAGTATCAATTGGCGACAATAAAGTATAAAGTAACACAATGAGATGTGGGAGGAATCAAGAACACCACAGAGAAACTTGTGCATAAGAAAGAATGTACAAAGTCCACACAGACATCACTGGAGGTCAAGATCAAACTGGGTCTTTGTAATTGTGATGCACCTCCACTTGATATGGCAGTGTACTGCTCAGAGCTTTCTGTTCTTAGCTTAATTGTGAGGTGATATTCATTGTAAACATAAATGTCTGTTGTCACTGAGTATCTATAAACTCTCCATTTCCACACCTTTTCTCATGTTTCAGGCAGTCAGCACAATGCATAAGAACTCTTCTTCTGGAAATAACCACCCGAATATTGGTAGTTGACCCCTTCAAGAAATTCACAGAATGGGCAGTGATTCAATTCTTTGTCGTCACTTTTGTTGACAATCTGTAAAACCAGGGTAATTTCCTCTGTGATCTTTATGTGGAAACGTGTATAAACTGCTTTGAAGAAGCAATATTGTAGTATCATCCAGATTTTTACAACTGAGTAAGAAATTCCTGACTCTTTCATGACTTAGATCACTAATGGTGCTTTTTTTTTTGCTTTTTCAGCAGTCAGCAATTGCTGACAAAATTATTTTTTGTTTGGGCTTTAAGGAGCTGCAATTAAGCAAAATGCTATCTCAGGGTCCTTAGGAATTCACATAGCAGTTGAGAAGGACAAGCTAAGCAAAGTCATCAAAAGCAATAGGGATACCCAGAGCTGCATTCAGATCCCTAGTATGCTAATTAAGCAATTTTGGATGATTTTTCATTTTCCTTCCCTGCAACAATAGCATGTCTTTAATTTTTTGAACAGGTTTGTATTTTGTAAGGAGAGAAATTATACTTTCTAGTGTAATATTGATTTCCTCTTACTTTGTGCAAAAGCAAGGAAAGAAAGTAGCTTTTGAAAAGGATTGTTATATCTGCTTGTCCTGGCTGAATGTTAAATTACTGGTTGGTCTTGTACTGTGCTGTTTGCATTCTGGCGGTTTCCTTACCTCTCCCTCCTTGTCCTGCCAAGTGCTTGCAGAAGAAATTTACAAGTTGTAGGCAAATTGGCTGCCTCTGATAAAGAGTTTTACACCAAAACATACTGCTTTATTATTAAATTGTGTCTAGGCCTAAAGGGCACATTGATAAACAGATAGCTCCTGGTACCATGGAAAAATACTAAGATAAGGGTTTTAAGGCTATAAAAAGGGGCAGGGGTACTCTTGGTTTAGGCTGGTGTCACAATCAGACTTGAGGGGCAGACTTACACAGAGAGAGAGGGATAGAGAGTGTGGAAGCAGCCATCAGACCCATGGGGTTCCCTCCAGTACTGTGTAGATTAGTTCACTGAGTGGTATTCCTTCTATCATTCTGTAGTTTTTTGAAATGGTTAATTGGTACTTTTCATATTATCCTAATCAAGTAGTGTCTTTTTAACCTTTAATGCATTTACTGGGCCTCCTTTGTTTGTAAATATCTCATGTTGCTGAATCAGTAAGAACAAAATATTAAAATGTTTTCGTTACAGTTTCTGAAATCAATACACAGCTGCTTTGATAAATTGTATTTCATTTTCACGATGGGTTTCTTTCTGGCATCCCAATATAGATAATTTTCAGCAAATGTTTCCTACTTGCAAAGCGCTCCTCCAGCTTGGATTTCTTGTTGGTGAACTTCTAGCGGCAAATGAGACTTAAAGGGAACTCAGCCAAGCATGATATGAATATGAAGGATTCAATCACTTTGAACTTTTCAATTTTCTTTGGTGGGGGGGGGCACATGGTAGGCATTTCAGTGCTAATGCTCGTTCCAGGTTAATTCCAAAGTTAATTAATTACGATAGGGTCTTTTAAGAAACTCCTGGATAGATACATGGAGCTTAGAAAAATAGAGAGCTATGGGTAACCCTAGGTAATTTCTAAGGACATGTTCGGCACAGCTTTGTGGGCTGAAGGGCCTGTATTGTGCTGTAGGTTTTCTATGCTAATTCTGTTTCTACTAACTTTCAGAATGGTATGTTAAAAGTTTATTTTCTGAAAAGAATAAATAGATCATTTATGTATCTGAGAGAGAGAAATTGATCTCTTGTTTTTTTTCCCGTCACTGAATGAGAGAAAGAGGGGCTTCAGTCAAATGGGATAGGAATATCCGGTTTACCATTCCCAGTCACAGCCACGGTGGGCTCCAGCAGACTCTTGATCATGAACCTCCCTTCCGTTCATTTGCAGTTGTTAATGTTTGAACTGATGGAAGGAGGTTGAAAGAACAAGAATGTGGATAATAGTATCCTACCATAGAGTAAGATTGCCAACAACACCAGTGGGAGGCCTATGATAATATGTCATCTAAGCTTGGAGTTCCAGTACATTTGATCTTAGATCATGTGACAGCAGATCCTCTGATTGGTCACTTGAAATTGAGGTACAAGTTTTAGAAAAGATACCAATAACACTCCCCTATCCTGAATGCAACTATAATATATTTTATCTGATGGAGGGTGAAGCTTAGTCAAGATGGTGCTAAACGGTGACTCCTTTGCTTGCATCTTCGGAAACAGCTCTATTTCCATCTTTAATATCTCTATTTTTCCCTTTCAGGGTTCTTTTGAAGACCCTGACCTGTAGTTACACGCTGTCTTTGGTTCTTTGCGGGAATGGGACCCACTTTTGGGGTTTCACGACTGGCCATTGCCCTACATGCCAAGGGCGTGGCCTAAGAGTTTGGCTTGCCTTTGGAGGCCTAGGATTTCGGGGCTCTGGAGACAGGTGGATGGAGGCTCGGTGTCCTGACAGACCAGTGTGTCATGGGAGCCAGAAGATCTTTGGCTGTGTGCCCAGTGTTACATAAACGGCAACAATGAATATCAATCGAGACAGGTTACACTTATTAAACACGGATAAACGATAAGGAGAAAAACAAACGAAAACTTGAACCGGAAGTTAACCGATATGCAGCCGTTCAACAACTCATCACTCGGCACTGGTTTCTTAAAGCGTTAAATGCGAAAACAGTACTTAAAGCGATAAAGTCAGATATAGTTCTTAAAATGGTAAATTCGAAAGTCCAACAGATTTATATGTTCAGTTGGGAGAGACTTCTCTGGAGAAGGATTTCTTCATAGACGCGACTTTCCTGCTGGTTCTGTCCACAGGATTCACGATGCCGAAAATAAACGGTTTAAAACAACTGACCTTAAATTCTTCTAGAGAGAGCAAACCTTTGCATGAACTCTTTTCTCTTTTGGCAAGAGTTATCTCGATGGAGGTCGCCACTCCACCAACGAAGATTCAATAAGGTCGATCCTTTATTAAACTGCCAAATGATGCTGACTCCTCTTGATCCTTCGATCCTGTACTTCGATAAAGTCTTCACTCTCCTATACTACTGTTGGAATTGAGTAAATCAACGCATCTAGCCAAAAATTTCCAGTCCAATAATATTGTATCTTGCAATAGAACGCAACACTCTTTTAAAAATGAAACTGCGTCACAAAAACAAACATGCAACAGAAACGGAGACACAGCATGTTCTACCTGGAAATCTACAAACTAAAAACTAACTGCGTCATCTGGGATCTTCCCTTATATACCCATGGTGCACGTCATCACGTGACCTCACATCGGCAGGAAAATCATATCAGGTGACCTCCAAAAGACCATTACATCATTCTCACAAAAAAAATTACAGATCTCCTTGAGCATGCAACACCAGAGACGTGAGATCTTTGGGCATAGAGCTCAGAAAAAGCAACGCAATGGACTTTTAACATGGTAAACCAGCGAGTTGTTTGTTATGTCTCTGCTCTCGCTGTGAAATGGAGATACTTCTTTCTCCCTTATTAAGGAGGGAGAGAACTGTGGTATGTTGAAAACTGGGTGAACACGTAGACTTTGGAGTACTGCAAGTCTGTGCCTTTGCTCTTGCTTCTGCTGCACACTTGAGTGCTTGGTGGGTGCTGATGTTTTTTTTTGCCAGTGGGGGGAGTGGGGATCATTGTTTGCTGCTGCTTACGCGCGGGAGGGAGGGGAGTTTGGGGGGGCCTTTGGGGTTCCAGCATTTAACTGTCATTCATTCTTTGGGGCACTCCTCTGTTTTCGTGGATGGTTGCATAGAAAAAGCATTTCAGGATGTATATTGTATACATTTCTTTGACATTAAATGGACCTTTGAAAACCCTTAAAGTACACCCTTCTAATAGTGCAGCAGTAATTCAGTTGAACTTTGCACTAGCCACAATCACTAAAATACTATATTTTTTTAGAAAAAAGTTGTGCATGAGTAAATGCAGAAAGGATCAAAGAAAAGTTTTGAATAATTATCTGTTAGCTTGCCCATCATTGTTTAAATTGATAAGTTAGATCACTTCCCAAACTGCTGAAATGATAATTTTGGGGAATTAAAAGAGTTCAAAATGGACTCTACCTCCATGTTTATGGTAGATTTCATTGGTGACAAATCTTATCTTGCTTAAATGTCTACGTTTCTAATATATGCTTCCTTGAGGTCTAACCATTTTTCTATTTTAATGTCTTACTTCTCAGGTAAATGGAACAGTATTAATAAAAGGAATTATTACTGGATTAACATGTGGAAAACATGGACTACATGTGTGCGCCTTTGGAAATCTTTTTAATGGTATGGACAGAATACTAACCATCTGCCAGAAAAAGCAGGATCTCCCAGTGACCACCCATTTTAATTCTGCTTCCCATTCCCATTCTGATATGTCTGTCCATGGCCTTCTCCATTGTTGTGATGAGGCCACACTCAAGTAGGAGGAGCAACACTTTGTACTCTGTCTGGGTAGCCTTCAACCTGCTGGCATGGGCTGCCAGCGGTGGTGGTGGAGGCAGAAACGATAGGGTCTTTTAAGAGACTCCTGGATGGCTACCTGGAGCTTAGAAAAATAGAGAACTATGGGTAAAGCCAAGGTAGTTCTAAGATAGGGACATGTTTGGCACAGCTTTGTGGGTTTTCTTTGTAGGTTTTCTGTGTTCTATGTTCTATGTTCTATGTACTCTGGCTGGCCTGCTGAGTTCCTCCAGCATTTTGTGTCTGTAGCTTATTATCAACATTTCAGGTAATAAGGTTTGCTTTTTCATCTTTCAACAATGTTATGGCTCTAGCTGAATAGGATAATCTTTGTCTTTTAGAAGATATTTGATTTTTTTAAAAATCTTAATTAAGATTGCTCTGAACCAGTGCAGAATACATATGGGCCTTGGAGATATCACAATGCTGCTTTTGAACAATATTGAACTCTTTTAATACTTTAGTGCATTCTGTTACTTAAGATTAACTGCACATATGAGGCAACCAAGGTTGAGTTTCAAACAAGATTTGTTTTAGTTTGTTCAATAATATTGAGCAGTGGAAAGGGAATTAGCTTAACCTACTATCACTAATTCTTGTCCGAATGTGATACCACCAAAAATGTGCAGTTTGAACCTGATCTACATTCAAAGCAGCATGTCCTTTCTGGCCTTTACGGTGGAGTTGATAGTGTAGGCTTCCTAAGTATTTATGCAATAGAACTAAATATGAATTTATAATGGGCTGGAACTCTTTTAAATCAATCTACAAGGTAAGGCCAGTGTTTTATTGCCCTATCATCCCTGAAAAGTAGCAGTGAGCTGCCTTATTGAAGTGCTACTGTCCTTTTGCTAAAAGTACTCCCACTGTGCTTTTGAAGAGGAGCTTGCAAGACTTTGGACCTAGTAATAATGAAGGACCAGTGATAAAGTTTCAAGTTGAGATGGTGCATGACCTGGAGCGATCCTGTAGACTCTGCTGTTCCCAAACACCTACTGGCCTTGTCTTCTTTGGTGGTAGAGTTCGTAGGTTTAGGACATGCTTTTATAGATATGGTATTTATTTGGTTGATCTAGATGAATTTCTAATTGCCCATTAATAGGCAGATTACTCTTCTCTAGATAATTTACTGATTTGTCCTCCTACACTTGTTAGATTTTGATCATTTATTGTTAGATTTATACGTATGGAATTAAATTTAGGATTTACTTCATGTTTAAAAATTGAGTTTGCTTGACAACTAAAAATTCCTTGTTGGACATTTTTCTCAGTTCATCAGCAATTTAAAAAGCTTGAAATCAGGCCATTTAATATCCTCAACGTCAGCAAGACGAAGGAATTGGTCGTTGACTTCAGAAGGAGTAGTGGACCGCACAACCCAATTTACATCGGTGGTGCACAAGTGGAACAGGTCAAAAGCTTTAAGTTCTTCGGGGTCAATATCACAAATGACCTGACATGGTCCAACCAAGCAGAGTTCACTGCCAAGAAGGCCCACCAGCGCCTTTACTTCCTGAGAAAACTAAAGAAATTTGGCCTATCCTCTAAAACCCTCACTAATTTTTATAGATGTACTGTAGAAAGCATTCTTCTAGGGTGCATCACAACCTGGTATGGAAGTTGTCCTGTCCAAGACCGAAAGAAGCTGCAGAAGATGGTGTACACGGCGCAGCACATCACACAAACCAATCTTCTGTCCATGGACTCACTTTACACCGCACGCTGTCGGAGCAGTGCTGCCAGGATAATCAAGGACACGACCCACCCAGCCAACACATTTTTTGTCCCTCTTCCCTCCGGGAGAAGGCTCAGGAGCTTGAAGACTCGTATGGCCAGATTTGGGAACAGCTTCTCTCCAACTGTGATAAGACTGCTGAACGGATCCTGATCCGGATCTGGGCCGTACCCTGCATATATCTGGACCTGCCTCTTGGTTTTTTTGCTCTACCTTACTTTCCATTTTTCTATTTTGTATTTATGATTTAGAATTTAAATTTTTAATATTTACTAATTTTTACTATTTTTAATATTTAATATTTGTAATCTAGGAAGTGGGAAGCGCAGAATCAAATATCGCTGTGATGATTGTACCTTTATACTTTATTGTTTGGCGACAATAAAGTATAAAGTAATAACTAATATGCTGAGAATTAAAATTGTAATTGTTTAAAATTATTTTAAGGAACAGCAGCCAAGTTAAGTTCTTAAGAAAAATGCAGGAACTCAAGGACAGTTGCAGATAAATTATGTGCAGAAAATCCTTGTAGTAAAGTGGATATGAGGTTTGTTCGACTGGAGCATTACCCAACCTCTCCATTTTAGTTAGCGAAAGTATTGTCACCAAATGCAACCATAAAGGACATTTTGTTTTACAGTATAGTTGCATTAGTTATCTTCTAATGCTGAGTGGGGTCTTCATTTTCTTTCAAAGTAATTGTAATTTAGAAAACTGGGATGTTTTTATATATAATGCCATATAGTTTATTTTCAGGTTATCACAGTGTAGGACCACATTTCAATCCTCGAAAGAAAACACATGGTGGACCAGAAGATGAACAAAGGTGAATGTTGACAATTGGTGATTTTTAAATGTGAATTCATTATCAAAAGTTGAAAGTACATTCATTATCAAAGTTTGCATACTATATACAACCTTGAGATTTGTCTCCTTACAGGCAGGTAAATGTTACGTTTATCCAGTTATGTTATATGGCTCAGAACGTTGGACAATATCTAGTAACATGAGGAAACGAATTGAAGCAGCAGCGATGTGGTTTTTGAGGAGGGTGCAAAGAATATCATGGACGAAACGAATATCTAACGAGGATGTCATGAACAGAGCAAACACAAAAAGCGAAATAATGTATGGGATCATGAAAAGGCAATGTAACTTCATTGGACATGTGATTAGGAAAGAGGAGTTGGAATGCACGGTAATTATGGGAAAGATTGATCGGAAGAAAGCAAGAGGAAGACAAAGACAAATGATGATAGCGACAGCAGCCAGAGAACTGGAAATGAATACCAAATGAATTGATCCACTTGACCCGAAACAGGAGTGCGTGGGCCATGGCAGTCAAAGTTCAAACTGGGCACAGCACCTTATGATGATGATGACAGGCAGCCACAAAACAAAGAAACCAGTTGGAACCCATTAAAAAAAGACTGTCGAGTACCCAATGTGCAAAAATAAACAAATCATGCAAACAATAAAAATAAGCAAATAACATTCGGAACTGAAGTTCATGAAAGTGAGTCCACAGCCACGAAGCCAGTCACAGCCAATCCAGGAGCCATTAGTTGCAGGCCACAGGCACAGTTCAGCGTGGAAATAAGTAAACCTTGCCGAGCAGCGGGCTGAACACTGGCTCAGTCCTCTCCCCTGGCCCCAACATCCTGACCTTTTTACTATGGGCTGGCACTTAAATTAGCCAAACAGTAGATCATTCCTTGCTCTTGCACCCAGGCCCTGCCACTTCATTACACTCTTGGGCTTGGAACCCGCTGTCTCAAATTAGCCCGTACGAGACCTTTATAGTATCTGTATTGACCACCACTCCAGTAGTGTCTATCACCCTCTGGGTGAAGAAAAATAATTTAATTTTATTGCAATATAGCGTGGAGTAGCCCCTTCCGGCCCTTCAAGTCACACTGCACAGCAATCCCCAATTTAACCCTAGCCTAAACAGTTTACTTTGACCAATTAACCTACCAACCAGTATGTCTTTAGACTGTGAGAAAAAACTGGAGCAACTGGAGGAAACCCATGCGGTCATGAAGAGAACATGCAAGCTCCTTACAGTCAGTGGCGGAAATTGAACCCAGGTCACTAGTACAGTAAAGCGTTGTGCTAATCACTATACCACCCTGCCGCCTTCTTAATTTCTTTCTTTTTACCCTGTGTGCACCTCTCATAATTCTGTATACCTCTATCAGGTCTCCTCCCACCCCACCTCAGCTCCACGGAAAACAAACCAAAAAATGCCATGCCGTTCGGCCTCAAGCAGACCAAGAGTGAAGGGCCAAATTCACGACTGTTTTAACAAAGGAAACTATAAGAGGAAGGGTAAAGGATCTCTGGTATGGAAAATTATTTTTTTCTCTGGAATTATGCTACTAAATCCACCTATCTAAAAACAATGTATTTGTTATCAAGTTATCAAAAGGTATTTACTGCTTTCTGCAGATGTCTGCAGACAGAGCTTCAGCCACAGGTATGTACTGCTGTGCCTATGGTGGTGAATGTCATCATAGTCTCTTAGTCACCAAATCATTTCTGTTGTCCACAGTTGATACATGTCAAATTTGTGACAGTTTCTCAAGTCAACAGGTGAAGAATTTATCTTCTCTTCACTCAATAAAAAGTCATTGGTATTTTGTAACCATATTCAGAAAGTGCTGATGACAATCAGAGTTGCAAGAAAGAATCAGAGATTGGGTGTTCTGCTGTGAGGGACTTTGTCTTTGTAAAGGCTTTATATCATGTATAAAGTACAGCTCAGATGTGTTAAAGTATGTTTGCTACAGTGCATCTTCAGTAAGTACAGCTACCCTGAAGACCCCAGGACTTTTAAACTTATTCATCACAAAGTAGATGAGCGCATTGTCAACCCCTAAGCTTTCACTTTAATCCAATGCTGTCACAATGCCCATAGTAAACAAAATGGAAGACAACAACTTGTGCTATTTCTGCATATGGATTTCATGCATGACTGAATTTCTATTTGTGTCTCTATGACAAAAATCCTGACCTCTTGTGCTCAGAAGTTGCTACAATTGGAACAAACAGCTACTCAATTAAAAACAGAGAATGTTGGAAACACTCAACCAGATAAGCACATTCATGGCAAGAGAAGTACACTTAATGTTGAGTATTTCCAGCCTTTTCTGTTTTTATTTCGGATGTCCAGCATCCATAGTTTCATTGATTCTCACATAGTTTCTCAGTTCCATCTAATGAGGACTCAGGAGCTGAATTTCATCATAGGATATAATAGTTATCACAGGATATTGAATTATTCAGCAACATGAATCCATTGGTACATGGTGCATTTAAGATAGAAGACTGAAGAGTGGCTACCAATTTTTCAGATGTAATTTATTTAGCTTTCCTTCAATGTTCAGACTTTAAATGTAGACATGTTGACTCTACAGTTCCAATTTTACAAAATTGTTTTAACAAAGTAAATTTCTTTGTCTATTTAATATATTGGTGCCATGGTAGCATAATGGTTAATGTGATGCTATTTCATCTCGGGGCATCGGAGTTCAAAGCTTAAGTTTGGAGCTTGTACATCCTCCTTGTGAATGCGTGAGTTTCCTCTGGGTGCTCCAGTTTCCTCCTACAGTCCAAAGATATACCAGTTAGTAGGCTAATTGGTCATTGTAAATTGTCTGATGATTAAGCTGAAGAGGTAAATCGGTGGATTGCTGGTAGTGCGGTTCAAAGGGACTGAAGGGCCTATTCTGCACTGTATTTCAAAATAAATAATAAATATTATTTTCTTGGAAATTTTCTGTCATTTCATGCTTGCACTAAAACTTTCAATTTGAATTGCAATACAAAAGTCAAAGTTTGTATATTATTATGATGTCCTTTCCTTCCTTGTAATGTAATTTTATTGATACATCTAAATGCTAAGAATATTAAAATCAATCACTAAGTTATTTGTTTATAATGAAGGTTGCTGCTGACAATTTAACAATGATTCTATCCTGTCTAGTAAGGTTCTGTTTCATAAACAGTTTCAACTTCTTCAAAATGAATCCCTTTCTAACCACTTAACTAATTTATCATCTGACATGATATATTATGGAGCTACTCTGTTGTAGCCAGGTTCATTGAACGTATAAAATGTTCTGTTCTTAATCTGTGCTACAAATGTATATGAAATGGAATACATAGCTAAGGAAGGAGGCTATTTCATTTGGCTTGACTTTTTTAATAATATGATTTCCTCAATTGACTTCAGCAGAGCACTGAGATCAGTCTGGGTCCAAATTATTTTCTATAGATTTTGGAGGACTATTCTGAAAAGATATTCAGCTGGACTTCTCCTTCCCTTTATATTGTTATGAACTTTTCAAGGTTTCATAATTCAGTAGAAATTTGCAAAATTATTTAGATTCTTTTTGCTAATACATTCTAGGCATGTGGGGGACCTCGGTAACGTTGAAGCAAATGAAGAAGGCATGGCTGAGTTTCAAATAGAAGATCACCTTCTTAGTCTTTCAGGAACTGAATCCATAATTGGTCGGGCTGTGGTGGTAGGTATAAAAGTGGCTACATGGCCTCATGAGGTAGACTGTTTCATGCCAAGTTATTTTCAATTCACAAGTATGCATATGCCCTTTGTTCCAGCAGATTCATGGACTCGTGTTTCTCAACAGTGAGTTTATGATATAATTTAGACTTTCCATGAGCAGAGTTATTTGGTGTGGGGAAGATGAGTAGATGTGGCACAGTGAACCAAATGGCCTTCTCCTGTGCTGTAAATATCCATGATTTTATCACCCCAAAGAGGATGGGAGATGGGATGGTGTAGCATTAATTTTGAGCTACTTAATGAGCATTAATAATCTCAAAGCTGTGGGGGTGGGGCTGCATATAAGATGCATCTTAATAGTTTACTTTGTACACATTTATTGTTCTTTGTGTCATTTAATCAGGTATGCCAATTTCACTTCTATCTGATACCTTTGCTATTAACAAACTAATAATATTTAAAAAAATTAACTATGATATGACAACCTCCCTCATAATTTTGAATAATATATGCCGGAAGTGTGGTCAGTTCAACTTGTGCCTTCCTGTAAATGTTATAGATCAGGAGACAGAATTTTGGTAAATATATTTAAATGGATCTCTATTTCACTCTGCAGAGCTGGCCTGGCAAAATCTGCTCAGCAATTTTTCCCAAGCTTTTTGTGCTTCTGAACTGAACTAGTTATTGCAGGAATTGTAAAATGGGCTTTCTGATTAACCAGGTGCAGTTTTTGTTCAACTGTATCTCCATCTGATGCTCAACAAAAGCTTTTAATACAATCAAATTTGTGAGTTAGGAATGCATGATTTCCTTTTCCCACCCAAATCCAGACACATTGACATTAATAGTACTATTCATCAGTTGACCAGAACTAAATTAGCCTAGACCAGCAGGCCAGATACTAAACTTGGTAGAAAAACAAAAATGCTGGAAGGACTTAGTAAAGCAACATCAATGGAAGGGACACACATCAAAGTTGCTGGTGAACGCAGCAGGCCAGGCAGCATCTATAGGAAGAGGCGCAGTCGACGTTTCAGGCCCAGACCCTTCGTCAGGACTAACTGAAGGAAGAGTGAGTAAAGGATTTGAAAGCAATGGAAGGGATGCTGCTTGACTGGTTGAGTCCTTCCACCATTTCTGTTTTTATTTCAGGCTTCAGCATTTGCAGTTTATTTTTGTTTTCTATTAAACCTAAGTATTTGCTGAGTATGTTAATTTTATTGCTGTAGTAGTCGAGTCATAAAATTCCAGACCATTATCATACCAACTTTATAATCTTCCTAATAATGGTAAATTGAAGTTGCTGGGCATCACCATTCAATCTTATCCTTAAAATCTTCAGTTTTCAAAGTTTTTATTCTCAGTTCGATTTGATCAAATATTGGTATTTTATTACTGTTTGGGAGTAGAAAACAACTTACAAGAAAGCTCTCTGCAAAGTGCTACCATCATGTGCAGGATTATGTTTAGGATTTACATGCTCACAACTAATGATTTTCTATCCATACAGTAAAATCTTCCATCATAATTTTACATTAGGCTTATTCTTCAGTTTTATGACTGCAGTCACTGCTAATAATTTCTTCATGTTAATTTATCCATGTTATTGCCTATTCAAAAGGACTAAATTTTGCCTCCTGTTAAATGGCCACTGTTCCAATGAAAGATGATCAACTTTTTAGTTTTGCCTAGAAGATTAACTTTATTTTGAAGATATGATACATATTTTTTCCAAACAAATTAGAATGGTGAATCATTTAATGTCAAAATATTTTGAAAAGTTAAAAAAAATTTAATTGTAATGCATCTGTATGTTTAACTGACTGTTTAAAGCTGGATAGAAAGAAAACAAAACTTTTACCTTCCAGCTGCCAACTGATTGACGGTCTCTGAACTCGCAGCTATCTAAAATAATATAATTAGTTTACTATATAGAGAAATTCATGTTAATCTTTCTATTTCATAATGATTTTGTGTTGGAAGGTCACCTTCTGTGATATCTCCCTTTCGAGATATTGGCTGTATCGAGGTATTAGTTGAGGGATATGTTTGGCATCCAGTGATTTTGACGTCACCAACTTGTCTAATCACTTTGAAGAACTCTTATCAATAGTAAATTGGGAAATTGAAAAGTGCAATGTCTAAGTAATATTTTAAATAATTTACAACTGAAAAATCATAATCAAATTTTAATAGATATTCAATATTATTTTAAAATTGAAATAATTTAACTAGGTAAAGACAATCTAAGCATTTAAAGTTAGGCTTTTAACCATAAATTTAACAATTACTATGGCTAACTATGTCCTTAAGAAATTAACAAATATTGAACTTTCCATTTCTTTACGAAAGCAAATGGAAGGGCGCAAATTTTCACTGATTCCTTGCCCCAATACAGAGAATAGTAAGGAGCCAAGCTTATCAATTGCAGATAGCTTTATCTGATTCAAAATGATGTAGAAAGTGCAATATTTATAAAACAATTCAATGAGACAATGTATGGTTGCATAAATAGATCATGGATAATTTGCAAGAATAATGTTCACCCATACATCCATAGCAACAGCTTTTCTCTATCAATATTTCAAAGCAATCTTGTCACTTTTCGAGGATCTCTGTAGACCTACTAGCCTGACTTTGTTACCTCTGTGTTAATTTGAGCTAGGGTTGCATTGTTTGTGCATGTATGATCATTAGTGTCTGGACTTCTCAATGATATTGAACAGTTTAAGCAATCACTACAGTTTATTTCATTATTTGTCATTACAAGTATACAGTATTTAAGTACATTTATAAAAAGCCAGTCAGGTATATCTGCAAGTACTTGTCTAGAATCAGGAAGCCTTGATAAACTGGTCAGTGTTTTGGGCTATTTCCAGGGAAATATTTTTCTCCTTTTTGCAAATAGTAATCAGTTATTGATTCAGGTGGCTTAAGAAATACCAAACATTGAACTAAAATCAGAATCAGGTTTATTGTCATTGATATTAGTCATAAAATGTGTTGTTTTGTGACAGCAAAATTGCTATAGATTTAAAAAACAAAATAATTCAAGCAAAAGAGGAATAGTGAATTAGTATTCATGGACTGTTGGTGGGGCGAAAGAAGCTGTTCCTAAAACATTGAATGTAGGTCTTCAGGCTTCTGTACCTCCTCCCCGATGATTGAAATGAGGAGAGGCCATATCCTAGATGGTGAGGGTCGTTAATGATGGATGCTGCCTTCTTGAAGCACTACCTTTTGAAGATGTTCTCATTGGTGGGGAGGCTTGTGCCCACGGTGGAACTGACTGAGTATACAACCCTCTGAAGCCTTTTAAGAGGCTTAAAAATTACCACACAATGAGTTGTGCAGTGGCGAATTAGCAGTCCAAAGACATTAGGTGTTGGGAGGTATGTAAAATGGACTATAAAGTATTACATCAGGGATGCAAACATAGAACGAAGATTTACAAATACTTGCTCCATTGATATCTGCTCACCTTATCTGCTGATTTATTCTTTATTAAATGACCTAAAGTTTTATTTCTAAATTACAAGGATTTTTAATCTTGCATGTATGAGAAAAAAGAACAAGAAGTAGCATATATAGCATAGAAACAAATGCATCTTTTGTCATAGCAAATCTTCTCTACTCTGAGGGATATCGACAATTTCTCCAGTATTATTGGCATTTTCATCTCAAATGCTTGTTTGCAATTGACTTATAAATGTAGAAGTTTTAATCCATTAATGGATAAATCACAACCCTATGAAATAACTGGGAAATTAACGAGAATTTGTTTATTTTAACCTTTGCTAAAATCTGTGAAAATCAGCAAATTACTTGGTCAAGCTAAATGACAACATGCAATTAATTAGAGTTCCTAAACATAATTACAATGTAAGTAGAATTAGATTAAGCAGGTTCTTGATTCCTAAGTAGTTTATATTCATTGAAAATTTTAAAGGATCTGTAGCTTTGGCTATTAATACAAGTAGAATTATATGGGAATGAAAATGATGGTGCTTCATACACAAGGAAATAGTGCAAACTTTTAAGTTCAATAAATAGTATATTGTGTGTGACCTAAACCATTGTTCAATTGATTAGCTTGGTCTCTAAGGAACACTTCTTCAGGGGCACTGTACTATTAATCTTTATCTAACCAGGAATGACATACTCTGAAGTATAATAATATGATTCCTCAATATTGAAAGAAAATTGGAATTTCCTTAAACTGAAAGGTGTTTTCTTTTGCTGCCAAAGGTAAGTTCCCAGTTATCAATCAGCATAGCTCATGAATTTTAAATGCTCATATCTTGTGTGTGACATGTGAATATCTTTGAACATTTTCTCCTCTCACCTCAGCTTTTGGAAAATTCTGTTTTTATCATCTGAAAGGTAATGAAAATATATAATAGGAAATCAAAAATCACTGGTTTTAATAATCTATCAAAATGCTTAAACTCATTTAATTAGTGAATCTTACAACTGACCATAAAGTCTGATTGATCCTTTTTTAAGATAAATAGTGATATTTTCACTTTCTAAAGATTCAGGCAGAGGAAGATGATCTGGGAAAAGGAGGAAATGAAGAGAGCCTTATAACAGGAAATGCTGCGACAGGTTTAGCCTGGGGAGTCATTGGAATAGCTGAAGTTGCTGCCAACTAAGGAATCTAATACTGCAGTACAAAATTCTAACCAGCAAGATAACCAGACTGTGTGAATTAATTGCAAGCCAATGTTAGTCAACTTTGAAAAGTTGTATTTAACATTTACTGATATAGCTTAGTGCATGGAAAATTATTAATGCATGTGGTTTTGTTTCTGTTTATTTAAAAATTCACATCTTGTTGTTTGGTGTCTCAAGGGAAGTAATACAACTCTGTTTGCTGCAGTAAACATGATTAAAACTGAATTTTTGAGTTTCAACCTTCCTAAATGCATGGCTATATTGATGTATATTGCCAAATAATTTTATTTGTAGATCTCCTTTTGTACCTCTTGCAAATCTGTATACTTTGGCACTCTCCCTTTTGCCTTAAATGATATGGTCAGCAACTCAGTAAGCCAAATTTCCTCTCAATAAAGGCTAGGTTTCTGAACTTTCTGGTACAGCACAGTGGAAATTAGAGGGAGATACACTAGTGACCCAGATTTAATTATGACCTCCAGTGTTATCTGTGTGAAATTTTCGACAACATGGGACAATCCCTGTGCTTCAATTTCCTTCTACATCAAACAGATCTACAGGTTGGTAGATTAATTAGTCAGTGGTTCCATTTAATATCAAAGAATGCATACAGTTTACAACCTGAAATTTTACTCTTTGCAGACATCTGAATGAATGACAGAAAAAGCACTCCTCCTCACCTTCCCATGCACAAGCAGCAGCAAAGCATCAACCCACCCCACTTATTTCAGCAGCAAGTATCAGTGCCCACCACCCACCAAACAATCACTAGAAATAACCCCAAAAGAGAGAGCATGATTTGCAGTCCAACAAAATCTATTGTCCACTTGACAATTCAACATGTCACAGGCTCGTTCTCTCTCACTAATTAGGGATGGAGAGGTGTCACCCTTTCACAGCGAGAGGGGAGACCAATAAAACAGCTCACTGATTATGATGTTACAGTCTGCTTTGTCACTTTTATTTTGAGTTTCTCTGACTCAAGAATCAGCAGCAAACTCATCCCCACCATTGAGGGGGAGAGTGCGATTGCCTGAGTGTAGAGTCTTTCAACAGCCTCATCCACTGTCGCAGTGCGATGTTCTGTTCTCCCTCAACGCCGCAGTCGGCGACACAGGCAGGGAACTGGTTCGTCCACAACTCTGCAGGGCCTCACTCCGAATACACGTGTCTTCCAGACCATATCCTGGGGATATTGAAAATAGCCAGTTGGTGAGCTCTGAAAGCGAGAACCATCACCGTAAAGAACCACAATTAGAATGCAGCTGTAGATCACGGATTCTGACAGAACCCCATCCACCGTGAAAAGGAAGAAAGCAGCATTAAAGAGGAGAAATTAAGATGTTTCGCAGTTGAGCTCAAATAAGCTGCCCTCTGGTGACATCTTAGCTCCGCCTCTTTAAACCTCTTCTAACTCCACCTCACTGAAGTTATTCCCACTAATTAGATGAATGATCAAATCTGAGGGAAATTGATGGGAATGTGGAAAAATAAAAATGGGATTAGTGTAGATGCCTGCTTGGTGATCAACACACCAAATGATCTTTTTCTTTGCTATATGACACCATGACCAAAACTTGAATTGGCGCTGCAGCACAGATCCAGGACAAGTGTGCTTTGTATTGATAGCAGTTATTAACATAATGAACTAATATCTAGGGTCCTGCACTATTGATTTGACATGAGTTTGAATCCCAAATCTGTAGCTAAAGAATTTAAAATGTTAATTAAATTAACCTGGAACTTAAAAAAAGTAAAATCAATTCTCACCATGGAACCTCAGGATATTTGTAAAAACATTAGGTTTACTAATATCCTTCAGGGATAGACCTATTTTTCATCTGATCTGGCTTATATGTTACTCTTAAATTTCTGCTGAAATAGCCTAATTAGTCATTGAAAAAGCCAATTAGGAAGTCAACAAATGCTAGCCGTGCCTGTGATCCACATCCTGTTATTGAAGAACTGTGTGTTGTTTTCTCTGTTGCTATGCTTTGGTGAACCTTTTATCAAGTGGCTTCATTTGTATGAAGGCTACATATTTTAATTAATAGGTGCAGAAAGTAATAGCAAATAACTCAGAGAACAAATATCATAAACTTTCTGTACAAAGATTGAAATAACCTTTTTTTACTTCAGTGCATTAAAAATATATGCTCATTAGATATGAGGGAACTCTATATTTCTACACATTGAAAGTTCCACTTTGGAAGCAAGGAGATTTGGCATTATTGTTTCTTCAAGTCAGGTTGGTCTGATGCTAGCATGGGAAAACTTTAAATATCCCAAAGGCAGAGCACTTTCAATTGCTACTGTTTACCAAGAGACTTGCAACTGAAATTTTCAATTACTGGGGCAAGATCTTTACTCACACTCAAAAGGGAAGCATAATATTATCTGTATCTGTCAAGGTTATTATCTGAACTATGGTGTCTCAATTCATTCCAATGTGTTGCTGTCAGTCTTTTTAATACATTTTCCTAGAATTAGAACAGTACAACACAGTACAAGCTCTTTGTGCTGAACTTTTAACCTATTCTAAGATCAATGTAACACTCTCTCCCACATAGACCTCCATTTTTCTTTCATCCATGACCCTATCTAAGAGTCTCTTAAATGTCTCTAATATATATGCCTCTACCATCTGGGGATTGTCAGTAGAAGCAAGCCAGTGGAGGTGAAACAGAATACATGCAGATGTATAGGACTGTGCAAAAGTCATAGGCACGTATATCTAGCTAAGGAAACAAGACTTTTGCACAGTACTGTAGTAATTTTATGTGTTGCACTGTACTGCTACAAACAAAAAAACATGACATATGTGAATGATTATAATTCTGACATGGTTCTCTATTGTGGACTGAAAGTGGGAAGGGGGCAGGGAGAGGGGAATCAAGGTTGGGAAAAGTGGAAGGCGGAGAGTGGGGAACAGCAGAGAGATATTAGGTAATGTTCAATAAACCAGTTATTTGGAATCAAGTGACCTTGCCTGCTGTCACAATGCTGGGTCTGTCAATTGCGCCATCCTCCGCCCATGGCACAGTCATCTGTCCCACACCCCTCCCGCAACGCTCCATCCTCACCATTCCCACCAACCCTTGTCCCACCAGATTAACTACAGTATTTTGCATAAAGTGTGGAAATAAATCACTTAATAAAATTAATAGCAATGTATTATTTGAAAAATAATTGTTTCAAAAAAAGCAACATTACTACCAAGACTATAGAGAAATCCTCATGATTAATCTATCACAAAGATTATTGCCAATAAATTTATTAGTCACATTATAAATAGCTGAATGGTGCAATGTTTTGTTTTATACAGAAGTAACCAAAAATACATACTTTGGTATCTAATTCCCTCTAACATACTTCAATTATTTAAGCCACATGTTTAAAACCATTAAATAAAAAAATAAAGTTAAGATTTTTTTTAAATCTTTGAATATTTAACCATATTTAAAATCAGAAAGTTGTAAATTTGATAACTTTACTCACAATATTGCAAATATTGCTTACACTTATTGCTTCCCTAATATTTTTAATAAATTCAAATTGAGTAAATAATGATGGGCACACAAAGAAATAACAATTCAACAGTCAGTGCCAGTACCCTCTGACATGTGCTATTGAAAATGCACGTGTGGATCCCAGTTGCAAAATCACCATTCTCTAATCTGAAAGGATTTAAGGATTTCATTCCGTAAAAAAAAATGCTGGCTGGATATTGTTCTCATTAGCAATAATTTGCATTCCACTTAACCATAGTTTTTCATAGAATTTATATTGACAGACTGTAAATATGAGCCCGTACACTGCATCTGGAACTTGTATAAACAGTTTAACAACTGTTTAATGCCTTAATCAATTACTGTGGAAAATTATTGATGATTGCATTGTCCAGTCCAGAAGACATAGGTTAGAATATGTTGTCAATCTCAAGTTAGGTTAAAAGAAAAAGTCAAAAGAAGAAAATATTGAGTTAGTTACAAGTGAGAAAAGAAACAAGACTGTTTGATAGTACAGGTTTCCCTCGCCATCCGAAGGTAGAGTGTTCCTATGAAACGGTTCGTAAGCTGGAATGTCGTAAAGCGAAGAAGCAATTACCATTTATTTATATGGGAAAATTTTGTGAGCGGTCGCAGACCCAAAAATAACCTACCAAATCATGCCAAACAACACATAAAACCTAAAATAACAGTAACACATAGTAAAAGCCGGAATGATATGATAAATACACAGCCTATATAAAGTAGAAATACTTTTCCACAATCATTACTGCACTGCTCTCCGTAGTGAAAATCTCACGCAAGCGCTGTCGGCAGAAACACTCTCTCCAGTAACCTTTAAACTATGAAGCTGCCAAATCATACCAAATAACACGTAAAAATACACAGCCTATATAAAGTAGAAATAATGTATGTACAGTGTAGTATCACTTACGGGAATCGGGAAGACAACTTGCCCAGCACACTGATGATGGTGTGTTAGACTTGTCGCAGGCTGGGGTGGTGCAGTGGCCCCCACCCTCCAGGCCACCGACCCGATACATTGCCGCGAAGAACGCAGAAGGTACACAGCACATCTTTAAGAAAAAACCGAAACAAACATGCTAATTAATTAGGTGCCGCCCGTAATTGTCGGCCCAGATCAGTGCCGATTTCCGATTGCGTCGTCTCTGATCTGGGCCGACAATTACGTGTCGACGGCTCCTAATTAATTAGCATGTTTATTTCGGCTTTTTCTTAAAGATGTGCTGTGTGCCTCCCGGCTACCTTTGCATTCTCCGTGAATCAGTATCTGTCCGTGGCCTGGGGGTTGGGGTGGTGGGACACTGGGACGTCATCTCGTCGTTTGTTTCCATTAGAACAGGCAGCTCAACTTCTTCTATCTCTGCCCGCCTCGATGTCGAAGGTCGAGGTTCGTCGTCTGCTGTGGCTGATGTGGAAGGCTTGCTTGACTGCTGAGCCTCGCGCATTTTTCTATCACAGTTCTTTGTAAGGACTCAAACCATCCTGCAAATATCCCCTAAACCGACGTACCCATTCAAAATTAAAGTCGTACTTTATCATTACTCATTCGGTTTTGATTGTTATCCTTTTTTCTTCCAATTGCATCAGCTCTTCATCTGTCAGTTCTTGGTCATGGGATGCCAAAACCTCTTCAACATCATGTGCGTCAGCTTCCACAAGCCAAACTCACTTTGTCCTTACTTCGTTCACCACGATCAAAACGCTTAATTATGTCTAGGTTTACACTAAGTGTACCACCCTTACGAGCTCTTTCAGGCTTTTCCAATACCATAGAACTCACCTTGCAAACGGCTGCTCACAGGCAAGTGTTAAAGCAAAGCAGTTCCGAATCCGGGGGAGAGCGGCTGCTCGGGGCGCGCACCCTACGCGCTGATTTTTTATCGCGTGCTGAATTTTTTTTTTCCTGACAGTGAAAACACCTTCTGAAAGCGAAAACAGGGTACTAATGTAGGTCGTTCGTAACAGTGAGGTTTTGTAAAGCGAACGTTCGAAAAGCGGGGGACACCTGTAGTTAAGACCTATCACAACTTAAAACAATGTTCTTCTGGAATAGATGAGGCCCAAACCTAATTTGGTGTGTATAATTAAGATTGAACACAGCATTTTCATGTTGTACTTATGGAAGTAACATATGTGCTTTGCCCAGCATTTGGAGGATCTGGATGCCTCAGGCAGCAATTTTCTAATGTTGGTATTAACTGTGAGTTTGAGAACTCTAGTAGTTGCAATACATCTCCATTGTTTAACCTCTTACAATATTTATCACAAAATTCCGCTTGCTTACATTTCTTGTAACTAAAGACCTTACAAATTACTTCACATGTTGCTGCTAGGTCTTTTCTTATTTTACCTAATTCTAATTACAAAATTTAAACTGCACATTATGGTTGTTTTATAATTAATAACGGATTAAAACAAGTTGATGCTGTAATTAAGATAAAACTATTTAAAATCTGCGTCTCCCTAGAAATTGCATGGCTTTGGATAGATAAGAAGGGTGGCACTGCTTTGCAAAACCCATCACCACAACTTAGGTTCTATACACATAAAAGACAAGAAATTACTATCACAGGTGGTCAGGTAAGCAGTACATAAAATGCTAAGCAAATAACAAAATCAGACAGAGAGATATGGAATAATATTTACCTTTGCACATGAAAAAACAGCTGAAATTAAAATTGGGGTATAATTACACAGTATCTATAATGTAATGGCAATTAAATAAATTGTCTTATTAATCATCTTCTTGCAGAGGTTTTGAAACTCCAGTTATCTGAATTAAAAATCTCTGTAAAAATCAAACTTCAAAATTGCACGACTTGACAGGAAGGAAAAAGGAGGCATGAAAAATGAACATAATACACCTGATAAGAACCACATAGTTTATAGAAGCTCCTGAAGACTAAGTAAAGACAGATGGCGTATTGCCGTCTTCTGAACTCAATTCTGAATTCTCCAATTTTAAGTAATTTGCACTTTCCTCTAAAAATGACTGTTTCTAGCATTTTTTTAAAAAAACTCTATTCATATAGTATAGCCTGATAGGCTTGTTCACAGCCTCACCGTTGAGTGCACATTACACAAAGCACTTTATGCTTGTAAATGCATACATTAATGCATATGGATTCACCACATCAAGTACATTCCCTTTGTTCTACCCATCTCCCCTCCATCTTCTTATGTTATTGAAAATTAACTTGTTTTGCTATCATTCCCAATTTTAACAAATGGTCCTGTATCTGAAATGTTAACTCTCTTCATGGATGCTGTTTGACCTGCTGAGTGTTTCTAAAATTTTCTGTATTTAAGACAAATATATTGTTAAAAAACAAACACTACTTCATGCACAAAATACTTTATGAACTTAAAGCAAGAAGAAAGAACACGGCCTCTTGCAGTACGCTTTTGGGTAAGGTTAAGATCTATTTCTGATTTATCATAAGAATTGCTAGAAGGAAAAAGAAACTAAGATCAATGTAGTTCACCTATCATGTTGGCAGTTACATGATACATGGCAGTGGCTATGTCAACTAATTAATAATCAGTCTATCACTTTGTCGACATCAAACCCAGAAATGATGAAAGGAAAATGTGAGTGGCGACAAGTTGGAAAGCCACATATCCAAGGTCACCTTTCTTCTTTAGGATGCTATGCTTACCAGAAAACACATCTCAAATGTCATTTTCTGAAAGGAATCTATCCAACTTACATCTGAACAAATCAATATTCCGCTCTCAGGAGAGTATCTTTCATAGACTAACCACTTGCTCATTGAAAGCATTGGACAATTATTCAATTTAAAATGTCAGAACATGAACAGATGAGCTTTAAGATTTTCCTTCCCATACCTCAGTAATTGCTTCTGTAAAACAGGTAGATTAGGCGTGTGTGCAATCTTTTGGCGAGCTTTAAGACTGTCAGAAGAGAACAACCAACTTCTGTCATTTGAACATGGTGCATCCACCAGCACCTAAGAGAATGATAAATAATTTTATTGGAAAAAATTATACAAGCTCAGATGACAAAATGCTATTTTATTCAAAATGCCCTTCTTTTCCCACTCCAGAGATCAACTGGAAGGCGAACTATCCAAGAATCACGCTTTAACCAATAGCTCTAAAATTAAATATTCTGCTATTTATTTACTGTTTATGAGGTTTTGCAGTGCACAAATTCTCTGTACTGTATACCTAACAGTAACTGTACTTCAAAGGATAATTCAAGGTTTTAAAAAACAGCTAAAAATAAGTATACTGTAGAATTGGTATCATTGCACTCTGCAACCTTCACAAAATATGGTAATGTAAACTGATAATCAGAAAACTGAGAGGTGAAAGAGGCTGTACAGATTAACAGTGAAGTCCTCAATTTTTATATCTTTGCATTCCAACGTGTCCTAGGATTAAATGCGCCAGATTTCTCAAAAAGTGAATATAGTGACCTAGTTAGAAAGCAACTTCTCAAGCGAAGTTGACCACCAAAGGAAAGCAAAACAAATCTGTTAATGTAACACTGATATATTCTAAGATCTACTTGTGAGCCAAGACATTTGGGAAACTCATTATTTAGTTAATTACATCACTGACTTGCTCTTGTTGATAGGCTGCCTGTTGGGAAAATTATGGAAAATTTATTCTCCTGGCAATACTACATGAGAATAGACATTATAAAATTTAATTCCTTGTAAATTACAAATGAATAACTGGGAAGAAATCATCTGAAAAGAAGAAAAATTATTATTGAAAGTAAATTTACGATACCCCTTTCCACCATGTCTCTTGTAAAAATGCTGTTCACTTTTCTCAGTTCCTTCATCTCCACCGCATCTGTCCTCAGGATGAGGCTTTTCATTCCACAACAACTGAGATGTCTTCTTTATCCAAAGAAAGGGGCTTCCCTTCCTCCATCAACACTCCCCTCACCTGCATTCCCTCCACTTGGCTCACATCTGCCCTAACTTCATCCTTCTGCCGCCACACTAGGGATAGGGTTCCTCTTGTCTTCACCTACCACCCCACCAGCCTCCATGTCCAGCATATAATTCTCTGTAACTTCTGACATCTCCAACGGGACTCCACCACCAAGCACGGTTTTTACCTCCCCTCCACTTTCGGCAGGGATTGTTCCCTATGCGACTCCCCTGTTCACTTGTCCCTCCTAGTACTTATCCTTACAAGTGGAACAAGTGCCACACCTGCCCCTACACCACCTCCCTCACCTCTGTTCGGGGCCACGAATAGTCCTTTCACCAGGTGAGGTGACACTTCACCTACAAATCTGTTGGGGGGTATCTATTGTATTTGGTGCTCCTAGTGGGACCTCCTGTATATCAGTGAGACCCGATGTAGATTGGAAGACTACTTCGTCAAGCACCTTTGCTCTGCCCACCACAAAAAGCGGGATTTCCCGGTGGTCACCCATTTCAATTCTACTTCCCATTCCGACATGTTGGTCCATGGCCTCCCCTACTGAGGCCACACTCAGGTTGCAAGAGCAACACATTATATATTCCACCTGGGTAGCCTCCAGCCTGATGGCATGAAGGTCGATTTCTCGAACTTCCAGGAATTACCCCCTCCCCTCCTTCACCATTCCCTGTTCTTGTTTCCTTCACACCTTCTCTTCTTATTTGCCCATCACCTCCCCGGTCCTCCTCCCCTTCCCTTTCTTCCATGTTCTTCTGTCCTCACCTATTGGATTCCCCCTTCTCCAGCCCTTAATCTCTTCCACCAACTAATTTCCTAGTTCTTTGCTTCACCCCCTCGGCCTGTTCCAGCTTCACCTATCACCTGCCAGCCTGTACTTCCTCCTTCACTCCCCCCACCTTCATGTTCTGGCTTCTTCCCCCTTCCTTTCCAGTCCTGATGAAAGGCCCTGGCTTGAAAGCTCCACTGTTTATTCCCATCATAGATGCTGCCCAACCTGCTGAGCTCCCCCAGCACATTGTGTGTATTGCTCTAGATTTCCAGCACCTGCAGTACCTCGTGTCACTGAAAGTAAATTGTTACTTTTAGGGAAACGACAAAGAAAACCTACAACTCACTTGTATTATATTCATGCTGATTGTCCTAATGCAAGGCACAAAGGTCTAAAACAATATACAATGGATTCTGGTTAATTGGACCATCAGTTACTTGGGGCAGCCACTTATTTGGGGCAACTCTGAAAGAACAAAATCTAATTGAGAAGATAGTCAGGATTCCTTTTGTTTATTTGAGATACTATGCTGCTTAATCTTGAGTATTGTGAACAGTTTTGGGTTCCTCATCCACGAAAAGATATGCTGGCATAGGAGAGGATTCAGAGGAGGTTCACAATGGTGATTCCAGGAATGAAAGTGTTATCATACGGGGAGCGTTTCATGGCTCTGGGTCTGTACTAGCTGGAAGTTAGAAGAATGGTGGTGGGGGGGGGGATCTCATTAAAACCTTTCAAATGTTGAAAGTCCTAGACCTTTCAACGTGGTGTAGGAAGCAAGGATTTACATTCTTGGACCACTGGGGTATGTTTCAGGGTAAGGATGAATTGTACAAAAGAGAAGGGTTGCACCTTAATAAGTGGGGCACCAGCATTCTGGCAGGCAGGTTTGCCTCTGCAACACGGGTGTGTTTAAACTAAGTGGGGGGGGGGAGGGGACGAACTGGAAACATAAGGTTGGAGATAAAGGGAAAGTGAGAATAAGAAAAGTTAAGAAAGACAGCAGAATCAACAGAGCAGAAAGTTCAAGAGAGGATCGTACAGTATGGCCAAGTGAAATAGGAATTGACATGGGAGGTGAGGGGAGCAATGAATTGAAAGTATTGTATATGAATGCACGGAGTATAAGAAATAAAGTGGATGAGCTTGAGGCACAGCTGGAAATTGGTAAGTATGATGTTGTGGGAATAACAGAGACATGGCTTCAAGTGGACAGGGCCTGGGAAATGAATATTCAAGGGTATACGTCCTATCGAAAGGACAGACTGATGGACAGAGGGGGTGGGGTGGCTCTGTTGGTGAGGAATGATATTCAGTCCCTTGTGAGGGGGGACATAGAATCAGGAGACGTAGAGTCAGTATGGATAGAACTGAGAAATTCTAAGGGTAGAAAGACCCTAATGGGAGTTATCTACAGGCCCCCAAACAGTAGTCTGGATGTAGGGTGCAAGTTGAATCAAGAGCTAAAATTGGCATGTCACAAAGGTAGTGCTACAGTTGATGGGAGACTTCAACATGCAGGTAGACTGGAGGAATCGGGTTGGTACTGGACCCCAAGAAAGGGAGTTTGTGGAGTCCCTTCGAGATGGATTCTTAGAACAGCTTGTACTGGAGCCTACCAGAGAGAACACAATTCTAGATTTAGTGTTGTGCAATGAACCCGACTTGATCAGGGACCTTGAGGTAAAGGAGCCATTAGGAGGTAGTGACCATAATATGTTAAGCTTTAATCTACAATTTGAGAGGGAGAAGGGAAAATCGGAAGTGTCAGTATTACAGTTGAACAAAGGGAACTATGGTGCTATGAGGAAGGAGCTGGCCAAAGTTCAATGGAACAATACCCTAGCAGGGATGACAGTGGAACAGCAATGGCAAGTGTTTCTGGGAATAATACGGAAGGTGCAGGATCAGTTCGTTCCAAAGAGGAAGAAAGATTCTAAGGGGAGTAAGGGGAGGCCATGGCTGACAAGGGAAGTAATGGACAGTATAAAAATAAAAGAGAAGAAGTATAACATCGCAAAGACAAGTGGGAAACCGGAGGATTGGGAAACTTTTAAAGAGCAATAGAAGGTAACTAAAAGGGCAGTATGCGGAGAAAAAATGAGGTACGAAGGTAAACTAGCCAAGAATATAAAGGAAGATAGTAAAAGCTTCTTTAGGTATGTGAAAAAGAAAAAAATAGTTAAGACCAAAATTAGGCCCTTGAAGACAGAAGAAGGTGAACTTATCATGGGGAACAAGGAAATGGCAGACGAGTTGAACAGGTACTTTGGATCTGTCTTCACTAGGGAAGGCACAAGCAATCTCCAAGATGTAATAGTGGCCAAAGAACCTAGGGTAATGGATGAATTGAAGGAAATTTTTATTTGGCAGGAAATGGTGTTGGATAGGCTATTGGGGCTGAAGGCTGATAAGTCCCCAGGACCTGATGGTCTGCATCCCAGGGTACTTAAGGAGGTGGCTTTAGAAATCGTGGATACATTGGTAATCATTTTCCAATGTTCTATAGATTCAGGATCAGTTCCTGTGGATTGGAGGGTGGCTAATGTTGTCCCTCTCTTCAAGAAGGGAGGAAGAGAGAAAACAGGGAATTATAGACCGGTTAGCCTGACATCGGTGGTGGGAAAGATGCTGGAGTCAATTATAAAAGTTGAAATTACGACACATCTGGATAGTAGTAACAGGATCGGTCCGAATCAGCATGGGTTTACGAGGGGGAAATCGTGCTTGACTAATCTTCTGGAATATTTTGAGGATGTAACTATGAAAATAGACAAGGGAGAGCCAGTGGATGTAGTGTACCTGGACTTTCAGAAAGCCTTTGATAAAGTCCCACATAGGAGATTAGTGGGCAAAATTAGGGCACATGGTATTGGGGGCAGAGTACTGACATGGATTGAAAATTGGCTGGCTGACAGAAAACAAAGAGTAGCGATTAACGGGTCCCTTTCGGAATGGCAGGCGCTGACCAGTGGGGTACCACAGGGTTCACTGCTGGGACCGCAGCTGTTTACAATATGTATTAATGATTTAGATGAGGGAATTAAAAGTAACATTAGCAAATTTGACGATGACACAAAGCTGGGTGGCAGTGTGAAATGTGAGGAGGATGTTATGAGAATGCAGGGTGACTTGGACAGGCTGGGTGAGTGGGCAGGTGCATGGCAGATGCAGTTTAATGTGGATAAATGTGAGGTTATCCACTTCGATGGTAAGAACGGGAAGGCAGATTATTATCTAAATGGAGTCAAGTTAGGAAAAGGGGAAGTACGACGAAATCTAGGTGTTCTTGTACATCAGTCACTGAAAGCAAGCATGCAAGTACAACAGGCAGTGAAGAAAGCTAATAGCATGCTGGCCTTCATAACAAGGGGAATTGAGTATAAGAGCAAAGAGGTCCTTCTGCAGCTGTACAGGGCCCTGGTGAGACCACACCTGGAGTACTGTATGCAGTTTTGGTCTCCAAATTTGAGGAAGGACATTCTTGCTATTGAGGGAGTGCAGCGTAGGTTCACAAGGTTAATTCCCGGGATGGTGGGACTGTCATATGTCGAATGATTGGAGCGACTGGGCTTGTATACTCTGGAATTTAGGAGGCTGAGAGGGGATCTTATTGAAACATATAAGATTATTAAGGGATTAGACACGCTGGAGGCAGGAAGCATGTTCCCGCTGATGGGTGAGCCCAGAACCAGAGGCCACAGATTAAGGATTAGGGGTAGGTCATTTAGAACGGAGTTGAGGAAAAACTTTTTCACCCAGAGAGCGGTGGATATATGGAATGCTCTGCCCCAGAAGGCTGTGGAGGCTAAGTCTCTGGATGCTTTCAAGAAAAAGATGGATAGAGCTCTTAAAGGCAGCGGAATCAAAGGTTATGGGGATAAGGCAGGAACTGGATACTGATTGTGGATGATCAGCCATGATCACAGTGAATAGCGGTGCTGGCTCGAAGGGCCGAATGGCCTACTCCTGCACCTATTGTCTATTGACCGAGTAGATATGGAAAGGTCATTTCCCATGGTGGGGGTGTCTAGGAGAAGAGGGCATAGCCACAGGACAGAGGGGCATCCATTTAAAACAGAGATGCAGAGAAATCTCTTTAGCCAGAGGGTGGTGAATTTGTGAAATCTGTTACCAGAGGCAGCTGTGGAGGCAAGGTCGCTGGGTGTATTTAAGGCAGAGATTGATAGGGGTTCTTGATTGGACATGGCATCAAAGGTTATGGGGAGAAGACCAGGAACTGGCGTTGAGGAGGAGTTAGAAAAAAGGATCAGCCATAATTGAATGGCAGAGCAGACTCAATCGGCCAAATGGCCTAATTCTGCTCCTATGTCTTATGGTCTTAATTGGGACAAGAGACTGCTGCTGAACAGTTTCAGTCGTGTGCACTTGTACAACCATTAGACACTACACGGTGTTCAGACTGAACAGTTTTTAAAGTGTCAGTTATGTGTGCTTGTGTTATGATATCCATTTAGGTTGATGGACGCTGACTCAAAAAGCAACAATTTTTGATAATTTTGTTTTATTATTTTGACTTCACAAAGTGATGAAGTTCACATCTGAACTTGAGCTAGCGACTACACAGGATGCCAGGAAATTTATTGTTGGATTACAACTCTCATGCAACAAAGGCAGTCCATTATCTGTTTAGGTCATTGTGCTGATTTTGTTCATTTACAGTTAATCAAAAGAACATGGTGGTGTACACTGGATGAATTCCTCCATCAATAACTATCAGGAACTAATAGACAGTTTTAGATTACTGTAGTAGCACTGGTAGTCTAATTTGTTCTGTATTTCATTTAAGTACATAATTTGTTACTTAATTAAATAGTAGTTTGTCTTTATTATACTGTACCTTTTTAACTATTTTCATGAAACCTCGGCTAATTGGAGCAGCCGTTTAATTGGGCCAACATGTACTGGTCCCAATGTGTTCCATTTAACCAGAATCCATTGTATATGCAGACTAACAGGCTGATTTCACCTGAATGGAAATTTTTACTTAAAGCTTGCATCTTAATACCCCCATGTGGCTTGTGTCAGTACTACATGGATGTTCCAAAATTCAAGAAAACAATAGAAGCAGAACCAGAAACACAAGAGATTCTGCAGGTGCGGGAAATCTTGAACAACACACTCAAAAGGCTGGAGGAACTCAGCAGGCCAGGCAGCATCTAAAGAAGGAAATAAACTGTTGATGTTTCTGGCCAAGACTTCTTGATGAACGGCCTCTTCCTGAAATGTCAACTATTTTCCTCCGTTGATGCTACCTGGGCTGCTGCCATTTGTGTGAGAAGTAGAAACAGAACCAGGCCACCTGTCTGCACCGAAATTCAATATGATCCCAGCTAATCTATTCCAGGCCACAATTCATTCTTTGATTCCCATCCCCATAATCTTCAGTCCCCAAATCATTCAAAGCAATTTGTTTACGTCTACTTTCAATACCTAAAATGATCTAATCTCCAAAATTTTCTAGGGTAGAGAATTCCAAAGATTCACTGCCCTCTGCAAAAAGAAATTTCTACGTATCTTTTAAATGACCAACCCGTTGAAACTCTACACTCACAATAGAGACAAGGCAGAATTAATCACTCTATTTATAAACCGACAAGGGTGTAGCACTTTATCCCATTTGAATGATGTCACCTAATTCCGAATGTAATTATTTCAGTTTTAAATGAGACATTATTGAGCCTCTATTGAAGATACAATAGGAATTTAAAGGAGTTCTAAATTGCCACACAAAAGCAAGCAAAGTTTTACAGAGCTGCAACATTACCTTGTGGCTCTTTACAACAATCTGATGACTAATCAAAACCAACCATACAGCTTCTTAACCACCCTATTAACTTGCATGGCAACCTTGAGAATCACAGGACGTGAACCCAAGATGTTACTCCATGCTGCTAAGAACCATGACATTCACCCTGTACTCTGACTTCAAGTCCATCCTTTCAAAGTGTATCATTTCACATTTTTCTGGATTAAATTTATCTCCAGGTACTGAGGACCAATGCTGGATTGTGCACCGATACCTTCGGCAGGCTAAGGTACCCACCTTCTTCAAGTAGGCTTCAGTTATACCAGTGCCCAAGGAGAATGCAGTAGCACTTACATCCACAGTGATGAAATGCTTTGAGAGGCTGGTGATGAAACCATCATTGTCTATAAGGAGTCTGTATGTTCTCCCTGTGACTGCGTGGGTTTTCTGTGGGCGCTCCGGTTTCCTCCCACAGTCCAAAGACATACCGGTTGGTAGGTTAATTGGTCATTGTAAATTATCTTATGATTAGGCTTGGGTTAAATTGGGGGTTGCTAGGTGGCATGGCTCCAAGGGCCAGAAGGGCCTATTCTGTGCTGTATATAAATAAATAAATACAAATAAACTATCATCCTTTCAAAACTAATCAACAAGCTCCAAGACCTAGACCTCAATACCTCCTTGTTCAGCTAGATCCTCAATTTCCTCTCTCGCAGACCTCAGTCAGTTCAGATTGACAACAATATCTCCTCCACAATCACCATCAGCACGGGTGCACCAGAAGGCTGTGTGCTTAGCCCCCCTGCTCTACTTGCTTTATACTTATGACTGTGGGGCAAGGTACAGTTCCAATGCCATAGTTAAATTTGCTGACGGCACTTGTTGGCCAAATTAAAGGTGGTGATAAAACAGCATAGAAGACGGAAGATTGAAAATCTGGCTGAGTGGTGCCACAACAACAACCTCTCACTCAATGTCAGTGACACCAAAGAGCTAATTACTTACGACAGGAGGAGGAAACTGGAGGTCCATGGGCCAGTTTTCATCGGGGATTAGAGGTGGAGAGGGTCAGGAATGTTAAATTGCTTGGTGTTATCATTTTAGAGGATTGCCCAGAGTCCAGCACATAAGCATCATTACAAAGAGGGCACAGCAGTGACTCTACTTTCTTAGAAGTTTGAAGATTTGGCATATCATCTGAAATTTTTGACAAATGTCTATAAATGCATAGTGGAGAGTATACTGACTGGTTAAATCACTGCCCAGTAAGGAAGCACCAATGTTCTTGAACAGAAAAGCCTTTAAGAAGTAGTGGATACAGCCCAGTTCAGCACGTGTAAAGCCTTCTCATTGAGCACGTCTACAAGAAGTAGAATGCAGGAAAGCAGCATTCAACATCAAGGACGCCCACCATCCAGGCACGCTATCTTCTTGTACAAGAGCTTCAGGTCCCACACCACCAGGCTTAGGAACATTTATTACACCCCAACCACTGTGCTCTTGAAACAGTGGGGGTAACTTCATTTAACTATTCCACAACATATGGACTCACCTTCAAGAACTCTGCAGCTTACTTTCTTGATATTATTTATTTATTATTTGGTTTATTTTGCACAATTTGTTGTTTTTTGTATACTGATTGTTTTTTCTGTCTTTGTTGAGTTTGGTTTTTCATTGATTTCATTGTTACTTTGTATTTACTGTGAATGCCTGCAAGAACATGCATCTCAGGGTAGTATATGGTGACATATATATGTACTTCGATAATACATTTACTTTGAATCTTATCCTACTTCTCAGACTAGCTCCGCATCCTATCAACATGCTGTTGTAACCTACAACAACCTTCTACAATATCTACATCACCATCAAGCTTCACGTCATCTGCAAAATTACTAAATAGCCCTCCACCCCATCTAAGTCATTTATAAAAACACCACTGGGCACCAAAGTTTCTCTCGATCCTATGCCATCTGACTTTCTGAGTGAGCCTACCAAGGGGAATATTGCTAATTAAATGTGGCTCTCTCCACATTACACTCTGTTTTGTCTGTTAAATTCAACTTTTCAAATGCTACTTTGTCAAAAAAGTGTACAGTAAGCATCATGTCCCTCTGATTTCATTTTCAGTTATTTCTGTAGCATTCATGGATTACACAAATTGTTCCATTCCAATGTGGAGTACATAATACATCTTTCTTTCTGTATTCTTCACCACGTCATTGCAGTTTTATCCCTTCCATCTACTCCAAAGCAGGCCACTAAAATCTACTCAGCGTAGCATGGTCTATGGCCATAAGCACAGGTCTCAGTTACACTTTGAAATTCTGATAAGCAGCACATTTGCCATAGTCCAACAAAGCCTGGTCAAAATGCAGACTCACCTTGTTAAATATTTGTGGCTGTTGTGGGCCAATGACTCTTCCATCCAGGTTCGTCACAGATATTACCCCCCCTATGGCATCAGGTACAAAAGACTCAAGGGTTTGCTTCAGCCACTTCTGACGCAAATTGTCCTGCTCATTGCAAAGAAAGTGACCTTTTAAAGAAAGAGAAACTATCCTGAGGCTGTGTGATCGCTCATACATCCCCCAGTGACACAGGAAGAAATTCTATCAGATTACTTGAGCAAAACACAGACAAAATGCTGGTCAGGCAGCATTTATGGAAGTTAACAAACATACTTCAATATATTTTTTATGATCGCAAGACCTGCTGGACATTAAGACCTAAAGTAATGCAGTTCTACCCCATCAGCTAGTTGCTGGTTACTGAAGAACTGAAGGAGCTGGACTTGATGTGTATCGTGCTGCTGCCTGCGTCAGAGCGCAACAGAGGTGTGCAGTGGAATACTGCATGGCCTAGGTTGTCTCAAGGACTGGGCCTCAAGCCACGGTGTCCCATGTTTGCAGCTGCCCAGGAGAGAGGTGGAGCCGCTGCGCTCCACCGGAGTGCCAGAGGAGGTGTAATGCAGTGTAAATGGAGTCGGCACTGCCTTCCAGTGTTCACTCGGCCAGAAAATGGGAAACATTTAAGCTCAGTGCTAAAAAGACGTTCCTAATCTTTTCTTCATAGAATTAATATTGTTTTGCTGTGATGACGAGACCAAATTAATAAACAGATCTGAGGAATATTGTTGAAAAGTAAATAAATAAAAGCCAAATGACAATAATGGTTTGATATGATCAAATGTACCTCAAATGCAAGAGCCAAGAGATGTGATAGGAATGCAATTATCTTGACATCACTCCTTTAGAATGTTACACTTTCTATGGGTATTGGGGAGCTTTCCACAAAGAGGGCGATAGTTAATATTAAATCCTTTTTATTCTTTTTGAGAGCAGTTGTCATAATAGCAATAGCACGTGGTGAAAATCTGAAGGATAAATTTTGGGATGTACTCACTGCAGGTCTATCCAGCAGAGATTATGAAAAAATAATTGTCAGGTTGTATGATACATGTAGCATCTTAATTGTACATATTGATGGAAATAGTAGTAATGCAGAAGAGTGTCTAAGTGTGTAAGTATTCCCATCAGGCTATAAGCTAAGTTCAATCGCTGGGTTGAAAAGATGATATCGAGTAAAATTGCTTTGAAGAAAACAACCGTAAAGATGAGATCTAAAATGAGAATGTTCCTACTGTAACAATAAGACATAGCATAACATGCTGCAAGATAGATTATGATGAACTTCACTGAACATAGTTAAATGAAATGTATTTCAATTAAAAGTTGCTATATTTCGTAACAACATTCTGTTTCAAAACGTTAAACTTCACTAAGTAAACAAGCTACTGCCTCATTCCTACAAATTCTCCTTACACAACCTAGTTTGCAACTAATCATGTTTCACTAATATAAGAAACTGGTAAAATTGAATAGAAAATTCAAAAGCATTTCAGTAAAGCATTCTACCTGGAAACGTCTGAATCGACTTACAAAAGTGAGCTTTCGAGTCACTCGCAGTCATGTCTATTAGAAAATTAATGGAGCCATCGAAATGGATTCTAATTTTGCATATGCTATCTGTAGCTAACTGCTCATGTAGAAAATGTCTGTGACAGTATGCGGAAATATTTATTTTAAAAGAAAAATGTCAAATCCACCATATCATTGAGGCTCCAGGAAAGATCAAGAATAATACTGACATTTTCCATTGAAACGTGATGAAAAATATACTGAAAGTTATAGTTCATGTATAGACATAAAAGATAAAATATTTTAATGTTTACCTACAAGTTTGAAACCTGTAAAAATGTTTGGTATGAAATAAGAATAATCTATACCTGCTGTCCAATCATATTTAATGAGATGCAAGTACCACTAACTATACTGTTTTAGTATAAAGTTCATCCTTTAAATTGGGCAAAATTAAGGAATAAGTTGGCCTCAACATCCAGCAACTGCAAAGAGGTAGTTACAGATTGAATCCAGAAGTGGTTTTCCAATGGAAGCTTTGAAATATTGTTAATTTGCCACAAGATTCAGCATTCATACAAAAAAGAAACTATTAGATATCAATTAGACACACTAGAAAATGCAAAGGCACATTTATTAAGTATAAATAATTTTTTTTAATGGTGTGAAAGTTCTGAATTATTGATCATCACCTTACCAGCAGTGATAATTTAAGGAATTATTACTGGCAGTTATAATTTGACAAATAAATTGAAAATAAAAATTATTATTTTCTTTTACTTGCTGCCTTTTAATTTTCTTGAACTCAAGCATCCTCCAACCCGATTAATTCTGTAACATGAAAATATGTTCAATTTATGCTTCTTGATCTAGATCAATGTGATACCTCAACAAAGTTTCATCAGGATGATTAGTGGAAGAGGCACCCTACTCCAAGCCAATTAATAAAGGCCCTAGATTCCCTCTGGAAGGCACCATGCTATTTGAGGTTCCTAACAAAGACGAGTTGTCACGCCATCACAAGAGGCTCATGGCAGCTCTAATCACAAGGAACAATGAGCCACATTTGCTTTTCACTGACCAAAAATGGGACAACAACCTCAGTGTAACTTGTATTCATTGCATAAAATTTATACATTACACGTGGAAAAATAAACTGCATTATGGAGAGTTAGACATGCATTCACAGGTCCAATAGAATAGCCACTGCCCAAAACATTGACTGTGTATTTCCCTCCATAGATGTTGCCTGACCTGCTGAGTTCCTCCAGTATTTTGTATAAATAGAACATGATGCTTGAAGGAGGTCATGAAATACTAAGGCAATCTCAGATGTCCTCAGCGATGTCACAATCCTGACCATCTTCAAGAGAGAGCTCAAATGGAAATGACAGATCACCTAGATGTCAACTACAGAAAAAAAAATCCATCCAGATGCCTTTCAGGTCACCAGGGACCATAATTCTCTATGTATTGCCTTCTTTGATCTTACAAGGGCTTCATCCCTGCTAATAACCATTCTGGGTAATTCTTCTGAGTTATGTTTACTCCCCAAATATGTCACCACTTTACTCAAGCTCAACAACTATAATAAGGCGTTAATACACAATGTCAGCCTCAGCACAAACTGGACTGGGGTTAAGAGAGAACATCAAAGGGTGGCCTCAAAACTTCTTTCTGCAATTGCCTATTAGGCACTAACAGGCCCCCATCAAGCAAATGGATGGACAGAAAGCCAACTAACCTCATTGACACTAACCCAGAACCAAGAACATCCTGATTTCAGTCACCTAACAATATGGCTGCAATAAATGTTCTAATAAAAAAAATTGGATGTTCAGGCAATCTTCAGCATGTTTACCAAAGATATTGGAAAATAAAAAAGCCACTTAATACTAAGACTAAAATCCTCCATCAAGGAGCTCTCAGCAGACATTCCCCTGTTCTTGCAGTGCCAATTCAGAGGAGATTCTGAGAATGATGAGCTCTACACACCTTGGAAGCAATCTCCCACAAACAGCTAAATATTGATAGTGAAATCTAATATTAAAAGTGTAGGAAGCCAGTTAACCCTCTAATTTGCGTAGCTCTGAATGTAGGATGAAACTGGGTATTGAGAAAATGTGCTAATTCCATGAAGATACCACCAGGGGGCAGAATTAAACTCATGTCACTGGAGCTGAGGTTGTAGCTCTACAAATAAGTCACTCTGCTGCCTGATCAAAGCATTCTACACCCTAATCCACAGTTTAATAAAGGTTTTCCTTTTGTCATCTCTGGTTCTTTTGCCAGAGATATAGCATGGAAACAGGCTATTCCACCCACCATGTGCACACTGATCACTGACCCATTCATAGTTACTCCCATCTTCCAGCACTTGGCCCATAGTCTTCTATGCCTGAGCAATCCCAGTTCTCATTTAGTCACTTAAGTTACATCATCTTAAATTTGTATCTTAGCCAGAAGGAAACCAAGAGCCAGAAAACCCAGATGTAACCATAAAAATGATGGCAATTACAGAGTAGAAGAAAGAAAATAAGTTATTTCTGTATCCTGCAAGTAACATGCAATAGTACAGCACTTACGTGGAGTGGCAGACTGCAATATTGCCACAGATTTTCCTCCAGGAGCAGTACACATATCTAACACACACTCTCCATCTTGGATACCTAATGCAAGGACAGGCATTCAGTAAAGAGGCCGCATTCAGTAAGTAATATTCCTTTAACCTTTCAGCATGATGTAATAGTCTTGGGAACCAGTTCTGGGTCCTGCTGATGTAACATCATAATGAATGCTGGGAAAATGGTAACGCATCTCCTACAAAATTCCAATATCCCTGTGATTGAAGACGTTGTTCCAATGCTATACAGTGGCTGAACTTGTTCACCAGCACGCCATACTGCCAGCTGGAGGGAAGCAGCAGCACTTCTCTGAAAGACAAGCAAACAAAAAATAGTAAAAATTAAGCTCTGACAAAACTAGAACCTTTTTGTATCGGAGGATCGTATAGCTACCTGAAAAGCAACAGCTTAGTGGTATTAGAGCATACAATTCATACTACCTTATCTACTGAGCAATGGCTTGTAAGGTTATATTGAGGCAATGGAAAGAATAAAGAATACAGGCCTCCAGTGCAGACAAGCTGGCCAGTCGCAGAAGTGGATGATGGAAAAATTGTCTGGCTCAGTTGCTTAACTACCAACATTGCCATGAAAAATTAGACTCCAAATAGATGAATTCACCCTCCTCATCCCCAAGTAGCAGCAATTCTTCCTCAGAAAATAATGCACTTGACTTTAAGTCCGAATTATACACAAATACCTGAAGATGGAGACCTGGTCCAAAAGGAAGCATGCCACTAAATCAAGTCAACTGAACTGCAAGGTGTCACAAATAAAGACCAAGTATTTTAACTTTATTTTAAACAGTTCTAATCTTATCAGCTGCTCTGATATTCTTGCTGCAACTATAATATACTGCCCTCATGAACTCATGACTTCCACACACTTAGGAATTTATATTAGGCCCTGCTGTACTACCATATAAACTGTAGTGTTCAGAAACAAAAAATCCAAATACTAGCAACCCAGTTGAAAACTACTGTAGATATTATCCCGGCATATGCAGTAGTTCAAATACTTAATAGCAAAAAGAATGATAGATATTAATATCTACATGGTATTGTTTTTGCAGTAATCCATATAATTTACAATTTTAGATTTAAGCCACACGTACTACTTAGTGCTGAGGCCAAGATGTTCCACTTTAGTCTCATCTGACCACAAGACCTTCTTCCACAGCTTTATAGTATCTAATTATGCTTTGCAAAATCTTTATGGGTAAGGATATGCTTTTTTTAATCAGTACATGTGGCGTAAATTGAATACTGCACATCAGCCAGGTAAAACCGTCTCTATTAAAAGTATGGTGGAGATTTCACCAAGGTACGGAGATGCTGTTCAGCAGTGGGGATTGGAAATCTGATCAGGACTGATGGGAAGATGAACTTTGCTAAACACAAAAAGATCCTGGATAAAAATGTGCTAACCACGGCCAGAAAGCTCAAACTGAGGAGGAAGTTAGTCTTTCAACAGGACGATGATCCAAAGCACACTGCCAGAGCAACCATGGAGAGGCTTCAAAAGAAGAAAATTGGTGTCCTTGAGTGGTCCATAATCTGATCGAACATCTCTGGCAAGACCTGAAAATTGCTGACAACCGTCGCTCCCCAACTAACCTGGCACAGCTTAATGCAAATTTGCAAGGAGGAATAGACAAATTCTGCCTCAGCACGTTGTGCAAAGAGACTGATCCATAAAGTCTACTGGCTGTAATATCTGGTTCAACTAAGTACTGAGCAAAGGGGGATGAATATTTTTGAAACACTGAGATTTCAGTTCTTGAATTTTTAGTTTTTCATTCTTTACACTTTTCCCTGTTTTTCTGGGGTTCCACTGTGAAAAAAAGGAGCATATGATTCACAAACAAAAAATCTCAGTTAAATGATTCAAATCTCTGGTGGTAATTCTCTTTTATGTGAACAAAGGGCTGGGGCTGAATACATTTTCAAAGCACTATAGATACCATACTATCTGCATACAGGCTCATATCTTTAATCAAGCTTTCTTCAAACTGCTGGACTAAAGAACTACAAGTTTCCCCCACCATCTGAAGGTATGAAATGGTTCGTAAGCCGGAATGTCGTAAAGCGAAGAAGCAATTACCATTTATTTATATGGGGAAAATTTGTGAGCGTTCACAGACCCAAAAATAACCTACCAAATCATGCCAAATAACACATAAAACCTAAAATAACAGTAACGTATAGTAAAAGCAGGAATGATATGATAAATACACAGCCTATATAAAGTAGAAATACTTCTCTACAATCATTGCCTGCACTGTTCCCTGTAGCGAAAATCTCACACAAGTGCTCTCAGCAGAAATACTCCCTCCAGTAACCTTTAAGCTATGAAGCTGCCAAATCATACCAAATAACACGTAAAAGTACACTGCCGATATAAAGTAGAAATAATGTATGTACAGTGTAGTATCACTTATGGAAATCGAGAAGACAGCGCCGAGCATACTGATGATGGTGTGTTAGGCTGAGACGTCGGAGGGTGGGGTGGTGCAGTGGCCCCCACCCTCTGGGCAGCGAACCGATACCGATCCGCAAAGCATGAAGGTGTAAAGCAGCGGCCGGGACACACCCAACACATCTTTAAGAAAAAAGCCGAAATAAGCAAGCTAATTAATTAGGTGCCGCCCGGCACGTAAATGTCGGCCCAGATCAGAGGCGATTGCCCATTGCGTCGCCTCTGATCTGGGCCAACATTTACATGCCGGGCGGCACCTAACTAATTAGCTCGTTTATTTCGGCTTTTTTTCTTAAAGATTTGCTGAGTACGTCCCGGCTACCGCTGCATCCTTCGCGGATCGGTATCTGTCCGCGGCCCGGGGGTTGGGGTGGTGGGACACTGTGGTGTCATCTCGTCGTCTGTTTCCATCAGGGCAGGCAGGTCATCTTCTTCTATGTCTGCTGCCTCGATGTAGAAGGTCGAGGTTCATTGTCTGCTGTGGCTGATGTGGAAAGCTTGCTTGACTGCTTAGCCTCGCGCATTTTTCTATCATACAGTTCTTTGTAAGGACTCAAACCATCTTGCAAATATGTCCTACCTTGTATCATATCACTCCTGCTTTTACTATATGCTAGTGTTATTTTTAGGTTTTATGTGTTATTTGGCATGATTTGGTAGGTTATTTTTTGGGTCTGGGGACGCTCAAAAATTTTTCCCATATAAATTGATGATAATTACTTCTGTGCTTTACGCCATTTCGGCACGAAAGGTTTCATAGGAACACTCTACCTTAGCGGGGGATATACGGGACAAGGGCGGTCCCATATGGGACAAACCAATTTAGCCCAATATACGGGATGTCCCAGCTAATATGGGACAGTTGGCAATCCTGGGGGGTGGTGTTAATCACGCCCAGAATATAGGTGGTAAGTCAACTATAAGTCACTTATAACTGGCTAATACAGGTTTCCTCCGCCATCCGAAGGTAGAGCATTCCTATGAAACGGTTCGTAAGCCGCAATGTCGTAAAGCGAAGAAGCAATTACCATTTATTTTATATGGGAAAATTCTGTGAGCGTTCGCAGACCCAAAAATAACCTACCAAATCATGCCAAATAACACATAAAACCTAAAATAACAGTAACATAACGTAAAAGCAGGAATGATATGATAAATACACAGCCTATATGAAGTAGAAATACTTTTCCACAATCATTGCTGGCACTGTTCCCTGAAGTGAAAATCTCACGCAAGCGCTGTTAGCAAAAACACTCTCTCCAGTAACCTTTAAGCTATGAAGCTGCCAAATCATACCTAATGACACGTAAAAATATACAGCCTATATAAAGTAGAAATAATGTATATACAGTGTAGTATCACTTACTGGAATTGGGACAGCGTCGAGCACACTAATGATGGTGTGTTAGGCTGAGTCGGAAGTTGGGATGGTACAGTGGCCCCCACCCTCCAGGCCGCCGACCAATACATTGCCGCGAAGCATGCAGGGGTCCAGCGGTAGCTGGAAGGCACACAGCACATCTTTAAGAAAAAAGTCGAAATAAACATGCTAATTAATTACATGCCGCCTGATACATAATTGTCGGCCCAGTTCAGTGCCGATTGCCGATTGCATCGCCTCTCATCTGGGCCGACATTTACGTGTTGGGCGGCACCTAATTAATTAGCATGTTTATTTCGGCTTTTTTCTTAAAGATGTGCTGTGTGCCTCCCAGCTACCGCTGCATTCTCCGCGAATTGGTATCTGTCCGTGGCCCGGGGGTTGGGGTGGTGGGACACTGGAGTGTTATCTCATCGTCTGTTTCCATCAGGGCAGGCAGGTCATCTTCTTCTATGTCTGCCTGCCTCGATGTCGAAGGTCGAGGTTCGTTGTCTGCTGTGGCTGATGTGGAAGGCTTGCTTGACTGCTTAGCCTCGCACATTTTTCTATCATACAGTTCTTTGTAAGCACTCAAACCATCCTGCAAATATCCCCTAAACCAATGTACCTTTTCAAAATTAAAGTCGTACTTTATCATTGCAGTGAAAATCTCACACAGTTGCTTCACGTTCAGTTCCTGGATGACTTCACTTTCAGTCCATTCACTACTGCATTCGGTTTCAATTGTTATCCTTTCCTCTTCCAATTGCATCAGCTCTTGATCGATCAGTTCTTGGTCAAGGGATGCTAAAACCTCTTCAACATCATTTTCGTCAACTTCCACAAGCCAAACTCACTTTGTCCTTACTTCATTCACCACGATCAAAACGCTTAATTATGTCTAGTTTTACGCTAAGTGTAACACCCTTATGGGCTCTTTCAGGCTTTTCCAATACCTCAGAACTCATCTTGCAAACGACTGCTCACAGGCACGTGTTAAAGCAATGCCTTTCCAAATCTGGGGTAGAGCGGCTGCTCAGGGCGCGCGCAGCCTTTTATCGCGCGGATTTTTTTTCACAACAGTGAGGTTTAGTAAAGTGAACGTTCGAAAAGCGGGGAACACCTGTACACTCAATTTCGTTTCTAAAAGGGGTTTATCTAACGAATTTAATATTAAACACACAGCGCATATTTTCCTCGCATGAATATAGTGATAAATCAATTATAAGTCACTTGTAATTCAATAGCATCATAACATTTTAAGTAACGTTTGGATATTAAACACACAGCACATATTTTCCTCGTATGAACATATGAAGTCATTGCAACATACCAATATCGCTGAATCAGTGGGAGACCTGGGCTTGTTTCCCTGCAACGAGATGGTCCTATCGAGGGGTGATGGGAGACAGCGATACTCGAAGGGGGTTCCTTATGTCCAGTCTATTCCGCAATTTAGTTTTCGTTGCATTCATTGCAGAAAACCCTGTTTCGCAGAGATATGTTGGAAATGGAAGCAACGTTTTCAGTGCTTTTGTGGCTAACTCAGGATATTTAGCCTTGACTTTGATCCAGAATGCTGGCAGAGATGTTATATCAAACATACTTTTCAGCCCACCGTCATTTGCATGCTCGAGGAGTTGATCATCTTCCCGCGCTGACATGGATGACGTGTGCGTAATGACCTCGCATGCGTTCAAGTTCAACAGTGCATGACAGGGAATGAGGAAAGGTGCAGCTGACTCATATCATTTCATATCGCCAAATCATATCATTTCCTTGCGGTCTGGTAGCACATGCTTTGCGGTCCAGTACCAGTCCCTGGCCCGATGGTTGGGGACCACTGATCTAAGCAAATCTAACCATGTTTCCATTCAAACAAACTGAATTGTTTCACTTGCTGATTGAAAATTTACAACATTGGATAAAAAAAATGTCTGCTCCCTTATTAATTAGCTTTTCAAAAATTTATGACAGAGCTATTCTACTGAATGGCCACTGACTAGTATGATGAATAGTCTTCCCTTCAGAAATAATCCAAGTCACTATGGTATTCACCCAGTTCAGCTCCAGCAGAATGTCTGCAATACTAATTAGACAGAGGGAAGTCAACTCCGGTGATGCTCATTAAATACAGGCCCAACAATTTTTCTGTGCTACTTAATTGCAGGTGCTCCAAATGTAGCACCAATTAGCTACAGGTAGAAGAAAGACCAGAAGTAGTCTCCAAAATGTACACCAACTATTATTGCAGAGTTCAAGTATTGGATATTAACTTGCATGAAATTTGAAGTGGCATACTGTGTGCACTCTAAAATACAGGTCAATGATCATCTCCAACTACGGAATCGATATACGCACACTTGCTGTCAATAGCACTATCATCAGCAGAGCCTTGCACCATCAACATCTGGGTTCACTTTTACTTAGAAACAACTGGGCCAACCACATAAATACTACAGTAACAAGAATAATTCACAGGCTGGGAGCACTGCAGTAAATGAATCATCTCCTAACATCCACAGCTCTCTCATCTTTTCAAAGGCACTTGTCAGGAGCGTGATCAACTGTAATTTCAACAACACCAATAGCTGGATGCCATTCAGAAGAAAACATTCCAATTAACAGGACTTCCCTACCCCATCTGTAAACGTAACTTTGCTGGATCAAATAACGACAGCACAAAAAGATCGTTACTTATCTTTTCACCTGTTTATTTCTTCGAGCTCAGCCGGCGAGTGAACTTGGACCCAACATCAGGGAGAGAAACATTCTCATCTCCCTGGTGGTTCAACAAGTTCACTGCCTGATGTCAGAATTGTTAGAAGTTACAAGGCCACCGATACAAAAGAACAATCAGTTTGATAACTATTCCGGTCAAGTCAATGGACTATTGATACATAAGAACAATCAGTTTGACAGACACTCCAGTCACCTTAATTAAAGAAAGGAATGTCCTACCTGGTTTTTTGGAGCCACAACTTAATTACAAAGATAAGAACATCCGTCAAATTTATGCTTTAATTAAGAAAGGAACGTTCTGTCTAATTTCCATCAGGTACCGCCTTTTGTCAAAATGAAAAAGGTGTGAAAAGCCAGAAGACATCTTATGTGGATCTGGGTGAACTTTCACCCTTATCTCGCTCCAAAGAAAGCAGCTGTGAGACATTATTCAAACACACTGCAGTCACAGACATAGTCAGTAATTAATCCATTGTTTACAGGAATCTGAGAATCCCCCATTCCCTTAAACTTCATCACATCCATCACCTTAAACTTGAATTCCCTCTGCCAGTGTTGAAAAATTCACTACATTACTAGTTGAGGCTTATTATTTAATCAATTTTTGTTTGAGTGCAGGATGGTCAACATCTGTTTAGTTTCCTTAAATGCCCTCGCAAAGGTGGTGGCAAGTTACCTTTTTGACTGTAGCAGTCATTCTGGTGAAGGTGCTCTCATAAAGCCATAGCAGAGAGTTCCACAATCCACAGTTCCTGCTATGATGAAGGAACCGCAATATACCTCCTATTCAGGAAGGTATGCAACTTGCTGACATCGTGTAGGTGCTGACATTCCCATATGGTGCCATGTCCTTCTTGCTGGTTGAGGTTGCAAGATGTTATTGGAGTAAGCTGGGTAAGTAACTGCAGAGCATTTTGTAGATGATTTTGCAATTGGATCCGTGACTCTCTAACCGGAAGATCACAATCTGTGCGGAGTGGTGATAATATCTCCGCCTTGCTGACCACTAACACCGGTGCATCTGAGGGGGGTGTGCTTAGCCCACTGCTCTACTCTCTCTATACCCATGACTGTGTGGCTAGGTATAGCTCAAATACCATCTATAAACTTGCTGATGACGCAACTATTGTTGGTAGAATCTCCGATGGAGACAAGAGGACGTACAGGAGTGAGATATGCCAACTAGTGGAGTGGTGTCACAGCAACAACCTGGCACTCAACATCAGTAAGATGAAAGAGCTGATTGTGGACTTCAGGAAGGGTAAGACGAAGGAACACATACCAATCCTCATAGAGGGATCAGAAATGCAGTGAGTGAGCAGTTTCAAGCTCCTGGGTGTCAAGATCTCTGAGGACCTAACCTGGTCCCAACATATCGATGCAGCTACAAAGAAGGCAAAACCGCAACTATACTTCATTAGGAGTTTGAAGAGATTTGGTATGTCAACAGGAACACTCGAAAACCTCTTTAAATGTACCGTGGGGAGCATTCTGACGGGTTGCCTCACTGTCTGGTATGGGCGGGGGGTGGGGGTGGGGGGGCGACTGCACAGGACCAAAAGAAGCTGGAGAAGGTCGTAAATTTAGTTGGCTCCATCTTGGGTACTAGCCTACAAAGCACCCAGGACATCTTCCAGGAGCAGTGTCTCAGAAAGGCAGTGTCCATTATTAAGAACTCCCAGCACCTCAGTGCCCTTTTCTCATTGTTACCATCAGGTAAGAGGTACAGAAACCTGAAGGCACACACTCAGCAATTCAGGAACAGCTTCTTCCCCTCTGCCACCCGATTCGTAAATGGACATTGATCCCATGAACATTACCTCACTTCTTAAATATATATTATTTCTGTTTTGCACGATTTTTAATCTATTCATTATACGTATACTGTAACTGATGTACTTATTTTTTTAAATTCTTTTTCTTCTCCTATATTATGTATTGCATTGAACTGCTGCTGCTAAGTTAATAAATTTCATGACACATGCCGGTGATAATAAACCTGATTCTGAGATGGTACATATTGCAGCCTGTGTCCTAGTGAAGAACAGAATGAATGTTTAAAATGGTGAATGGGATAGTAATCGTAAATAAAAGAACAGAGCAAATAGAAGAAGGAGTAGGCCATTCACCTCCTTGTGCTTGTATCACCATTTAGTACGATCAAGGCTGAACTTTTAACCAGCACCCCTTTCCTCCACTGACCCTGTACCTCTTGACTCCATTAAAAAATATATTGATCTCCATCTTCAACAAAAGCAGCGACCAAGTTTCCACAGTCTTATAAGCTGCAGAATCCCAAAGGTTTACTACTTAGGAGGAGACAATGGCGCTTAACAGCGACTCCTTTGCTTGCATCTTCGGAAACAGCTCTACTTCCATCTTTAATATCTCTGTTTTTCCCTTTCAGGGTTCTTCTGAAGACCCTGACCTGGAGTTGCACGCTGACTTCCATTCTTTGCGGGAATGGGACCCACTCTCGGGGTTTCACAACTGGCCGTTATTCGACATGCCAAGGATGCTGCCTAAGAGATTAGCTTGACTTCGGAGTTCTGGGATCTCATGGCTCTGGAGATTGGCGGACCGAAGGCTGGTATCCCGGCAGGAAATTGGTGTGTCGTGGGAGACCAAAGATCTCTGGCTGTGTGCCCAGAGACCTGAGATCTTCGGGCACAGAGCTCAGAAAAAGTGAAACAACAGACTTTTAACATCGTAAATAAGTGAGTTATTTGTTATGCCTCCCCCCTCGCTGTGAAACAGAGATACCTGTCGAATACTGGGTGAACGAGTAGTGTTTGGGGTACTGCAAGTCTGTGTCTTTGCTGTTGCTTCGCTGCACGCTTGAGTGTTCAGTGGTGGATGCCAATGCTTTTTCTTAAATTGGTGGGGGAGGGGGGAATCATTGCTTTGCTGCGGCTTACACGTGGGAGGAGCTGGGGGGACTTTGGGGATCTAACATTTAACTGTCATTCATTCTTTGGGGGCACTCCTCTGTTTTCGTGGATGGTTGCGAAGAAAAAGCATTTCAGGATGTACATTGTATACATTTCTCTGATGTTAAATGTACCTTTGAAACCTTTGAAACTTTCTGGGTGAAGAAATTTGATTCCACCTCAGTCAGCTGTGAAATGCCAACTCCTTTTTCCGAAACAGTGAATCCTGGCTCTAGCCATCTTAAACCAGGAAGAAACTTTAACAGCTCAACCTTGCCTCTCCTACCTAAAATTGAACTATATACTGTAGTCACATTTCTGCAATGGGAATTATATTGTGTACATTTACAAAGATTTACTTTATTGATCTGTCTACTTTTTTTTACAAATACTTACAAATAAGCACAAATCCTTTCCAAGCACAGTCATGATCTTTGTGAGCTGATGCTAATGCTGCGCAGAAAAGAGCCACATGGCCAGAGTTTAAGCTAGCAAGAACTTGCCTAGCAAAAATGCCTTTGCTGTACTTAAACAAAAAGATTGATATCCCATTCACCATTTTAAACATTCATTCTGTTCTTCACTGGGACACAGTTGTTGCTCTGGAAGGCTAATACACCTTTTCATTCAGGCTTTTCTGAGCATGCTGGATGCATTTCCAAAGAATGAGTGCTAAAAGATGTCACTAGAGTATTTTACACACACAGAAGTATATTACTGATAGCACTCCTAAGCTAGGAACCTTGGGCAAACCCCTGCCCTCTTCAGCTGATTTGCTGATGATCTGGCACAATGATTAGCCCCACAGCTTGGTATGGAGAGAATCGTGCTGGTAAGTGGTGAGGCCAGTCAGTGCTGGGATTTGGACCTCAGTGTGCACCCTGCCTGGCACAGTGTGGGTGAGATTTCGCTGGGGAGTAGCAGCAGTTGCTTTGTGTGTTGTCAGACCATTCAGATCCTAGTCTCCCTATTCACCACCTGTTGAATGTGGTGGTAGCTGCTGCCTCTCACACAGCACACCCCGCGCCAGAATTTCAGTCCTTTGCAAACTCACTGGCTGGCCTGTGCATTGCGTGGACCATGCACATCCAGGTTTGGTCTAAATAGGAACCAAACTGCTGAATTTGAGAAGTGAGGTGAAAATGACTGCTCTGGCCACGAGGTAAACATTTGACCAAGTGTGACAGGGCATCCTAGCAAAACTGGTCAATGGGTACCAAAAGGGAAAATACTCCAATGATTGTAATCAATGTCACACACGGTAGGAGGCTGTTACTGTTTTACATCAATCTTCTCAGCCACAGGATAATATGTCAGGAGTATCTTAAGACAGTAATCAAACACATTCATCAGTTAGCTTCATCAAAAGCTAGGGTGTCCCATTTGAAAGCACCACTTTCCAAATGAAGTAGCCCATGCCTACACGCATCAACACCAAGGCAATATTCAAGCAGAGGCTGATGAGTGGTGTCGGGCAATTATCACTACCTACCCTTGTCATTACTTTTGGATTCCCTCAACTCGACTTGCAACATAAATCCCCCATCTGAAAGTGTAGGTAAGAGGCAGGGCACTCTACAAGTGACTCAATGTCTCTTGCATCAATGTCTTTCCACCATCTGTAAGGCACAAGTTAGGAGAGTCATGAAACAGTCCCCACTTACTTGGTTTCAATACATCCCAAGAAACTTGGTAACATTCAGGACAAGGTAACACACTTACTTGAATGCCATCCCATCAACCACCCTAAACATTCATTCCCTCCACTATTCACAGCACAGAAGCTGCAGTGTGCATCACCGACAAAATGCATTGCAGTTCCTCATACAAGCTACTGGACAGCAGCTCCTGAACTTATGACTTTTTATAATGGGAACAACAACACAACACAGACTATCCTCACTTGGAAATTTTTTGCCATTGCTTCACTGCCACATGCAAAATTGCCATGGGAATACATTCACTAAAAGGACTACAGCAGTTCAAGGTCACAGCTTAGCACCATCATATCAGAATCAGGTTTAATATCACCAGCAAATGTGAAATTTGTTAACATTATAGCAGCAGTACAATGAAATATATGATAAATAAATAAAGAAAACTGAATTACAGTAAGTAATTAAATAGTTACATTAAAATAAGTATGCAAAAGAAGTGAGGTAGTGTAGTGCACTACCTATAATTAGAGATAGGTTATAAATGCTAGCTTTGCCAGTGACAGCTAAAATATGAAGTTGAAAGAAATAGCTCCAGAATCAGTTTATGGCCTAAAACTTAACATTAAACTATGCCAGTACATTAGTTTTAAAAATCTGTCCATACATTTAACATTCTTCCTAAAGGTCAAGGTGCTTTGTTTGTAGACTACATTTCTTTCAATGGGCCAAGATCCATTCCAGGGACTTCAGCACATAACCGATACCAATATTTGAATGCAGTATTAAACAGACATTGCAATGATACAGATACAAAACTATAGAAATATGATAAATTGAGATTAGAATCATTTCTATATCATTTAATCAGAACATCTTATTTTCTTTATTCGCTAAGGAAATAATCTCTTTTATTACCTGACTTTGTCCTACAACTTTCCATGTTCATGCCCGTATTTTTTATCAAAATATTCCAAAGCTGGTATACAAATTTGTTTCTGTGACTTCTGTCTGATCTGAGACTTTTTATTCTTATTGTTCTAAAAAGACAAAATTCAAAACAACAAATGATTCCTTCATCCTTTATTACCTCATTATTTAGTTTTTTCTTTACTACATCTGACTCCACCACCTTTTCTGGTTGTTCAGCTTTATCATATTAGTTTTAACTATAATTCCATTTTAGTTTGCTCTGCTTACTGGTCACAAATCCCTATTAGACTCACAGCAATATGGATTTTACTATCTATCCATATCTCTCATAACCTTGCTGTCAGATTACCCCTTAAGGCTGATTTATACTTCTGCGTCAACTTGACGCAGTGCCTACGCGGATCCCTACGCCGTAGCCTGACGTGCACCTCTCCCATAATGTAACTGCGCATCGCAGCAACACAGACCGCAACAGCTGTGATTGAGTCCATTTGGTAGCACTACATTTCCTCCTACACTGCAATAGCTTCCCATTGGCCGACTGAAAGGCAGGGAAGGAACTCTGGCTGCAATGCTTTCCATAAAGCTTTACAGACCTCCGAAATTATGAAGGACACTTTTTACTTTTATGAAAAAAGATGCTCGCTTTAAACTTGTTTACCCTGAGAAAGACTACCATGACCATGAAGCCTTGCGCTGGCAGGTGTGTGCACCTGCGCAACGTGCCCGGATTGCAGAGCGACGCAGACACACCAACGCACAAATATAAATGCTCGCAATGCACATAGGCCACTTGTGTAGGTTATGGCGTTGAGTTAACACACAAGTATAAATCAGCCTTTAGACTCCTTCACTCCACAGAACTCAAGCCCAGGTTATCCAAACACTCCCCAAAACGTACATGAAACGTACGTGGAAAAGAACGTGAAAGGAGTATGACATTACGCCACCACATATTCTCACTCAAAGTAGAAATGAAATTTACACACATCTCTCAGGTTCCCTTGTTTTCCTTTTTGGAGTTATACATAACCGCTATGTAGGAAGAAAGCATTATTTATTTATTGAGATACAGCACTTAATAGGCCCTTCTGGCCCTTCGAGCCACGCTGCCCAGCAATCCCCCGATTTAATCCGAGCCTAATCACAGGACAATTAACCTACTAATCCATATGTCTTTGGACTGTGGAAAGAAACCACAGCACTGAGAGAAAACCGATGTGGTCATGGGGACAACGTACAAACTTTTTATAGGCAGTGGTGGGAATTGAACCTGGGCCACTGGTACTGTAAAGTGTTGTGCTATCCACTAAACTGGATTGATGTTGGAGTAAGTTAAAAGGTTGGCACAACATCGTGGGCCAAAGGTCATGTACTGTGGTGTACTTTTCTATGTACAAACATACCCAGTGTATAAATGCCATGAAATTAATTTTTTGCAGCTTCAGCACATTACAGACATGCAAACATAATGTGAAATAAACTGAATATTCAGACAACATCCTGGAGCATCTTCCTTGCACACTGTGCAGCAGTCACATCTTTCCTATAGTGTGAAGGCTAGAACTGCACACAATACTTCTAAATGGGTTCTAAACTTGTAAAGTAACGCCCCAAATGTTACATTCCATTTACCTTTCCAATGAAACAAGAACGCCAGATATCCTCTCCACCATCCTCATGGGTTGTTCAGTCAATGTACAAACCCCATTTCCAGAAAACTTGGGATATTTTCCAAAATGCAATAAAAACAAAAATCTGTGATATGTTAATTCACGTGAACCTTTATTTAACTGACAAAAGTACAAAGAAAAGATTTTCAATAGTTTTACTGACCAACTTAATTGTATTTTGTAAACATACACAAATTTAGAATTTGATGGCTGCAACATACTCAACAAAAGTTGGGACAGAGTTAAAATAAGATTGAAAAGTGCACAGAATATTCAAGTAACACCGGTTTGGAAGACTCCACATTAAGCAGACTAATTGGTAGCAGGTGAGGTATCATGACTGGGTATAAAAGTAGCATCCATCAAAAGCTCAGTCTTTGCAAGCAGTCTACGCTCTGTCCGCCAGAGAAAGCAGGATCTCCCAGTGGCCACACATTTTAATTCCACATCCCATTCCCATTCTGACATGTCTATCCACGGCCTCCTCTACTGTAAAGATGAAGCCACACTCAGGTTGGAGGAACAACACCTTATATTCCATCTGGGTAGCCTCCAACCTGATGGCATGAACATTGACTTCTCTAACTTCCGCTAGGCCCCACCTCCCCCTCGTACCCCAGCTGTTACTCATTTTTATGCACACATTCTTTCTCTCACTCTCCTTTTTCTCCCTCTGTCCCTCTGAATATACCTCTTGCCCATCCTCTGGGTCACTGCCCCCCCCGTCTTTCTTCCCGGACCTCCTGTCCCATGATCCTCTCGTATCCCCTTTTGCCTATCACCTGTCCGGCTCTCGGCTCTATCCCTCCCCCTCCTGTCTTCTCCTATCATTTTGCATCTCCCCCTCCCCCTCCAGCTTTCAAATCCCTTACTCACTCTTCCTTCAGTTAGTCCTGACGAAGGGTCTCGGCCTGAAACGTCGACTGCGCCTCTTCCTATAGATGCTGCCTGGCCTGCTGCGTTCACCAGCAACTTTGATGTGTGTTTCTTTGCAAGCAAGGATGGGTCATGGCTCACCCCTTTGTGCCAAAATTCATGAGAGAATTGTGTTACGTACCCCGTAACTGGGTTGCCAAACCAGCAGAAATGGATCACTCAGTTGGAGTCTGGATTACTAGAACTAAGAAAGTTTTATTAAAGAAACAAGGAACACAGTAATCGAAAGGATAATAAATGCAACAGTTCAGCAATGATAAACCCACATGTGCACAGAATTAAGATAACAGCATCAATCAAGCTCTATCGTTGTCTAGGGATAAATGACCAATTTCAAAGTGATACATAGTTCAGTCCAATTTAGTAGTTCAGTTCGCTGTAATCGTTGCCATGGCGATGGACAATGTGGGGGGAGAGAGAGAGAGATAACGGGAACGACTGATCATTCAGAAACGGCTTCCACTCACAGACCGGCGATATTGCTCACAAGCAGCTTTTGGGCGGGTCCTTGGTGATGTCACCTGAGGTCACCGACTGTGACCCCTCCTCCAGGTGCGGTCGATCCTCTGCAGTGAACCCGGCACCCAAGCAAGGGCGGACACACACCGGGTTTCCGCTGATCGTACCTTTCCACCCTGTGCGTTGTCCGATACTTTCCACCGACTTGTGAGAGGCGCACCGCTTCCAGGGTCTCGTTACCTCGGGTGTCGTGTGTCCTGCCTTAGCGAACCGGTCCCTTTTTATCCCCCTGCTGGGGTATCGCCTGTCCATTACTTCAAACAGTTCAGGGTTCAAAGGGGGAGCCGCTCCAGACAGCTCTCTCTCTCCCGTCCCTTCATTACACATCTCCAGATGCTGTTTCATTGTGTTCCTTATCTCTCTCTTGAAGACAGGTGGCAGACCAACTGCTGATCACACAGGACAGCTAACATCTTATCTATGTGTATTCTCATCACAATTGTTAGTCAGTTTAAAAGGAACATTTCTCAATGCAAAGGGCAAGGTCGGAAACCACTGTTGAATGCGTGTGATCTTCGAGCCCTCAGGTGGCACTGCCTAAGAAACCGTCATGCTACTGTGACAATTATAGCCACTTGGGCTCGGGAGTACTTCGGAAAACCATTGTCACTCAACACAGTCCATTGCTACATCCAGAAATGCAACTTGAAACTGTATTACGCAAGGAGGAAGCCATACATCAACTCTATGCAGAAACGCCGGCGAGTTCTCTGGGCCCGAGCTCATCTCAGATGGACCGAAAGACTGTGGAACCGTGTGCTGTGGTCAGATGAGTCCACATTTCAGTTAGTTTTCGGAAAAAACGGGTGTCGAGTTCTCCGTGCCAAAGATGAAAACGACCATCCAGATTGTTATCAGTGAAAGGTGCAAAAGTCAGCATTTGTGATGGTATGGGGGTGCATCAGTGCCCACGGCATGGGTGAGTTGTATGTATGTGAGGGCACCATTGACTCTGAGGTATATATGAGGATTTTAGAGAGACATATGTTGCCATCAAGGCGACGTCTCTTCCCGGGACATCCATGCTTATTTCAGCAGGACAATGCCAGACCACATTCTGCACGGGCTACAACGGCGTGGCTTTGTAGACACAGAGTGTGCGTGCTTGACTGGCCTGCTGCCAGTCCAGATCTATCTCCTATTGAAAATGTATAGCGCATCATGAAGAGGAGAATCAGACAACGGAGACCACGGACTGTTGAGCAGCTGAAGTCTTATATCAAGCAAGAATGGACAAAATTTCCAATTGCAAATCTACTACAATTACTATCCTCAGTTCCAAAATGATTAAAAAGTGTTATTAAAAGGAAAGGTGATGTAACACAATGGTAAACATGCCTCTGTTCCAACTTTTGTTTTTGCAGATGACTGCATAATCTACCCTGAGATAAAAAATGACCAAGATGCTCAGCTGCTGCAAAACGATATTGATTCATTATGTCAATGAGAGTCTCAATGGCAAATGTCCTTTAACTCATCTATTTGTTATGCTGTGCATGTCAGTCACAAAGTTAATCCAACCAACATGACATATAACATGAATGGACAGATTCTTGAAACAGTCACCCACCACCCATATCTTGGTGTTGAAATTAGCAAGGATCTTAACTGGGCATGCCACATCAATCAGATTACAGCCAAAGCAAATAAAATGCTGGGTATCCTGAGAAGAAACCTCCACTCATGTAGTAATTCCATCAAGGACATGGCATATAAGACACTCATCCATCCAAAGGTCAAGTATTGCGCAGCCATATGGGATCCCCATTAAGGTAACAATAAGAAGTCCATCGAAACAATCCAACACCATGCTGCTCGCTTTGTGTTAAACGATTACAGCAGGAAATCCAGTGTCACCAACGTGCTCTCTAACCTTCAATGGGAACCACTTAAAAACCGACGTGTTAAACTATGGTTGATTTTTATCTTCAAAGAAGTTCACAACGTCACTCCATCAAACATCCAAATTTGTCACAGGGTCAGTTCAACTCGACAGCAAACTGGACCTCACATATTGTATCAAATTCTGAAGCAAACATCACACTGTCTTTAATGTAAAATAGCCAAAGATAAAAAGTGGATGGGTTCCACAACAGGATAATGAACCTAAACACACCTCAAAATCCATAATGGACGACCTCAAGAGGCGCATGCTGAAGGTTTTTCCATGGCCCTCACAATCCCCTCATCTAAACATCATCAAGAATCTGTGGATACACCTCAAAAGAGCAGTGCATGCAAGACGGCCCAACAATCTCACAGAACTAGAAGCTTTTTACAAGGAAGAATGGGCGAAAATCCCCCCAAGCAAGAACTGAAAGACTCTTAGCTGGCTGTAAAAAGCATTTACAAGCTGTGATACTTGCCAAAGGGGGTGTTGCGAAGTACTGCCATGCAGGGTGCCCAAACTTTTGCTTCGGGCCCTTTTCCCTTTTTGTTATTTTGAAACTGTAAAAGATGGAAATAAAAATGTTTTCTTGCTTAAAATATTATAGAAATGTGTCATCTTTAACTTTATGCCTTTTGGAAATCAGTTCATCTTTTACTCGCTTAGCTATTCACAGTAACAGAAATTTTGACCAGGGTGCCCAAACTTATGCATGCCACTGTATTAGTTGTATTCTGTACAAACAAGTCACAGATTTAGCCCGAGATCATGACAAATATGTGGATCAGTGAGAGGGGAAGGTAAAGCAAGTGATGCCAGAGCACAGGGAAAAGACCAAAGTTGGCAATTCCAAAGGTAGAGATCTGAAGGTTGTAACCCTTGGCTCGGCTTTTCTGGAGACCAGAGGCCTGATGTTTATGAGTCCGGACTAGAAATTGGAGGTTGGAGGCTGAAGTCTGAGTGTTTGGGGTCAAGAACCAAGGCCCAGAAGCAGCCTGTCCTGTCTATGTATGTGAGTGGGTAGGAGGGTTGGACAATGGGAAAGGGTATGTTTTGCTGCTGTTATTTTGTTTCGTTATTGATGTTGCTTGTGTTATTCTGTTGAACATTATGAGCATGTTATGTTGGAACCGAAATGTGTGCCCCAGCGTATCCGAAAGTGTGTTGGTTGTTAATGCAAATGACGCATTTGTGTTTCAATGTACATGTGATAAATAAACTTGAATCTGAATCTGAATTCCTGGCCCTCACTAGGTCCTGTTTCCATCATTCCCTTTACACTTACTGCAGCCCCTTTTCTCACGCTCCCTTCAAATTCAGGAGGAAGCATCTTTTCATTATCCATCCTCTCAAATCTCCTGATTCTTTAATGAGATCCTATTGTACACAATCTCCAACAAGTAAGATTCACTGAACTCAAATCGCTCCTTTTAAGATTTACATTCTCATCAAGGCAAGCATCGCACTCCTTAAACTAGGAGATAAAAACATTATGCTGGTGGTCTTACTAAAGTATTATTCAACTATAACAACACTACAACACACTTTTATCTACCCCTTTTGAAATACAGGGAAGGTTTTAATTATCCTTTCTAATTGCTTGATGTAACTTTTTTTTACTCATTCACAGGAAATAGGTATCAATTACCCTAACTGCATCCTTATAGGCCTCCTACATCACCAACAGCCATTCTTTTGGTGAGGGTATAACCACTGTGTATTAGTGAAAGGAATTCCATATTTCAAACACAATGGTGAAGAAGGAATGGTAATATATTTCCCAATCAGATAGGCATCTGACCTGGAAGGGAAGCTATAGGTAATGTGCCTGTATGCTTTATGCTCTGTTCTTCCTGGTGATACAGGTTACATATTTCAATTTTGTGTAACATTAAGCTATTTGAGTAACTGCTCTTGCATCCTGTTCCTGTAAATTTGGGATCAAGGGGGACCATATAAATGTTAATGTTTTTATCTATTTATTTTATTTAGCCATATAGTGCAGGGTAGGCCCTTTTGACCCATCAAGTTATGCCACCCCAGCCAAGTTGCTAGCTCAACACTCAACCCAGCACAGATGGAAAAGGTGCAAAGAGCCGGCCGGATTCGAACCCAGGACCACTCGCCTCAAAGTCCGGTGAGGATGCCACTACACCACCGGCTGGCTTTGATGAAGGTATGGTTGGTGAATTTTTTAATGGCATAAAGATAAATGGGAAAGTAATTTCTGGGCAGGATACAATGAGACTGCGGAGAAATTCATAGGACAGAGAACTAGGAAAAAGGATACAATTTGAAAAATGAGATTGCCAATTTTAGGAGAAAAAAATCAGAATTTTAAATAAATAGTTGAGAAGCTCTGGGATCTAGAAGTATATGGATGTTCTAGTCAGAAATGACTAGCAGACAGGCATAGCAATTAGGAAAACTAACAGAATGTTCTTATCTATTGTGAGCAAAATTAAATACAAATCCAGAGAGTCCAAAAATTTCTTTGACTTCACAAGACTTGTTTTCTTTTCTTTTTACTAATGCTGTCTGATCTGCTGAATGTTTCAAACATTCCGCATTTTTTCCCAACCTATGCATTTTTTTGATTTAGCAAAAGTTGGGAGCTGATACTTCAAAATGCAGGGGGCCCCGGTGCAACCAAATCCAAGGTGGGGGGGGAGTGGTGGGGTGGGTAAAGGGTACAGTTTAGTTCTTCTTATTTATGAAAGGCTATTATTCGACTAGATGTAAGAGTATAATGCATAATGAAGCAGTTCATTGACGACTGATAGGACAAATATATGGATGTCTAATGAGGAAAGGATAGATCTGCTAGGTGTGTAGCTACTGGAGATTAAAAGAGAATGAGGGAGGGAGAGAAGTAACTGAGAAACATATCATGATACACTGAGGTTTTAAAACATTGATGTGGAATGATGTTTCTGCTTGTGAGAGATCCTAGAACTAGAAGTCACTGTTTAAAAGTGAACATCACCCATCTAAGACAGGCATTTTTTTTCCCTCACATCTTCTTATGAAATATGAGGTTATTTGGCCCAACAAGACTATTCCAGCTGATTCCATTTCATTACATCCTAATCTCGCCATCAACTTGGCTCCAATTCTTGTGCTATCCACCTACATGAGGGGCAATTTAAAGAAGCTAATTAATCTACCAGCATAATCTCTGGTAGATGGGTAGGATGAGTGACCGAGGTTCTACACAGAGTGGTCAGGGAGCTGAAATGAAATCTTTTCTGACATCCTTCACATCCATGAGGAGTAAAAATCTTTATGTTACGTCTCCGTCTAAATGTGCAGTCATAGTAATTTATAATAAATAGAACAGTCAATGCAACATAGATGTGACTATCAGCTACTAGAACAGAAAAGGCTAAGAAAATTTTAGAAATTAGTAGTATACTGTAGATTTGGAATGGAGCTCGCAACACAACCGCCATACACGGCGGCACCTTGTTTGCTAAGTTAAAAAGTAGGACATCCAGGGTTCTGATCTTAGGATTGCTAGCCATGCAATGTACCGGTGAGGCAAAAACTATACTTCTACTATACTTTATTGTCACCAATTGATACTAGAACGTACAATCATCACAGTGACATTTGATTCTGCGCTTCCCACTCCCTGGATTACAAATCGATAGTAAATATTAAAATTTTAAATTGGAAATCATAAATAGAAAATAGAAAAATGGAAAGTAAGGTAGTGCAAAAAGACCGAGAGGCAGGTCCAGATATTTGGAGGGTACGGCCCAGATCCGGGTCAGGATCTGTTCAGCAGTCTTATCACAGTTGGAAAGAAGCTGCTCCCAAATCTGGCCGTACGAGTCTTCAAGCTCCTGAGCCTTGTCCACGTAGGGAAGAGGGACGAAGAGTGTGTTGGCTGGGTGGGTCGTGTCCTTGATTATGCTGGCAGCACTGCTCCCACAGCGTGCGGTGTAAAGTGAGTCCAAGGACAGAAAATTGGTTTGTGTGATGTGCTGCGCCGTGTTCACAATCTTCTGCAGTTTCTTCCAGTCTTGGACAGGACAACTTCCAGACCAGGTTGTGATGCACCCTAGAAGAATGCTTTCTATGGTGCATCTATAAAAATTAGTGAGGGTTTTAGGGGACAGTTCAAATTTCTTCAGTTTTCTCAGGAAGTAAAGGCACTGGTGGGCCTTCTTGGCAGTGAACTCTGCTTGGTTGGATCAAGTCAGGTCATTTGTGATATTGACCCCGAGGAACTTAAAGCTTTTGACCTGTTCCACTTGCGCACCAGTGATGTAAATTGGGTTGTGCAGTCCGCTACTCCTTCTGAAGTCAACAACCAATTCCTTCGTCTTGCTGACGTTGAGGGATAGGTTACTGTCTTCACACCATGCCACCAGGTTCTTAATTTCCTCTCTGTACTTAAACTCATCATTACCCGAGATACGGCCTACAATTGTTCTGTCATCAGCAAACTTATATATTGAGTTCGATGGAAACTTGGCTACCAATCATGGGTGTACAGTGAGTACAGCAGGGGGCTGAGTACGCAGCCTTGTGGGGCACCGGTGCTCAGAGTGATTGTAGAGGAGAGCTTGTCCCCTATTTTTACAGCCTGGATCCTGTCTGTGAGGAAGTTGAAGATCCAGCTGCAGATCTGAGTGCTAAGGCCCAGGTTCCGGAGCTTACGAATCAGTTTATTTGGAATGATGGTATTCAAGGCAGCGCTGTAGTCAATGAAAAGGAGCCTTACGTATGCGATTATACAGTTTAATACAGGGAAAGTGGGACCTATACAATAAGGATGGTTTGCGCTTAAAATTGGAGGAAAACTAATATCCTAGCAGGAAGGTGTGTTAATGCTGCATGGTGGGATTTAAATTAGAATTGCAGAGGGATAGAAACCAGAGTACCAGAACAGTTAGTGGAGGGCTTGTGGAGGTAGATGCTGGTAAGACCTCAGACAAAGTTAGGAATCAAAAGGTTGAGCATGGTCTGACTAGCGTCCTGAACTGTGTGTATTTCAATGCAAGAAGTATTGTAGGAAAGGTGGATGATAGCGCTGAAGATGAGGTAGCTGGTTTACAGAGGCAGTGTGTAATGAGAAGAGGCTGTTCATAAGACAAAACTGCAGTCAACAGGATGAGTTGCAATGTAGGAGGTGGACAAAATCAAAAAGGGTGAATACAGGTCTGAAGGTGTCATAGTTAAATGCGTGCAGTATATGGAATAAGGTAGATGGAAGTAGCACTGTTTCAGATTGACATGTATGATGTTATAGGCATCACTGAACCATGGCCAACCCATCACAATTGGTGTTCAGTCACAAATGTGGCTATGGAGTTAAAGTTTGTTTGTTTTTTTTTATTGATTAATTGACAAACAGACCTTTCCAGCCCTTCGAGCCATGCTACCCAGCAACTCCCACAATTTAACCCTAGCCTAATAATGGGACAACTTACAATGACCTATTAACCTACCAACCAGTAAGTCTTTGGACTGTGGGAAGAAACCAGAGCACCTGGAGGTAATGCACAGGGAGAACTTACAAACTCTTTACCGGCAGCAATAGGAATTCAACCTGGATCACCTCTACTGTAAAATGTTGTGCTAACCACTAGCTTCCTCCAGGATGCTGGAATTAGTACACCTGTTCTTCCGGCTAATTCTCAATCTCTTGGAGGCATCTTTGATAGTATGTTTCCAGGGATTTTATGTGCCTGCTAGATGTTGTCTGACTTTGATAAGGTCCCGCATAAGAGGTTAGTGGGCAAAATTAGAGCACATGGTATTGGGGGTAGGGTACTGACATGGATAGAAAATTGGTTGGCAGGCAGGAAACAAAGAGTTGGGGATTAACAGGTCCTTTTCAGAATGGCAGGCAGTGACTAGTGGAGTACTGCAAGGCTTGGTGCTGGGACCACAGCTATTTACAATATACATTAATGATGTAGATGAAGGGATTAAAAGTAACAATAGCAAATTTACAGATGACACAAAGCTGGGTGACAGTGTGAAATGTGAGGAGGATGTTATGAGAATACAGGGTGACTTGGACAGGTTGGGTGAATGGGCAGATGCAGTTTAATGGGGATAAATGTGAGGTTATCCACTTTGGTGGCAAGAACAGGAAAGTAGATTACTATCTGAATGGTGTCAAGTTAGGAAAAGGGGAAGTACGACGAGATCTGGGTGTCCTTGTTCATCAGTCACTGAACCTAAGCATATAGGTACAGCAGGCAGTGAAGAAAGCTAATGGCATGCTGGCCTTCATAACAAGGGGAGTTGAGTATAGGAGCAAAGAGGTCCTTCTGCAGTTGTACAAAGCCCTGGTGAGACCCCACCTGGAGTACTATGTGCAGGTTTGGTCTCCAAGTTTGAGGAAGGACACTCTTGCTATACAGGGAGTGCAGCTGAGGTTGACTGAGTTAATTCCAGGGATGGCAGGAATGTCATATGTTGAAAGATTAGAGCGACTGGGCTTGTATACACCTGAATTTAGAAGGATAAGAGGGGATCTGATTGAAATGTATAAGATTATTAAGGGATTGGACACGCTAGAGGCAGGAAACATGTTCCAGATGTTGGGGGAGTCCAGAACCAGAGGCCACAGTTTAAGAATAAGGGGTAGACCATTTAGAACGGAGTTGAAGAAAAACTTTTTCGCACAGAGGGTTGTGCATCTGTGGAATGCTCTGCCTCAGAAGGCAGTGGAGGCCAATTGTCTGGATTCTTTCAAAAAAGAGTTAGATAGGGCTCAAGATAGCAGAATCAAGGGATATGGGGAGAAGGCTGGAACAGGGTACTGATTGTGGATGATCAGCCATGATCACAGTGAATGGTGGTGCTGGCTTGAAGGGCTGAATGGCCTACTCCTGCACCACTTGTCTATTGACTCCACTCCATATAGCAAGGAGGGGAGGACTATAGTTTTATAGACCAGAAGCTTAGTGTTGGTCCTGATATCCCAATCTTCAAAAACCCCCCTTTCTCAGCCTGGCAAAAGCTCCACTTGCACAGCCTATTCTGCAATTCATTTCAAGATCAATGCTGCCTCTTGAAGAAAGAAGGCTGCCAAGATATGGGAAATGATCAGTGTTCTCCAGAGGTATGTTGTCAACTTGGATGGTTAGAGGTTTAGGAGCTTGATCTGAAGTAGGTTGGTGCAGGACTTGGATTTTCTTGATGTTTAGATCAAGCTAACAAATAGATATTGAATCAAGGTAACAAGTGTAATGCCCAACTTGTTGGTTTAGCACAGGTAGAAAACCGGCCCTTGAATAGGGATAAGTAGTAATTAAGGGTTTAAGAGACAATGCTACACTGCAGACAGGCCTATGAGATAAATGGATTGAAAACAAAACCTAAAGAGATTTCCCAGGAATTTAAGGAGGTTTGATTTATCATCAAACACTTAATAAACTTCTACAAATACACTGTTGAAAGTACCCTAAAATCATGGTGTGGTATGGCAATTTGAATGCTTGTAATATAAGAAGCTGCAGAGTCGTGGACTCTGTCCAATATATCACAGGCATGCTCCTCCCCACCACTGATAGTATCCAAGGAAATTCAAGAAGGCAACATCTATCAACAAAGAACTCCACCATCTAGGCCATGCCATCTTTTCTCAGCTACCATCAGCAGGAGGTTCAGAAGCTCAAAGTCCCACACCACCAGGTTCAAGAACAGCTACATCCCTTTAATGATCTGATTCTTGAATCGACCAGCAAAACCTTCACCACTACAGTTGAGGAACATTATGTACACTTTGAACACGTCGCACTGAAATGGACTTGATTCTGGTTCTAATTATGTTTTCTTGTAAAATAGTGTATAATTGATCTTTTTCTGTGAATGCTACTTAGATCATACTTAGATATGTACATATGATGCTCCTAAAAGTAAATCCTTCATTGTATCTGTGTATACATGTACTTGTGCATTTGACAATAAACTTGACTTTGAGCTTGAAAAGTTAAAATTTTCATTTAATCTTTAAGTGAGTGCAAAGCAGAAGGAGGAACAAACAACTTAAAGAACCAATTCTAAAACTTGAAGCATCATTCAAGTTCACAAAACAGGAGGTAATTATTTTGCCAGATATGTAATTGAATCCATCCAAATCAATCCTCTTTATCTTGCATCTTCCAAAAGCACAGTATTTTCATTTGCATTCATTACTTCTTCCCTTAAGGAATGTAGTATCTTTTGTCATGCCTACTGAAAAACATCTAGTTGAACAATGTCTATTCTGCTGTGGAGGGGGAGGGGCAGACCACATTCAGAAGAACCACCAAACAGCGTTTAATAATTTAGCTTACAAAAATATACATGAATGACAAAGACTAATGTGAAACAAAAGCACATTAGAAAATCCATGAATTCCTCAGATTTTTGTATACCTTCAACCAACCTACTTTACAGATAGTTAAGGCAAATAATTGAAAAGTTTATATTTCCTTCTTTGTTCCTGTGCTGTGCTTTGCTCTTCACTGCCAAGTAGTGCAAGATACTGGGGGACTTTATAGTCGAAAGATTGAGATTGCTCCTCTCCTTTGCCATTTTTCTCCACTTCCCTTGTGCATCAAACCAAGTTCACAATCATATCGCTGATCTGGATTCTTTTGTTGGTCTTTCGCTAGATTGGTCTCCACCCAAGAGGGCACATGAATCTTCAATGTAACTTCTAAATCTTCTAACAGGGCACTGCTTTCTCAGTACTGAGCTGTGTGACAGCCTGGTTTTTGTGTTCAAGTCTTTGTGTGAGCCTTGAATCCACAATTTTCAGAAACTGGTGCAAGTTCTCAACTATGGTATAATGAACATTACATCTAGACATTTTCAAATATTATTTAATAAAATTTAGTTTATGACATCCACATTTATCAATAAAAAACAAATCAAAACAAGAAAAATCATTCCCACTTTAATGTAGATTTGACCTTTAAAACAAAACTGTACTTTGTATTTCATTATTTTTACCAGTTATTACTCAAGATGGTCCAGTCATACCACTTGTGATTATGATTTATTTAAAAAGCAATGTCACAAAAGTATGCATTTGGCATGCGAAGCAGGTGACTAAAACAAGCACTTATCCTAAACTGATATCTCTTAAATTGTAGAAAATTTATCAGTTATATTAACAGGATTTGTGTTTATTAAACCCAAGTCATTCTTACATTTATCAAGCATTTAGTAACATACAAAGATCCTTTATACATGCTTCTAAAATATCAAACAAAATACAAACACATCTGTATTTCATTTCATCAATTCTTAAGGAATTCACAAATCAGATTTAATGTGCTTTCCAACCATACGCTTGGTGGTTCAATAAATACTCATGATCAAATTTTTGCAGAATGAAAATATTCCTGTATTAGTCCTTTCAATTACATGGCTCTAAGGTCAAAAAAGTAATAGCTTCTTGGATGAATAGATTTGATGTTATAAATCGTCTTTAGAGATAAAGTTATTTAGTCTATGACATTGTTTAAAGGGACAATTCATAGTTCTCATATTTTTTGACCAAGTCATTTCTGGTTCTTCTAAATACATGGCCAAGTTTAGGTAAACTTACTGCAGATGAACTGTACCTTTTCCTGCAGTTTGCTTTGAGCTAGCATCTCTGACAACTGTATTTTACATTTTAAATAAAGACATTTATCATAACTATCACACTATTTTACATTACTTCACTCTTTCATTTTATATTAAGTCACAACATATTAAATCATCTTATAAATTACCTCCATTCACTGCTTTTAAACCTCTACTTACACAAGCGTCCTGCTGGATGCACTGCAGAATGTGTTTAGCAGGGACGAGGAATCAATAAGGTAGCACAATCCATCACCACAATATGTTTTCTCCACTACATCAAAAACCTGTGGCTGTGGCCTCAAAGGGGGGATAGAGTGTTGACAGAGTATTCCCAATACACGTATCCAAGAACTCAGAATCCTGTCAAAATAAGAGCATAATTATTCAGGAACAACAAAAATAAATAGAATTCTCCCTTGAAACTTCAACAAAATGGGATTCACATCAACCCTTAAGTATTCTTACAAGTTAACTAATTTCTATGAAGAAAATAATGACTAATCCTATCTCTTTGACTCAGGAATACAGATGTAACCATTGGCCATTTTATTGTATCCTATGAACAAAACACGTTGAACAAACTATACAAACAAAATGTGCACAAGGTATCATTCATAAATAGATTTTGCATTTCAATTTGTTGTTATCTAAATGTAATTTTTTGATAAAGGTTTAACTATGCTCTTCTTATATTGTTATTTCTTACATCATGCATTCACGTTACAACATTTACAATGACAGAGACTGCTCTACCACTAATAAACCACTGGCATTTTTTTTTAGTACGAAGTTAAAGATTTCTGCTTTTATCTGACTATATTGAGAAATATTATTTGTTCCATCAGATTGATTCCTGGGATGGCAGGACTTTCATATGAAGAAAGGCTGGATGAACTGGGCTTGTACTCGTTGGAATTTAGAAGATTGAGGGGGGATCTGATTGAAACGTATAAGATCCTAAAGGGATTGGACAGGCTAGATGCAGGAAGATTGTTCCCGATGTTGGGGAAGTCCAGAACGAGGGGTCACAGTTTGAGGATAGAGGGGAAGCCTTTTAGGACCGAGATTAGGAAAAACTTCTTCACACAGAGAGTGGTGAATCTGTGGAATTCTCTGCCACAGGAAACTGTTGAGGCCAGTTCATTGGCTATGTTTAAGAGGGAGTTAGATATGGCCCTTGTGGCTACGGGGGTCAGGGGGTATGGAGGGAAGGCTGGGGCGGGGTTCTGAGTTGGATGATCAGCCATGATCATAATAAATGGCGGTGCAGGCTCGAAGGGCCGAATGGCCTACTCCTGCACCTATTTTTCTATGTTTCTATGTTTCTATATGCCCATGGCAAAAAGAGTTGCTGTAAATTCTGAAGTAATGAATAAAAAGAATTCCATTTTTGCTGTGCAGCTCAATAAACAGATGGAACTCCGGAAATGCTGCACAGTGCACCAATAACTATGTAAAATATCTACCAGAATTCATATCTGAGACATTGTATTCTATCCATTGTATAGAATGGATGACAACACCCTCAATGTTTGCAGACTGGCAGGTAGAACTGCTCAAATGCTTGCATCAAATCTAGTAAGGAAACAATGAGGTAGCTTAAAAAGCTTCTGTTCATTAACTAAACTTCAAGGAAGAGGTATTAATATGATGGTAATTGTTTTGAATGAAACATAATCCTCTTATTTCACCTCAAGTACATCATGCTTTATCAGCAGAAAGAGCAGCATAATTCAGAGCTAAAATTATTCACGTATAGAAGTCAGTCTGGTTTTTCTTCTCTTTATTTATTCATGGGATGTGGACATCGCTATCCATGCCTGCATTTATGTCCATCTCATTCTCTCCCTGAACTAAACAAATAGTTAAAAGTAAACTCATCAACATGTCCAGAGCAGTGATTCCCAACAAGGGCAGTTATTTGTCCCAAGGAGGTATGAGCAGAAATAGAAGTTGTCGGGGGGTGGGGGGGGGAGCAGTAAGCAGCACCCTAACTTGAGGCATGAGACTTGACCAACAATTAGCAGAACAGGCATTTTCTAAAACAAAAGGATGAGGCACTGGAACACAGCAAGAACCACAGCTCTGCAGGCAGTGAGCACTTGTCTTCACAGCACATCTGAAACTCAGCAATTTCATCCAACTGTATCAACCAAAAAGACATTAATCAGGATGCATAAGTTAGCAACCAGTGTGCCCAACAATTCCCTTTAACTTGCAGTACAGAACAAGTTCATGCAATTTAACAGCTGCTAAGTCAAGTACACCCTCTCAACTTTCTCTACAGATCAATGGAAAACAGGTCACGCAACGATATAGCGCTGGTTGGAACCAAGCAGGAAAAGGGAACCAATCATTGGAACTGCCAACCCTGATGATTCCTCGAGGTGTTAGAAGTGACCCCTTGGCTTCATACCTGCAGTCAAGAACCATTTTTGGGGATTATGAGATTTCCTTGACTGGTCAATTGCACTAACTGGGGTGGTATCAATGTAGCTTGCCGAACACTAGCACTATCCCGACTAACATTCAGATTCCAATCTGGACCCTTTTTAACTTAATTTTCGCTATTGTGATCGTTTATATCTTCGCCTTGCCGCACCTCTGCATGCTGCTTCCATCGTTCCATCTGTGTCAAGTTGCTGCTGTCATCAACATCCAATAGTCATTCCCAGTTTGTGTTAATTTTTCATTTTAATTTAGCCCCATTAATGATGGATAAATACTTACGGCGCAATCTCTGAGGGTGAGGCCTTGAATTCTAATCCTGCTAAGAAACAGAAACTACGGGAAATGCATCAATACTATGTTTATATACCTGGAGTATGGTTTTATTCCATCCCATTAGATCAGTAATGTCCCATGCGTCTTATTTGTAATACTATATTTTCTAATGAAGCCATGAAACCATCAAGATTGCAGGAACACTTCCGTAAAAGACACCCCGAAAAGGCTACTTATGGTATTACTCAGTTCCAGAAGATGAAAGCAGCATTTGAAAAATGTTGTCCACTCGAATCATTTGGCAAGAAAGCTAAAAATGACCTCGATAGTGGTCTCGTTGCTTCTTATAACATTTCCAAAATGATAGAAAAGTGTGGAAAATCTCATACCATTGGTGAAAGATTAATAATGCCTGCTGTATCAGAAGTGTTCACCACTGTTCTCAAAATGGATACCAGTATTTTAAAATCAATTCCTCTGAGTAACAACTCTCAAGTTCATCATATTGACAACATGAACAAAGACATTGAGAATCAACTATTCACACAGCTACAAAAAACAGAATTTGGGATATAACTGGATGACTCCACTATGTGAGACAACAAGACATTGCTGATGACATATGTACTGTTTATCAGAAATGGAAAAATTTATGAAGAGATTCTTTTGTAGAAAGATAAAAACAAATAACAATGAAAAATCAATCAATGAACTCAAAATGTATATTGAGGATGAAAGTATTCCAATTAGGAACATGATTTCTTGTGCAACAGAAGGAGCACTATATATGATAGGTCACCATGCTGGTTTAGTGGCAATTATGAAAGAAGAAATTCCAAGTTTGTTTGCAATCCATTGTGTAATTCATCACCAACATCTCGCAGCCAAATACTTCAGCCAGTGACTTTTTTCAAGCATAACTCTTATGATATCTGCCATCAACAAAATTAAAGCTCATCTATTAAATAGCAGAATATTTCATCAGTTTTGCCAAGATAACGATGAAGAGTTTGAACACTTGCTTCTTCACATTGAAGTGCACTGGCTGACAAAAGGCTGCCTCTTAAAGCTTTTCTTTGATCTTTTTGTCACTGTGGTTAAATTTTTGCTCAAAGTCGACAAGAGCTTGGGAAACAAGATGGAACTAGGTGGAGATGCAGCATACCTTGCCAATCTGTATGACAAAATGAACATTCTAAATATGAAACTGCTGGGTGACAATTTCAATTTAATCTAGGCAAAACATGCAGTATCCACTTTTATCAAAAAATTGAAACTACAGAAGACAACATTGGGAGATGAATGTTCTCAGTTCCCTGTATGGAAAGTATGGCACTCTCTTTCATAGATGGTGACTTGCAAGAATACTACTTACACCCGCAGTCACTGAAGAAGGATTTTCAAAATCAATTCAAGGATTTGAACGACCTAGAAATTCCAGATTGGGTAATTAACCCATTTCTTTGCTAAGTGGAAGAATGTGAAGAAGCCAAAATGCTTTTCAAAAATGTCGGCTTTTGTGATACGTGGTTACACTGTCATATGAAGCTTCCTGATCTTTGGAAAAGAGCCAAACTGCTCTTCAATGCATTTCCACCCTCCTACCTTGTTGAAACAGGCTTCAGTGCAGTGAACCACATACACACAAAAAACACTTGGACATTGTTATGTGTGGGGGCTTAAGGCTTTTGCTGTCACAACTTGAACCAGATATTTCAACTCTTGCTAAAAACCATCAGGCTCAAGGATCACATTGATATTGAAGCGGCTGTACAGCAAACAGGGACTGTGTAAGCTAGGTTTAAAGACAAATAAAAGTTTAAAGCAGAATCATTTTTCTCATGTTAGCATACGGTAGACATGTTTTTACACTATGGGGCACTGGGAAATATATTGTGCCTAAGAGAGGTGTTGGCAAGTATGAAAGTGCTTTGATGAGGGGGGGGGGGGCGTGTTGGGCGATGGGCAACATGTAAGTTGGGAAACACTGATCTGGAGTCACAAGAGCCTAGACTGCACAATGACCAAAGGTTTACATCCCTAAATATATTTGTGTACTATTTGGAAATCCACTGTTGTAAAACACTTCTGTTTTTGACAACTGCCACTTGTGTCTTGCTCGCAATCCAATGAAGGCTGTACTGATCACATGTTGCATGAGCAAATTAAATTGCCTCTCACTCGTATTAAGTAATAATAATTAAAATGACTTTTACTGTACTGGATATGCCGATGTAGTTGAAGAGTTACAAGCAGGGCTTGAAATAAATTCTTCTCTTATATTTGCTTTTACATTGAAGTTATTATCTTGTCATTCTATAATAGTAATACTATGCAGAACTATGTTCTCCAAGAATGATTTTATGTATTTTGTATTAGGGGCTGAAAGCAGAGATTGTCATGTAAAATATTTGTTTTAATTGTGAAGTCGCTGGTGTATCCTGGCAATTTACCATACAATAATTGCTAATGCAGTCCATAGATCACATTCACACCTCAGATTCTGGAGCAATGGAGAGATGTTTATCAGACTCTGTAAGCTGTACAGACATGACTAAGCTAGACAGTCACTATGCTTGACAGTCACTATTTAATCATTACAAAATTTGTGCTTAATGCCAGCAACAGAACATCATGACTGAATTCATTTGCTTCTGATATGATGTCCCTAATCTCAACAGAACTTGGATTTGTGTCCTTTATAGTTATGTAAACTAAAAGTACAAAGTTGACCATCCTTTGTTGAATTCTTCTTTCTGGAGTATAAGTGAATTTAATTTGTTCCACTGTCTTTGATTTGACCTGATTGTCTTACACTTGGTATGCATGAAGAATTTACTCCTTTCAACTGAATTGTTTAGCATGGGAGAGGCTTTGTAGAAATAAGAGTTGCTTTCTTCTGCTCGATCCAGGTTACTCGGAAAACTGAATCAAAGAAAAGGCTGTGGGGAGCAACAGAGTATTAGCTATTGATTTTTACTGAAAGAAAACACTTTTGCCTACCCTTGCAATATTTCTGAAAAAGCCATTAAATTGTCTCTTCAGTGAGGAACTTGAGTGATACTGATGTTGGTTGACAACACACTTCTTTCAATATAACTCAGTTACCAGCCATCAGTCTGTACATAAATTTCCTTCATTGTGTATTGCCTAGACTAGACTACTCACTGTAACTCCGAAAAATATTTATAACGCAGAAATTACATATATAATGTAATCCTTCCACTTGCCTCAAATTGCAAGTGTGGTACATGCTTCAGTCTTTAACCAGTGTTTAACCTTTATTAAAGTTATAATTTTAACACTAAACCTTTTTTATTGGTAAAGTTCAAGTTTTTTTCTTTTTCTTGAGGATTTTTCCTTTTGTGTTGTGAAAAGCAATCTAAAACCCATATTTTGTTGATTTGTACTGGCAAAGTTTCTGTGCAAAGCTTAATTAAACTGATATAGCATGATATCTTGTTAAAATACTGTGGATTCCGGTTAATTGGGACACATCGGGACCAGTACATTTTGGCCCAATTAAGTGGGGCCATGGAAATAGTTAAAAAGGTACAAGAGAAAATACAAACCACTGTTTAACTGAGTAACAAATTATATATTTAAACAACAGGAATTCTGCAGATGCTGTAAATTCAAGCAACACGCATCAAAGTTGCTGGTGAACGCAGCAGGCCAGGCAGCATCTCTAGGAAGAGGTACAGTCGATGTTTCAGGCCGAGACCCTTTATCAGGACTAACTTATGTATTTAAATGAAATACAAAACAAATTAGAACACTATTAATATTACTAGTGGTTGTCCACTGACCATGGTAGGAAATCTGTGCAAGAGAGTTTTTAAATGGAAAAGCCATTGCACTGAGGAGTTCTACTCTCTCAACCTCAGAAGTCCAGGTCCAGTGGTACCAGAAGGTGTCACAACTGGAGCCTTCCCTGGTTGCAGTGGTTGACTATGACCTCTGCGTCTCACCATGCTCTTTACTTTCCAGGTAGCATTGCAGCACTGCCTTCCTGAAGTTTGGGTCTCACTGTAGATCTCGTCTGCCCAGACCACCAGGGCTGACTTCACATGCTAGCACAGGCATGTCCCTATCTCACCGGGGTACGAGACCCGTTGGCAACCCTCACCTGGTTTAGCCCACCTGTCAGCTCTTTAAGAAGGGAGGGAAGCAGAAAAAAAGGAAATGATAGGCCAATTGGCTTGACCTCAGTAGTTGGAAAGATGTTGGAGTGGATTGTTAAAGTTTGGGTTTCAGGGTATTTGGAAACACATGATAAAATAGGCCAAAGTCAGCATGGTTTCCTTCAGGAAAACCTTACCTGAGAATTCTGTTGCAATTCTTTGAGGAAGTGAAAAGCAGGATAGACAAAGGAGAATGGTAGATGTTGTGTACTTGGAATTTCAGAAGGCCTTTGACATGAGGCTGCTTAAGAGCTGATAGTATTACAAGAAAGATACTAGCATGGGTAGAGCACTGGCAGATTGGCAGGAGGCAAACAGTGAGAATGAAGGGAGCTTTTCTGATTGGCTGCTAGTGACTGGTGGTGTTCTACAGGGGTCAATGTTGGGACTGCTTTTTAGACTATATGTCAATGATCTGGATGACAGAATTCGTGGCTTTCTGGACAAGTTTGCAGACCATACAAAACTAGGTGGAGGGGGCAAGTAGTGTTGAGGAAGCAGGGAGGCTGCAAAAGGACTTAAGACTGATTAGGAGAATGGGCAAAGAAGTGGCAGATAGAATACACTGCCAGGAAGTGTATGGTCATGCACTTTGTTAGAAAGAATAAAAGCACAGACTATTTTCAAATCAGAGAAAATTCATAAATCAGAGGTGGAAAGGGACTTGGGAGTCCTTGAGCAGGGCTCCCTAAAGGTTAACTTGCAGGTTGAGTTGGTGGTGAGGAAGGCATATGCAAAATTGGCATTCACTTTAAGAGGACTAGAGTATAAAAGCAAGGATATAAAGCTGTATAAGGCATTGGTGAGGCTTCACTTGGAGTATTGTGAGAAGTTTTGGGCCCCTTGATCTAAGAAAGGATGTGCTGATATTGGAGAGGGTTCAAAAGAAGTTCATGAAAATGATTCTGGGAATGAAAGACTTATCATATCAGGATAGAGGGACGTCCACTTAGAACAAGGAAATTCTTTAGACAGAGAGTGCTGACTGTGAAATTCACTGCCACAGGGTGCTGTGGAGGTCAGGTCACTGCGAATATTTAAGGTTCTTGATTAGTCAGGGATTGAAAAGCTGTGGGGAGAAGGCAGGAGAATGCGTTGAGAGGGAAATAGATTAACTAAGATCAAATGACAGAGCAGACTTGATGGACTAAACGGCCTAATTCTGCTCCTATGTCTTATGGTCTTATCCTTCCTTAGATATGGGGCCTAAGAGTTCTGGTCAAGATGGCACCTACATACTTCGTTCTCACAATCGACATATTTGGGATAGACCACAAAACTATTTATTTCCCTTCTTTTACATCTATTTTTCATCTTGAATATGTTTCTGGAACTGTTCAAGCCTGTGATTTGCAGTTTGGAGATCGTTTGGGTGATCCAGTGCTTTGCTGTCTCTGAGAGGATTCCAGGAGGGAATGAGTTCAAGCCTCCCGGTAAGGAGGCTGCAGGGGGTACAAGCAAATGTTCAACTCCATTTTGCCAATTAAAGCTTCCATTTTTCGCCGATTAAAATGACAAGGAGGATTGAAACATCAAGGTGAATCTGGAAGGTGTGCGCTGGTTGGCTGCCTTCTGATCGCCCTGCTACCAGAGAGGGGAATCTGTGTGGCCTGCCACTATGCCCAGAGGAATTACTGAGATTTTCTGTTTTTTGGGCATAGATATAAATATGAATGTGGTTTTGGACTATGAACTTTTTTCAGTCTTACAGTTTTTTTATATTCTGTTTTTTTTCCATTCTTTCTTGTTTTTTTGTACAGGTGAAGGGAATTTGGGAGTCGATGTTTTTGTTACGTAGTTTCTTTATTCGGGTAGAGGGGGATTAGGTAGTCAATGTTCTTTTCACGTTTCGTACGGAGGGGGGTTTGAAGTGTGATGTTTGCATTACCGTTTTTTTTCTTGGTTTCGAGGCTATCAGGAGAAAAAGAACCTCAAAATTGTATAGTTTCATAATAAATGAACCTTTGAATCCTATAAAACTTGCCACGATATTCCAAATGTGGTCTGGCCGATACCTTATAACGCCTCAGCATTTCAGCCTTGCTTTTGAGATCCCAGTCCTCTGGAAATGGATGTTAATAATTTATTTGCCTTTCTTACTATCAACTCAACTTGCAAGTTAGTAACTTGAATGAGGAAGTGGAATGTGGGTTAGAAGTTTGTATGCCACACAATAGTCGGTGGTGGTGCGGATAGTACAGAAGGTTGTCATTGGTTACATCAGAACATTGACAGGATGCAGAGCTGAGCTGAGAAGTGGCAGGTGAGTCCGTAAAAGTGTGAAGTGATTCACTTTGGAAGGTCAAACCTGAAGGCAGAATACAGGGTTAATGGCAGGATTTTTAACAGTATAGAGAAACAGAGATCTTGAGGTTCGAATCTATAGATTCCTCAAAGTTGCAGTGAAATTGATAGGATGATTAAAAAGGCATGTGGTGTGTTGGTCTTTATTAGTCAAAGGACTGAGTTTAGGAGCCACAAGATAATGATGCAGCTCTATGAAACTCTGGTTAGACCACATTTGGTATACTGTGTTCATTTCTGGTTGCCTCATGATAGGAAGGACGTGGCAGCTTTATAGAAGGTGCAGAGGAGATTTAGTAGGGTGCTGCCTGGATCAGAGAGCATGTCTTATGAGGACAGGATGAGTGAGCCAGAGCCTTTCCCTTCGGACAAGAGGATAAGAGATGACTTGATAGAGGTGCACAAAATGATAACAGGCATAGATAGACTGGCCAGGGCTGAAATAGATAATACAAGGGGGCATAATTTTGTGATTGGAGGAACATATAGAGGAATTTCAGAGGTAGGTAGTATGTGCAATGTACTGCTAGGGGTGGTGGTAGAGACAGATACATTACCGACATTTAAGAGGCTCTTAGGCACATGGATGAAAGAAAAATGGAAGGCTGTGTGGGAGGCAAGGGATGGGGCTTAAAGGAATGGCACAACATCATGGGCTGAAGGGTCTGTATTAAGCTGTACTGTTCTGTGTTCAATGTATCAATACCCTGACATAGCAGTTGGTTTTAATGGTACTTGTGTCATTAATAAATCTGCAAAACATAGTCTTCTTCTATTCATGTAATTGTACACTCACAGATACACTACATGCTTTCATGTAAAATCCAGCTACTTGAGTAGAATGGGCAAAGCTAAATGTACTGTGAACTACTGCCAATATTGGAAACATTTGTAATAAAGCAACTACAAGTAATAAAATAAAAATTTAACGACCCTGAACCTTGAACATAGTAGAATCAAGGAAAAGGTGAGAAAGGTATGAAGAGTCACATGCTATTTTCTTAAAATAATTTCTGACAGTGTTATCTTGATGGATAACTGGTAACTTAAAGAATAACTTGTTTTAGCAACTAAAATATAGAATATCAATACCACAGATACATTTGTTTGTATCATGCAAGGTGCATTGTTATACTACGTTCGACTTGTAAAACCAGAATAAACTTTGCTTCATTATCTCACATTTTAGCAACAACTAGGCAGTTCAGGGTGAATTTCTGCTACCTGGAGGGATCACCTGTAAGAATAAAGGGGGCAGTAAATCTAGTATCAGCTAGGGTACCAAATTCAGACAAACAAAATTCTTTCCATACAGCTGTTGGTAAAATAAATTCTGTCTCACCAGCAGTACACATCTGTCATGTACAGGTGGGAAGGTGTACCCGGGTGTCCAAATATTGGTTCCAGATCCCATAAGTCTTTGCATTAAGTCAAACGAGGACAAGGAAAGATTCTCCAGATTACCAAAATACTTTCTCAACTGAGAAATCAGTAATCCTGTAAAATAAATCATTATTAATAACAAAATATTACTAGAGAAATTAATGACCAGAAAACTGACAAAACTCAAGGACATGATTATGGACATTCTAGACTTTTGCAAAAGGTAATTGTAGTGACACAGAATGCTCTGACCAAAATTCTATCAAATCAAGAATGGTTCCTTCAGGTTAAAAAACACAAATAGCCCAACTATTTAAGGAAGAATAAAATCTGTCACCAGCAGAGAAAATGGTGGAATCCTTTATAAAGGATGTGATATGAAGAACTTAGGAAATAATAGAATTGAACAGAGTCAATGTGAAAGGAAAATCATGTTTGACTCATCAAGGCAGAAATTGATAGGTTCTTAATTGGAAACTGGGTTAAGGATTACGGGGAAAGGGGAAAATAATGAGGTTGAAAAAAACAGCCATGATTGAATGGTGGAACAGACTCAATGGGTAAAAAGACTGAATTCTGCTCCTATACTTTATCTTACCTGCTGAAACTGTAATCTGTAGAATAGGTAAGTAGAACCAGTGGATAGAATGTATTTTGATTTACAGAAGGCTTTTTATTTTGTCCCCATAAGGTTAATAAGCAAACATAAGGAAATGTGAAAAATATACTCAAGTGAGAATTGGTTAACAAAAAGGAAGAGCAGTAATAGATTGGCTTGATCAGTTTGCAGGGCAGTAAGAATTTATTTCAATGATTTGGCTGAGGGAACCAAATGCAAGATGCCCAAGTTGCTGAATACATGAAACTACATGAGTTTACGAGTAGTGAAGAGAATGCAAAAAGATGAGACATAGACAAGCTAAGATTATAGGCCAGGACATGGCTGGTGGAATATACTGTGTAAAAATGTGTGAAGTCATCCACTTCAGAGAAACAAAAAGAAATTCTGGGCAATTTCTCAAATGGTCAAGATTAGGAAATGTTCACAGGCAAAAGGACTTTGACAACCTTGCACATAAGTCACTGAAAGCTAAACAGCAGATGCAGACACAATTAATAAAACTGACCCCTTGGCCTTTATCCAGGGTTTGAGCACTGCAATAAGGATGTTTTTCTCTAATTACACAGGGTTTTGGTGAGAATACACCTGAAGTATTGTGTGCAACTTTGATTTCTTTTCTTTGGTGTACATTTTTGCTAAATGATCACAAAAAAATCATTACTGTGGCATCTGGAATGGCATGCCTCTTTTTATAGGTAAATATTAAGTAAACTAGGCTCCTTTACTCTAGAGCTTATAAGAATAAGACCAAATACAAACCACATATAATTTTTAACAGGGATCAACACATCCCTGTAGAGATCTTCTCCCTTCCTTTCCAATCAAGGTGAAGGGTCTCGGCCCAAATCATTGAGTTTATTCCCCTCCATAGATGTTGCCTGATTTGTTGAGTTCCTCCAGCATTTTGATGTGCTGCTCAAGATTCCCACCATCTACAGAATCTCTTGCATTTGTAAACAAACTTGATCTCACTCTCACCAAAAACTATCAGGAACAGATTTAAGTGTTTACAATGTCACAGGCTGGAATGAACAAATATAGACCTTTTAGAGAAAAGTCCCACTTTCACATTGAATACACCATCTATATGAAATAGAGTATGTTCAGAATGAATCTAGCAGCTCAAAATTTTACAACCATGGAGTCATTACGGACCACTGGAAACAGAACTGTGTTCCACAATTTGTAATTTTCTGCCCTGACACACCCTTCATTCAGGCCATGGGGTCAAGTCTGCTTTTAATGCAGTAGAGTGTGCCAGGGCAGCATCAAGAATACCAGAAACAAGGTTCTAAAATGTCAAATGCAACTCTAAATAACAAAAACAACATGTAATCCAATAATCAGATCCAAGGCCTGCAGTCTAGCACATCCATTCAGGAATGGCAATGTACTAATGAACAAATAATGGCAAGTGACAGTTTTAACATCATCCCTATCTTCTAAGATGAAAGGGCTCAGCCCATGAATTACAAAGAAAAGTCAGAACGATTTACAACCACGTACCCACAAAATTCAGTGTTTATCTAGCCCAAATAATTACCATTCAATCAGGTTATTCTCAATCCTAGACAAAATGATAAATGGTGAAATTGATAATGTGGTAACAGTGAATAATCTGATCACCAATGCCCTGTTTGAGATTGACAAGAACCACTCAGTTCCAGATCACACAGCAGCCTTAGTCCAAACATACACCAAAGGACTAAAGTTCGGATGTAAGGCAAGAATAAGATGCAAGATCTCATTGCTTTTTTTTTATTTACTTCACTTAAAAGTACTTTCAGATTTAATGCTTCATTCAATAAAACAAACCTCTGACAATGCAGCAATCTCTCAATCCCACCTAAATGTTTTAGTCAACTCTCTGGAATGTGATGAACCCACAACCTTCTGACTGAGAAATGAGGGCTTCACCCACAAAGCCAACATCCAGCATAACAGAATGCATGAGTGAGGGGATCTTTCAAAGAGTTATTTTCTTAATTTCAGCATAAAAATTTGCTGAAGGAACTGCTGCATAATGTGAAACAAAATACCGAGGTATAATAGCATAAAACAGTCTTTCTCCCACTCACTATCACATACAGATGGCTCTGTATTTTCTCTCATTTAGGTATTTATTTACAGACAAATAAAACTTCCCTGAAAGTATTTAGTTATAGGTAGCTTGAAAGCATACCCCTAAATATTTAAGTATAGATAGCTTAAAACCATTGATCAGTTTCCATTTCTCTTTTCTTTCCAAAACAACTGAATTCTGACTGAAAACAGTAAGCTTTTTTTTTAAAAATGGCAGCTGGGCAACAAAATCAAATAGTTTCTCTAAACACTGTGCTCTATTAGTACTCTGCTCTTCACCACACCAAATAAAGCTCTCAGTGCATCCTCTGTCAACCTGACAACAGCATTGCTCATAAAGACATATGAATTTACTTGGATTTTTTGACAGGTTTAACCCCTCTTCACTCAGTCTGAACAACTCCAAACAGGTTTGTTTTTGTTAAATGGAAAAATAAATGGCAGTATCAGCCACTTATTCGACTGTAATGAGTAGAAGCATAAAAATGCCATGGCATAGGATAAAATCTTTTAATTGTTTAATCAATATTAAGCCCAATTCCGAAGCTAAATCTCCACATTAAACTTAAATTTTAAAAGCAATAAATGCTTTTAACAACCTATGTTAGCACAAAAAAATCAAAGTATCATAAATTTATCAAAAATGCCATTGGCACTTTTACTTTGTTACAGCTCTTAACTGGAACATACCTATCCAAGTAATAAAAGCCAGAAAGAAATAACAAAAATCTGCATTTTCAGACTTCACACAAAGAACAACAGAAACAAGCTACAATTTCTGAAGCTCCTTATATCTGCCAGTTCCAATTACTCAGGTGTTAATTGAGCTTCTGAAGCTACAATTCAATAATCTCTGTTAGTATGTTTGCAAGGTTTAATTTACCCAACATATAACTAAGACATTTATCACAAGAATTAGACATTATTTAAAATGCAGTAACTACAGAAAAATGCATTTAATGGCATGGATTGATGCTTGCAGCAACTTTTCTGACACAGTACATACGTAACAATTGTTCTTTTTGTCACTAACAACAGTAGACAATTCTACTGATTAAAAATTGTGTCAAGATTGATTAAAACTAAAGGAACACTCTCACACATAGTATACATCTGAATACCTCCACGTGAAATGAAAACACAGAGGATATAAAATAAATTAGTACCATTTTCTTCAAGACATTTCATATTTTCCTTTGGTGTTTTCCAATTTGACATTTCTTCCTTCGGTCTTGGCTCTGTGATAGTTCCTAAAGAATTCTGATAACTGTAAAAGTTGATGAATAAATTGCAACACACCAGCACTCTAAGCATGCAGCTGTGATCGAGCCTTTTACACACCCCCTCTCAAGGTTGCCAGCAATTCTAACTCATGACACATACGGTCCGTTGGGGACCAAGTAAGGAGATTCTGACTACCAACAGTCATTGCAAAATAATTTTCAATACTAAAGCATAAAAAGCAAATTAACTGTTAAATTTTACTAAGACACCTGAATAAATAAATACATGAAATTATCTGGTCTTAAACCTCTGGAAAACATACAGCACTTTTAAATAGCATGGACATTTTACTTAATGAAAGTATAAATACATAAGCAGCATAGTAATAATAATGAATGCAAGTAACTCAGTATTTCATTATTTATGCATTAAAAACAAATTAAATAGAATTCACATGTGATGATTATTTTTCCACCAGTCTGAGTTAATACACTTCAAAAGCTGCAATTTCTAAAATGCTGAAAGCAATCCCTTCAAATAGCCCTATTTCCCCAATTATGCATACAGATGAGTTGATTTCCTATGGCCACTACCATAACACAAAAAAAACTTTTTCCAAAGGCAAGGCACATCAAATGTTTCTGAGTTTACATGTAGAAAGTTATGAAACAGAGGTCAACTTCGTACAACTTTCCAAATGCTTTTTTCGAACAAGCTTAAGTCATAAAAGATGTATTTCTCTTGTGGGTGTATTTTTTTTCAAATTCACGACAAAGCAACATTTGTTTAGCTATTTTCAATAGTGATGACTAACTTTAGTGTTCATGGGTTTTAAACCTTGAAAATGGACACAAGGGCAAGTATTCCCAAGCAATTTTTAAACGCTACTTTGTTCGACATCCATTACATGTTCAATTGAGATGGAAAAGACAAGCTTTAGCTATGAGAAGAGGTTCTAAACACAAAATATTTTTAAAATTCACCTAATTTGTGCCATAAATTAATAAATCTTATGGATTCAAACTACTTCAGGAGAATAACATTTTCCTCTCATTCAGTTATATAAAGATCAAGAAAATACTTCAAACAAGTGTTTAAGTTTCAAACCATTATACAAAGCTCTCATTATAAAAGAAGCTTTTACACAATCTGATTAATTTTACAATATATTGATTTTCTATCAATTATGATCATAATACGGCATGGTGACAGATCCTAAAACAAACATAAACATCAGACAAATGTAGTAGAATCGTATAATCAAACATGAACATCAAATCATAAATGATGAGCCACACTTGGCAGAAGTGGAATTTATTTCTCTGGAGGTTGCAATTAACACATCAGTTTTATTAACCCAGCAGTGACAAGTATTTCCTTCGTCAATGATTACTAGAATAAACTGAAATAGAACCATGAATGCTTTTCAGCCCATCAACCAAACATTGTTACAGTCAATCCCTATCCTGAAGGAAAAAATCTGTAATTTGATTAGGATCAATTATTCAACCATACTTTTGCTCACATCATTGCCATACCAGACAAATGATACTAATAGTTATTTGTTGCACTTGTTTTTATATGCCTGTTTAATCTTATAAAATACTTTAAGAGCTGATCTAAATTAAAGTGTTAAATGAAAGCATCAGAGATGAATCAGAATAAAGTTTAATGTTTTGTTGTTTTGCAGCTGCAGTACATTGCAATACGTAACAATAAAAACTATTGTTACTAAACACACACACACGTAATTGATATGTACAATTTTTATACACATACAATATACCTTGCCTCTAAAGCACAAAAATTCTGTAAAGCAAAGGTACTTCCAAAAATAATTAAGTATTTTTATTAAAAATACTACAAAAAGCAGTAAACAGTAAAAAAAAGCCTAAATCAATATTTGATATGACCACCCTTTGCCTGCATCAAGTCTCTGAAAAACACTATCACGTTTTTTTTAATAAGAAAATCAGCTGGTAGGTTGCTCCAAGTATCTTGGAGAACATGCCACAGTTCTTCTGCTTTTGTCTCTCCTGTACACTGGGTGTTAATGTCTGTGTGTGTGTGTGTGTGTGTGTGTGTGTAATATTGGTGTGGCATGGGTACAGGTCCAACCAGCACTAAGACACCACACAAGATTATTTGATTCCAAACAACTGGTTAAATTGATAATTACAGAACGTCTTTCTAGTGCTTCCCGCTCACTCCCCTCTTCATTCCTCTTTTCCAACCATTATTCCACTCTCCCTGCCCCTTTCCCACTCTCAGTCCACAACACAGACCCATATCAGAATCAGGTTTATCATCACTCACATCATGAAATAAATATATAAATACACACACACACACACACACACACACACACACCCCTATATATCCAAGACTTTTCCACAGTACTGTATATATAAAATTAAATAAGTAGTGCAAAAAAAAGGAGAAAACATACTGAGTTAGTTTTCATGGGTTCATTGTCCATTTGGAAATCTGATGGTGGAGGGAAAGAAGCTGATCATGAAACTGTGTGGCTTCAGGTTCCTGTACCACCTTCTTCATGGCAGAAATGTGAAGAGGGCACGACTTTAGTGATGGGAGTCCTTAATGAGGGATGCCACCTTTCTGAGGCATCACCTCAAAAAGTGTCCTGGATGCTGAGGAGGCTAGTGCCCATGATGGGGCTGGCTGAGTTTACAACTTACTGCAGCTTTTTCTAATCTTGTGCGGTGGCTCCTCCATCCCAGACAGTGATGCACCCAGTTAGAATGCTCTCCATGGTACACCTGTAGAAATTTGCAAGTGTGTTTGGTGACATATAGTGTCTCCTCAACCCCTAATTAAATACAGCCGCTGTTGCGCCTTCCTTGTAACTGCATCAATATGTTGGGCCCAGGATAGAACCTCAAAGATGTTGACACCCAGAAACTTGAAACTGTTTATTCTGTTTTTTCTTTCCAAAGAAAACAACCTGTCCTGGGGTTAGAGGACTGTGTATGTGCATGGGTGAGTTGGTGTATTTCTGGAGGGTGGGGGAGGAATGGGGCTTTCTTATCCCCACTGTTGTTGCTTTGTTGTTTGGTACTTTCTGTTTTATTGTTTTCTGTGTTGTTCTGCCAAGGATTGTAGAATGCTATATTAGCACCGGAATGTGTGATGGCACTTGTGGGCTGCCCCCAGCACATCCTTGGGTGTGTTGATTGTTAATGCAAATTACATAATTCACAGTATGTTTCAATGCACATGTGATAAATAATCTAAATCTGAAATCTACATTTTAGCCAGAAATGGTATGGACACGGGATGGCCAATAAGGGCCTATTTAAAATATTGCTGCTGTGGTATAATTTTGTCATCAAGGCATGATTCAACTTTAACTCATAGAAGCAGAGTAACCCATCACCAACATAGCAGAAAGAAACAAAGTAGGCAACATGTTGTTGAGAGTTCTTAAATTAGTGTTGCACAAGGAGTAATCATTCCTTCAATTTCCTGATATTATTCCACCTGTTTTGAGGAAGAGACCATTTGAATAAATTCCTTTGACGGCCAGGAACTTATGGTTACTGGTCTTTGCATCGAATTTACCCCTTCCCATAAACTTAAATGTCACAAATATTCCACAAGTTAAAAATAGCACTTAGAAATCTCCTGTCCTCCGTATCATATAGAAAACCAGGCAGAAAATAATGGCATCTCATACAAAAAGCAATAGGATAAAAATAATGAATTTGATTGTTATGACAGGTAGCTTCATGGTCACCAACACTATGCTAGATTTTTAATTTCAGATTCACCTAAATAGCCAAACAGAAATGACTGACAGTAGATCATATTAAGGTCATAGTAAAAATCAACTATCCCAATCAACATCCAAATCACCAAATATTAATGCTGTAAAATAATGGCGATACCACTATAATCACCATTCATCCTATAAGGGACTTATTAATGGTTGTATAACGCACTGTAAGGTTTTACTGCTAATGTAATGGTTTCTCTGCAGCAGCAGTGTTTGGGTTATGACTAGAGATAACGGGGACTTTAGAATGTATGACATGCAATGAGAAGCATGTTGTTATTTCTTGTGGATCTGAGAGAAGGGATTTTGCAGTCTTTTGTTGGCGAGAGATGAAGAGAAAAGGCATAAGTGGAGAGAGTTGGTATACTGCCGGACGGAGTCGACTTGAAGCGAGGGTTTGTGGGTCAGCGATGCTCGGAAGAGGTCAATGGGGAAACGAATGGATGGAACCATGAGCTCCAACGTGCACATTACACTGTTTCATTAAAATGGGCCATTTTTCTTTTTATTTTCTTTACCTACCCTATAGTCAGATTAAGATTTATAAAGTTCAATCGTTTAATTGCATATGGTGTACTGTCTGATATTTTGCAGTATAGATTTGTAACTGGGCAACATATCACGCAGCGTCCACACAAATGAGATTTCTCAGTTTGGCTGAGCCAGAGGCTGTCTTTCCTGGACAAACACATGCTGGTCGAACCTGAGGGTTACAATTGTGGGGGTATCGTTCCAGGATTGATTTTGTTGGATACTGTGTGATTGCCCTGAGCATTGAACCAGTGGGTTGTGTGTTTAAGTCTGTGCTGGTATGGATGCTGCCGGAGTGGAGCAGTGGTGTGCTTCCATGGGGTTACCGGTGACTAATGTACGCGTGTTCAGTGGGGTGGATATTCGTACCCCAGATGAATTAATCCAATTTTTGAGTACTGTTAAAGCTGTTGGCAAAGTTGCAGTTGTAGGGCAGAAATTTGATAAAATGGTGGGCTCAGACCTTGTTTTAGTTCAGACTAGCGCTGACGTAACAGTAGTGGAACTGCCCGCTTCTATCTGTACCCCAGGTGATGCTGAGCCATGACCTGTCCATACTGACAGGGAGGAAGGGAGTGTAGCCGAGTGGGCCAAGTCACAAGTCGAGCTTCCCGTAGCTGGGGGTGGAGATTTCAAAAACAAGGTTCTATCGTTTCTGAGGAGTGAGAGAGGATCAGTTGGATTTGGAATATCTAATTAGTCCCTACCCCCTGGTGAAGAGTGAGAGTTCTGGGTTGGCATCAGTTTTTACGGTTACCAGTGGTGTTCCACAGGGATCAGTGTTGGGGCCGCTTCTTTTTACATTGTACATCAACGATCTGGATTATGGAATAGATGGCTTTGTGGCTAAGTTTGCTGACGATACGAAGATAGATGGAGGGGCCGGTAGTGCTGAGGAAATGGAGAGTCTGCAGAGAGACTTGGATAGATTGGAAGAATGGGCAGAGAAGTGGCAAATGAAGTACATGTTGGAAAGTGTATGGTTATGCACTTTGGCAGAAAAAATAAACAGGCAGACTATTATTTAAATGGGGAAAGAATTCAAAGTTCTGAGATGCAACGGGACTTGGGAGTCCTCGTACAGGATTCCCTTAAAGTTAACCTCCAGGTTGAGTCAGTAGTGAAGAAGGTGAATGCAATGTCGGCATTCATTTCTAGAGGAATAGAGTATAGCAGCAGGGATGTGATGTTGAGGCTCTATAAGGCGCTGGTGAGACCTCACTTGGAGTACTGTGGGCAGTTTTGGTCTCCTTATTTAAGAAAGGATGTGCTGACGTTGGAGAGGGTACAGAGAAGATTCTCGAGAATGATTCCGGGAATGAGAGGGTTAACATATGAGGAACGTTTGTCCGCTCTTGGACTGTATCCCTTGGAGTTTAGAAGAATGAGGGGAGACCTCATAGAAACATTTCGAATGTTAAAAGGCATGGACAGAGTGGATGTGGCAAAGTTGTTTCCCATGATGGGGGAGTCTAGTACGAGAGGACATGACTTCAGGATTGAAGGGTGCCCTTTCAGAACAGAAATGCGAAGAAATTTTTTTAGTCAGAGTGTGGTGAATCTATGGAATTTGTTGCCACGGGCAGAAGTGGAGGCCAAGTCATTGGGCATATTTAAGGCAGAGATTGATAGGTATCTGAGTAGCCAGGGCATCAAAGGTTATGGTGAGAAGGCGGGGCAGTGGGACTAAATAGGATAAAATGGATCAGCTCATGATAAAATGGCAGAGCATACTCGATGGGCTGAATGGCCTACTTCTGCTCCTTTGTCTTATGGTCTTATGGTCTTTACCCCTCTGGCGAGTAAGTGGCCCAGTGCAGAGGCAGAGGGTCCCCACCGGAAGATAAGAATATTCTCTGGAATAACGCCCACCCCGCACGGGGAAGAAGAGTATGAGACTCAGGCGGAGAAGACCTCTCAGTTGTTAGACGAGTGGCTGTGCTCTGATGAGGTAAAGTGACAGAGATTGGTTGAGAGTTTGAGTGGGTAGGCTGCTAATGCTGTGAGACCCATCGGGTTGTGGTATCCCGTAGCTACAGATGTCGATTACGTGAAAGCATTGGACAATGCCTTTGGCACGACAGGGAATCCAATGGAGCTCATGACGGATTGCAGAACATACATCAGGAAAAGGGGGAGTAGGTTTCTGCCTACATCTTCTGGCTAGACAGGCAGCTAAATTGCTTGCAGCACAGAGGGGCCATTCAGGTGGCTGCAGTGGAGCAGCTAAGAATGAAACAGATAGCAAGGGGTGCCCAGTCCCAGGACCTGATCATCTGGGGTCTCCGACTGTCTTGTAAGACGCATCCCCTTCCCTCGTTCGTTGAAATGATCAGAGTAGTAGGAGAGGAGGAGAATGTGCCGGAGGCCTCAGTCAGCAGGGTACAGTCCTTGGTAGTAGTCCCCTGTGGTGAAGTGACCATGGATAGCCTGCCCTGGGGAGCGGTAGAGGAGGATATTGTGGCAGCGTTGAGAACTGAGATGTCTTGACTGTTATCAGCAGGTGTGAACCCCCCCATATGATGGAGCTGATGGGGGGAGGGGATTTGGATCCCCTAAGGGGACAAACAATGCGGAGGGCTGTTAGCAGCCAGTGTCACGCGAGGAGAGTGAACCCTCAAGTACCTAAGCAGAGGGAGTCGTTACAAAAACTTAGAGGAGAGACAGTCAGGGAACAGCTTGGTGCCTCTGGGGGAAGACGTTCCCAGCAATATACCAAGGAACCCCCGAAAGCAAAAGACCCTATTCCTGAAGGCTTAGAGGAACCATGCTCCAGTGTGTCACTACAGACAGAGGGTATTTATGCTAAAGCCATACTTGACATCGAGTCGCAGGTCATGTTGTTGTAATGTTCCGTTTTACAACCAGTATCTGAAGCATTTACCACTGACACCATTAAGGGCACTGGAGATCTGGGGTCTCAGTGCTGGTGATTATTCATATGACGGCTATTTGTCAGTGAAGCTGGAGCTCTCGGAGGCTGATGTGAGAGTGTCTGAGGTCCTTGATACATCAGTGCTGGTTTGTCCGGACCCTGTTGAAAGGGGCAGTATTTCAATTCTGGTGGGGACCAACACCTTTCTTGTGAGAAGGCTCATGGGGGCCTGCAAGGAAAAGGCTGGCGAGAGCTTTATGGGAACATTGTCCGTGCACACGGTGTTTTGAGCTGCTTTTGATGAAGTGTGTGGCTGCATTGGGTCAGATACTGAATTTAGACGAGGGACTGTGTGATTCACCCAGTCAAAGCCAATAGTGGTACGGCCCAGGGAAGTAGCGAGAATAATGGGGACCCCCAAATTTCCCAGAGTGCCTGAGGGCAAAGCCCTCTTAGTGGATGCTCCGGAAGACCACGGGGGAAGTCGGGATTTCCTGCTGGGGTACTGGTGAGGCCCGAACTGCAGAAGCCCTCGGTTGTACAGGCAAGCAGGATGGCAGTGATTGTCAGGAACACTACAAAGAGGCAGGTCACCTTCAAGTGGGGGATGCCCCTGGCGCATCTGTTCCCAGTGATGGTAATGTCTAGTGTCCCTGTGAGACAAGCCGGGGAGAAACTATTGGAAAAAGGGGGAAGTTGACCACTGAATCATTCAACTTTAGGGACTCCCTGGTTCCTGCAGGTTGGAAGAGGGGGTTGGTAGAGAAGATGTTGAAGCTGGAAAGTGTCTTTTCCACTGACGAGTTTGATGTGGGTTGTTCCAAGAGCACTCATCACACTATCTATTTGGGTGACTGAGGACACACCGTTTACAGAGAAGTCATGGAGACCGACTCCTGCAGAGGTGGAAGACGTTTGGCAACATTTGTATAAGCTGAAGGAAGCTGGGATCATCACCGAGTCCCCAAACCCCCATGCGTCCCCAATAGTAGTGGCCCAAAAGAAGAATGGGAAGGTACAGATGTGTGTGGACTATAGGACTCCGAACAGGCGCACTGTTCTTGACCAGTATACGGTCCTGAGGACTGAAGACACGCTGGCCTATCTGAGTGGTGCGAAGTGGTTCAGTGTGCTGGATTTGAGGAGTGGATATTACCAGATCCCCATAAATGAGGCTGACAAAGAGTAGACAGCATTTATATGTCCCTTGGGATTTTTCCAGTTCAAAAGGATGCCCCAGGGTGTATTGGGAGCCCCTGCAACCTTCCAGCAGGTCAAGGAGAAGACAGTGGAGGATATGAATTTGCTTGAGGAATTGGTGTATTTGGATGACCTCAGCATTTAGATCAATATGGGAAGAACATGAAGCGAGGCTACTGAAGGTGCTGGGCCACCTGAAAGCTGAAGGGTTAAAACTTTCCCTGGACAAGTGCCAGTTCTGCAAGACATCTGTCAGCTATACTGGGCACATAGTCTCACAGTATGGAGTAGTTAATGATCAGTCTAAGCTAGAGGCAGTGAACACTTGGCCAAGACCCCAGACTGTGAGTACTCTGCGCTCATTCCTCAGGTTCTGTGGTTACAATCAGAGATTTGTGAAGGGCTATGCGAAAGTGAGTCACCCATTGAATCAGCTTCTGTGCGGTGGGAGGGAGAAAAAAAGAGATAGGAGGGTGGAGTATCTTAGCCCGTTGGACTGAGGTGGGATGCAAAATGTCAAGAGGCCTTTCAGTTGCTGAAGGAGCTGCTGACCCAGGAGCCGGTGCTGGCTTTTGCGGACCCCCGATTGTCATATATACTGCATATGGATGCCAGCCGACAGGGCGGCCTGTATCAGGATCAGGGCACTGGGTTGAGACCCGTTGTGTTTATCAGCCAGAGTCTGTCGCCCTCAGAGAAAAACTATCCCACGCACAAGTTGGAATATTTGGCGTTGAAATGGGCGGTGGTAGATAAACTGAGTGACTACCTCTATGGGGCCAAGTTTGAGGTAAGGATGGACAACAAACCCCTAACTTATATCCTGACCTCGGCGAAACTGGATGCCATAGGCCATTGGGGGTTGGTAGCGTTGTCTGCCGATGATTTCAGCCTGAAGTACCAGCCGGGAAGTAAGAACATTGACGCTGAAGCTTTGTCCCGATGGGCACGAGGGACTAAACAGGGACGAGGAATGTGAGAGTGTTCCTGGCCCGGGGGTGAAGGTCATGTGCCAGTTTGCCGTCACTATGAAGGCAGAGGGAAAGGAGGGGCAGGATTAAGCAGTGGATCAATTGGGAGCTTCTGATGGTGCCATTCCACAAGTTTACTGTAACCTGACAGCTCTGAAGTCAAATGAGCTGTCGGAATTGAGTTCAGGGGAAGTGGCAGCTGCTCAGCAAGATGATCTGGGAATCGGTGCCATTTGGTCAACGGTTGAAAAGGGAGATGTGGCTCAGGCAGAGAAGACAAAACATTACTGAGAGAATGGCATGGGTTGGAGTTGCAGAACCAGATCCTATACTGGATCACGTCACCCCTGGACCGACCTCGACGTTGCTAGCTGGTTCTGCCGGAGAAGTAGTATCGGAGGAATGCGTTGAAGTCACTTCATGATGACTCTGGACATTTGGGGGTTGAGAAGACCTTTGGGTTGCTCAGAGACCAGTTTTACTGGTCCCGAATGAAGTTGGAAGTCGAAGAATACCATGAGTCGTGCATTCCATGCATACGGCAGAAGATGTTGACTACACAGACAGCTCCCTTGTCCCACTTGCCGAGTGTAGGGCCCCTGGACCTGGTGTGTATGGATTTCCTGTGCATAGAACCTGATGCCAGCAACACTGCAAATATCTTAGTCATCACAGACCACTACACCAGATATGCACAGGGTTTTCCTGTCAAGGACCAGAAGACAACCACGGTGGCCAAAGTGTTATGGGAGAAGTATTTCATTTATTATGGCCTTCACAGGTGGATACATAGTGATCAAGGGCAGGATTTCGAGGGCAGACTCATCCATGAGTTACTGGGCATGCTTGGAGTTGAGAAGTCAAGGACCACGCCCTATCATCCACAGGGTAATCCCCAGTCCAAGAAGTTTAATCAGACCTTGCTAGACATGCTTGGAACACTGGCGATCAGCAAGAAGAGCAGGTGGAGTCAACATATTGGACATTTGGTTCACAGTTACAACTGTATCCGAAATTAAGCTGCTGGGTACTTGTCATACTATCTGATGTTTGGCTGCGAGGCAAGGTTGCCCATTGACCTTTGTTTTGGGACTGATGAGGGCAGCTTACCACCAAAGATTTATCTGAAGTATGTGTCTGATATGAGAAGAGAGCTGAGAAGGGCCCATGAACTAGCTGGGGTCACGGCTGCCAAGCGGAATCAAGGAAATAAGAGGAGGTATGATCAAAGGGTGAGGTTCTCCCAACTCCTGCCGGGAGACTGAGTCCTCATAAGGAATTGGGGCTACCTGGAAAGCATAAGCTAGCTGACCGCTGGGCGGCTATGCTCTATATGGTGGAGAATATGATGCCAAAGCTACCAGTTTTCTGGGTGAAACCAGAGGATGGGAATGGGCCTGTCAAGATTCTCCATCAGAACCACCTGCTGCCCCGGGACAAGTGCAGGCAAACCCAGAGCCTGATCTGGAGCCTACACCTAGTAAGAGCACTCTGCGGAAATGTGGGTTGACTATAGGGTCAACAGCAGGAGAGGTTAAGCCAGTCTCCACCCTTGAGAGGGATACTGATTCAGAGGGTGAGGACCTGGATGTGTGGTATATGCTGCCTTTGCTAACTCCTCATTGATTGACGAAGAGGCTTCTAGCCATTCTGCTGAGCCAGGTGAAGTGGGTGGGGGGGGGGGAAGAGGGGGGAGTACTAGCTGTGAACAGCCTGGGTTGCAGCAGGACCCTACAAGGGATGAAGCAGGGCTTGGCCATGGGACAGAGGGGTCCAACTTGCAGGTGGCGCACGAGTGATAGGCCGGGGTAGGCCTCAACTGTTCCTTATGACCAGAAGTACCCCCAGTAGTATCTGAACCTGAAGAGTTAGGTGAGGAGGAACGGAGGTCTCAGAGAAGCAGGAGCCCACCAAATAGGCTGGCCTACATAGCACTGGGGGAACAGAGTGTGACTCCTATCGTTTTGGGGAGCTATGTCACTGCCTTTTTACACCTGGGTTGGGCTTTGTGTTTTGCAGGAAGGGTTGGCGAATTATGTGAACGTCATGAGGACATAACTAAATTTGATGGGGGAAGAGTGTAACACACTGTAAGGTTTCACTGCAAATATAATGGCCTCTCTGTAATGTTTCACTGCTAATGTAATGGTTTCTCTGTAGCAGCAATGTTTGGGTTATGACGAGAGATAACAGAGACTTTGGAACGTGTGCCATCCAATGAGAGGCATGTTGTTCTTTCTTGTGGGTTTGAGAGAAGGGATTTTGCAGTCTTTTGTTGGCGAGAGATTTAGACAGAAGATACGAGTGGGAAGAGTTGGTAGACCGCCGGAGTGGACTTGGAGCGAGGATCAACGACACTCCGAGGTCGATGGGGAACGCATGGACGGAACCATGAGCTCCAACGTGCACATTAGACTGTTTCATTAAAATGGGGCTTTTTTCGTTTTATTTCTTTGTAGTTCCTAACTTACTGAACTAGTGAAAAGTATAAATCAGTATAATTTATTCTTTTTATTCAAAAAGGATAATTTATAAGCTCTTTTAAGTACAATATAGAATTTGTTAATTGCAATATATTGCATTCCAGTTAATTGGGCTATTGGTTAATCAGGGCAATGCTTATTTGGGACAACACCTGTAGAACAAAAAATAATTAACAGGATTCCCTTGCTATTTATTTGGGACATTATGCCACTTAATTGGGACAGGTGACTATTGCCAAACAGTTTCTAACTAGCGCCTGTCAAGTGCACTTATGTGGCTTAAAGTAAACAGTTTTTTTTTTAAATAGCATTAGTTGTGTGTGTTTGTGTTCAAATAGCCATGACTTTTGTTACTGATAGTTGGCGAGAAATAAGCAGCAAGATAATTCAGAAATGTTTTGCTCACTACATTTTCAAGCTTTCAGTTTTGGAGTTGTGAGAGACAATCAGGAATAAAAATGAAACTATTTCACTACTTTAGCAAGGTAGGAACTATGAAGGATTTGAAGGTATTTTGAATGTTACAATGAAAAAGATGATCTGAAGGATGCAATTGTCAAACTTATTGTTTGAAGTCAGTCCATTATCTGCATGAGGTGTTTGTGCTGATTTTGTTCACTTACAGTCAGTGAAAAGAACACGGCAGCATACACTGGATAAATTCTTCCATAACTATTAGGAACTGATACATAGTTTTATTGTACCATAATAGTGTCTAACTGTTGGCAGTGTTCTAATTTATTCTGTCTTTCACTTAAATACATAATTTGTTGTTCAGTTAAACAGCAGTCTGTTGATTTTTTAAAACCTTCTCAATTATTTCCATGAAACTTCAGCTAATAGGGTCAGCTGCTTAATTGGACCAAAATGTACTGGTCCTGATGTGTCCCAATTGACCGGGTTACGGTAATATGCTCATAAATTCTACACAATATGCAAGTTTTAAAGTAACCTAATTAATGCAGTATTATCCTGTATATAAAGTGTACATTTCCAATAACTACTGAAAAGAGGTGGTGCTGGATCTAAAAACATTAGGATAGCTAAATCCCCAGGACCAGTTGGGAAATACTCCAGATGGCTATGGGAAGCAAGGGAAAAGGCTACCACACCTTTGGCAGTGATCATTGCATCCTCACTGGACACAGGAGTAGCACCAGATAATTGGAGGGTGGCAAATGTTATTCCATTGTTCAAGAACGGGCATAGGGATAAACTTGGGAATTAGACTTGTGAATTTAAATTCAGATGTGAGCAAATTATTGGAAAGATTTTGAGAGACAGGATTTATGGCAAAGCAAAGTCTGATTAGGGCAAGTCAGCATTATAAAATCCTCGTTAGTCCATACTTGGAATAATGTGTTCAGTTCTTGTCATCACATTATAGGAAGGTTGCAGAGAGACTTCCAGACACTGCCTGGATTTGGTACCTTAGGAGAATTGATTGAACGAGCTAAAGCTTTTCTCTTTGGAATGAAGGAAGATGAGAGGCGACTTGATAGAAGCGTACAAGATGATAAGAGGCATGGACCGAGTAGATAGTCAGACTTCTTCCCAGGGCAAAAACGTGTAATACCAGGCGACATAAGGAAGAAAGTCATTGGAAGAAAGTATAGGAGGGATATCACAAATAATATTTTCTACACCGAGAGTGGTAGGGACGTTTAAGAAACTCTTAGATAAGAACATAGATGAAAAATAAATTGAGAGCTATGTGGGAGGGAAGGGTTAGATTTATCTTCAAGTAGATTAAAAGGTCGCCACAACAACATGGGCCAAAGGACTTGTACTCTGCTATAGTTCTCCATGTTCTACCACATAACTTTGCTTCACTGGTACTAAAAACTTTAACAGAATTCAGAGTCATTGCTGACTGAACAATTGTTCTTGCTCTGACTGACAAACAACATAACACAATGGTAATTGTATATATATTCCCATGTAGTTGACACTTCCACAATTTCAACTCAATATTGTTATGCACAAACATATCTAAGAATGATTGCAAATAAAGCAGGTCTGCTCCACTGTTTCTATATAACAGAGGAATATGATCTACTTTTAATCCCACTTGGTCTTCATTCAATTCAGGACAATGCAGTGGGAAAACAAAGACTGAATCAAGTTCAATAACAATTCTTGGAAGATTGGGTTGTTATTTTCGGTGTTTCGTCTTTACAATTTTATCTGGCTAGTTTTATAACTAAAAATATAGAATAAATAATTATATACAAAAAAATGTTTGCTTCATTGCAGGTAGAAGGATCAAGTCACAGAGGTATGCAAGCCACATTAGCAATTACAATGGAATTCTAATGTAGGGCTTGTCTTATAGAACAGCTTAGTTCAGCGAGTTGGTTGACAACCATTCCAATCCTCTCAACAATAGAGAATTAGAGGATTAAACAAGTAGAACATCAGACTGACTTTTTCAGCATTCAGAACAGTTAGGACACATAGCGCATTCCATCTGTAAAATTTTCATTAGGTTAACTGAGCAAATTTATTTTTGTTTGATTCAGCTTTTTTCCACGACTAAGGAAATGTTAACTCTTGATTGTCTCTCCACAGATACTGCCTGACTGGTGAGCATTTCCAGCATGTTCCATTTCACATTTCTAAATTCTGCAGTATTTTGTATTTTCATGATCTTTTTGATTACAGCTTCAGGCCCAGTTTAATTACTCCCAGCAGGTAGAGTTACAAAACTTCCTTTTGTGAAAGCGAACATTTTCACACTAAAGAACTAATTTCTAAATAATTTCTATACTCCATTCTTCAAAAATTGAAAACTACCTATTTTCAAAATACAGAATACATTTCCTCTATTTCCTCAACACAATATTATTCTAAAGAAATGATGCAGTCTTATGCATAGTGCACTTGATATTGTACAAAGAGAAAGCATTTTCCCTTTAATAGGAAACTGCTAGTAACATTGCAGAAACACCACTATTGAAGGCACTTTCAAGTCACTATCACAAAATGCTGGAGGAACCCAAAGGATCAGGCAGCATCTATGGAAATGAATAAACAGTCAAGGTTTCAAGCCGAGACAAAGCCTGGCCTGCTGAGTTCCTCCAGCATTTTGTCTGTGTTGCTCTGGATTTCCAGATTCTGCAGAAACTCTTGTTTAGTCACAATTAGTCATATTTTGCAAATGTAATGTTATTACTTTAAGGTAACTTGGTCACAGATCTATATACTGCAGATATATCATCAGTACAGGAACTGGGAATGGTTCAAATGGAAGGCCTGCATCCATCTTTTCAGAGCAACAACGAGCAGAGAGTTATCATAATTGTAAGACAAGACAAAGGAGCAGAAGTTGGCCATTCGGCCCATCGAGTCTGCTCCGCCATTTTATCATGAGCTGGTCCATTCTCCCATTCAGTCCCACTCCCCCGCCTTCTCACCTTAACCTTTGATGCCCTTGCTACTCAGATACCTATCAATCTCTGCCTTAAATACACCCAATGACTTGGCCTCCACTGCTGCCCGTGGCAACAAATTCCATAGATTCACCACCCTCTGACTAAAAAAAATTTCTTCGCATTTCTGTTCTGAATGGGCGCCCTTCATTCCTTAAGTCATGCCCTCTCGTACTAGACTCCCCCATCACGGGAAACAACTTTGCCACATCCATGCCTTTCAACATTCGAAATGTTTCTATGAGGTCTCCCCTCATTCTTCTAAACTCCAAGGAATATAGTCCAAGAGCGGAGAAACGTTCCTCATATGTTAACCCTCTCATTCCCGGAATCATTCTGGTGAATCTTTTCTGTACCCTCTCCAACGTCAACACATCCTTTCTTAAATAAGGAGACCAAAACTGCCCACAGTACTCCAAGTGAGGCCTCACCAGCACCTTATAGAGCCTCAACATCACATCCCTGCTCCTATACTCTATTCCTCTAGAAATGAATGCCAACATTGCATTCGCCTTCTTCACTACCAACTCAACCTGGGGGTTAACCTTAAGGGTATCCTGTACGAGGACTCCCAAGTCCCGTTGCATCTCAGAACTTTGAATTCTTTCCCCATTTAAATAATAGTCTGCCCATTTATTTCTTCTGCCAAAGTGCATAACCATACACTTTCCAACAGTGTATTTCATATGCTGTCCAAGTTGCATGCCATGCCATCTTGGACAATGTCTCCCATCCACTAAATAATGTACTGGTCGGGCACAGGAGTACATTCAGCCAGAGACTCATTCCACCGAGATGCAACACAGAGCGTCATAGGAAGTCATTCCTGCCTGTGGCCATCAAACTTTACAACTCCTCCCTTGGAGGGTCAGACACCCTGAGCCAATAGGCTGATCCTGGACTTATTTCCTGGCATCATTTATATATTACTATTTAACTATTTATCGTTTTATTACTATTTATTATTTATGGTGCAACTGTAACGCAAACCAATTTCCCCCAGAATCAATAAAGTATGACTATGACCATGACTATTTGCCACTTCTTTGCCCATTCTTCCAATCTATCCAAGTCTCTCTGCAGACTCTCCATTTCCTCAGCACTACCGGCCCCTCCACCTATCTTCATATCGTCAGCAAACTTAGCCACAAAGCCATCTAGTCCATAATCCAAATCGTTGATGTACAATGTAAAAAGAAGCAGCCCCAACACGGACCCCTGTGGAACACCACTGGTAACCAGCAGCCAACCAGAATAGGATCCCTTTATTCCCATTGTTTTCTGCCAATCAGCCAACACTCTATCCACATATGTAACTTTCCCATAATTGTATGGGCTCTTATCTTGTTAAGTAGCCTCATGTGTGGCACCTTGTCAAAGGCCTTCTGAAAATCCAAATATACAACATCCACTGCACCTCCTTTGTCTAGCCTACTGGTAATTTCCTCAAAAAATTGTAATAGGTTTGTCATGCAGGATTTTCTTTTAAGGAATACATGCTGAGTTCTGCCTACCTTGTCATTGGCCTCCAGGTACTCTGTAACCTCATCCTTGACAATCGGCTCTAACAACTTCCCAACCACCGATGTCAAGCTAACAGGTCTATAATTTCCTTTTTGCTTCCTTGCCCCCTTCTTAAATAGCGGAGTGACATTTGCAATCTTCCAGTCCTCCGGCACCATGCCAGAATCTATCGACTTTTGAAAGATCATCGCTAATGCCTCCGCAATCTCCATAGCTACTTCCTTCAGAACACGAGGGTGCATTCCATCTGGTCCAGGAGATTTATCTACCTTTAGACTATTCAGCTTCCTGAGTACCTTCTCTGTCGTAATTGTGACTGCGCACACTTCTCTTCCCTGCCACCCTTGAGTGGCCGGTGTACTGCTGATGTCTTCCTCAGTGAAGACTGATGCCAAATACTAGTTCAGTTCCTCCGCTATCTCCTTATCTCCCATTACAATTTCTCCACCATCATTTTCTATCGGTCCTATATCTACTCTCACCTGTCTTTTGCTCTTTATATACTTGAAAAAGCTTTTAGTATCCTCTTTGATGTTATTTGCTAGCTTCCTTTCATAGTTAATCTTTTCCCTCTTAATGACCTTCTTCGTTTCCTTTTGTAAGCTTTTAGAAACTTCCCAATCCTCTGTCTTCCCACTAATTTTTGCTTCCTTGTATGCCCTCTCCTTTGCTTTAACTTTGGCTTTGACTTCTCTTGTCAACCACGGTTGCATCCTTTTTCCATTCGAAAAATTTCTTTTTCTTTTATGCCAGCACTATCCACATCTCAAACACAACTAAAACAAAATAAACGTTTTGACAATAATAGTTATGTTCCATAAATACATGATTATAAATGAGCTAAGTGTTTAACAAGTGTTTTTCTTCCTAGCTTACAATTAGATGTAAGACACTGCATAAAACACAAAGGTGAAATTCCTTTCTTTTTTTTCGATCCTGGGAATCATATCCTATATGAAATGGACAACACATACAAAATGCTGGAGGAACTGAACAAGTCAGGCAGCATCTATGGAGGTGAATGAACAGTTGACGTTTTGGAAAGGAAACAGGCAGCCAGTGCAGAGTACCTCTGTGGCTGTCCCCTCAATAATAAATATACCATTTTGGATGCTGTTGAGGGGGACAAACTGCCAGAAAGGAGCTGCAACAACCAGGTCTCTGGAACTGAGCCTACACTGTGGTTCAGAAGGGACAGGAGGAGCAGTAGTGATAGGAGATTCCGTAGCAGACAGGCGATTCTGTGGATGTGGAAGAGACACACAGATAGTATATTGCTTCCCAGGTGCCAGTGGCAGGGATACTGAAATCAAATCCATGGTATTCTAAAGGGAGAGTAGGAACAGCTAGAAGTCTGGATACATATTGGCACCAATTGACATACTGTAGGTAGGAAAAGGGAGGAGGTCCTCAAGAGAGAATTTAGGGAATTAGGTGGAAAGCTGAAAAGTGGGACCTCTAGGATAGTAATCTTTGGATTGCTGCCTGTGCCATGTGCCAGTAAGGTTAAGAATAGGGTGATTTGGCAGATGAATGCGTGGCTGAGGAACTGATGCAGGAGGAAGGGTTTCAGATTTCTGGATCATTGGGATCTCTTCTGGGTAAGGCATGACTGGTACAAAAGGAACGAGTTATACCTGAACTCAAGGGGGACCAGTATTCTTGTGGGCAAGTTTGTTGGAGCTGTTGGGGTGGGTTTAAATTGATCTGGCAGGGGTATGAGTGATAGGGCTGAGGATGGGGCACTGTAAGCACATAGTGTGTAGTGAGACTGTCAAGAAGGACGAGCAGATGATAGGGCAAAATTGCAGTCAGTGGAATGAGTTGCAGTTTTAACTCAGGGACAAGATCAAAACAGGTGACAAATACAGGACTAAAGGTGTTATATTTCCATTCATGCAGTATACCGAATAGGTAGATGATTTTGTTGCAGCTGGCCACAGTTGACTGGAAGAGGATTCTAGCTGGGGTGACAGCAGAACAGTAATGGCTGGAGTTTCTGGAAACAATTCAGAAGGTAAAGAAGCAGTATTCTAAAGGCATGATGACATAATAGTGCCTGACAAGGGAAGTCAGAGACAACATAAAGCAAAAGACAGCATATAATAGAGGCAAAAATTAGTGAGAGGTTAGGGGATTGGGAAGATTTTAAAAAGACAACAGAAGGCAACTGGATAACCCATGAGGGAAAAGACGAAATAGGAACGTAAGCTAGCCAATAATATCAAAGAGGATACCAACATTTTTTTCAGATATATAAAGATTAAAAGAGAGATGAGAGTAGATATCAAGACTGCTGGAAAAGGACACTAAACAGATAGTAATGGGGGACAAAGAAATAGCTGATGAAATGAAAAAGTACATTGCATCAGTCTTCACTTTGATAGACACTAGCAGTATGCCAGAAGTTCGAGACTGTCAAGGGGCAGAAGTGAGTGCAGTTGCTATTACTAACGTGAAGGTGTTTGGGAAGCTGAAAGGTCTGAAGGTAGATAAGTCACCTGGACCAGATGGACTACATCCAGGGCTCTGAAAGAGTTGGCTGAAGACATTCTCTTTCAAGAATCAATAGATTCTGCCATGGTTCCAGAGGACTGGAAAATTGCAAATGTCACTCCAGTCTTAAAGAAAACTATAGGTCAGTTAGCCTGACCTCAGTAGTTGGGAAGATGTTGGAGTCAATTGTTAAGGATAAGGTCTCAAGGTACTTGGAGGCACAAGACAAAATAGTCCAAAGTCAGCATGGTTTCCTTAAGGGAAAGTCTGTTGGAATTCGTTGACGAAATAACACACATGATAAATAAGGGACCGAAATAAATAAATAAATAAATAGGTGAATATTCTAAACTTGGATTTTCAGAATGCCTTTGACAAGGTACCACACATGAAGCTGCATAATAAGGTAAGAACCAGTGGTACTGCAAGAAAGATACTAACATGGAGAGAGGATTGGCTGACTGGCAGGAGGTAAAGAGTGTGAATAAAGTGAGCCTCTTCTGCTTAAGAACTGGTAACTAATGGTGTCTGCAGGGGTTGGTGCTGGGACAGCTTCTTTTCTTGTTATATGTCAATTATTTGGATGACAATTAATGGCTTTGTGGCCAAGTTTACAGACAATACAAAGATAGGTGGAGGGACAGGTAGTGTTGAGGAAGCAGGGAGGCTGCAGAAAGACTTAGACTGATTAAGAGACTGGACAAATAAGTGACAGTTGGAATATTGTCAGGAAGCATATGATCATGCACTTTAGTAGATGGAATAAAAGCATAGACCATTTTCTAAATGGGGAGAAAATTCTAAATTCCAAGGTGCAAACGGACTTGGGGGTCCTCATGGTGGATTCCCTAAAAGTTCATTCGCGGATTAAATCAGTGACAATGTGGGCATCAATGAAGGTAAATGCAATGTTAGCATTCATTTCAAGAGATTTAGAATATAAAAGCAAGGATTTAATGCTGAGGATTTATAAGGCACTGATGAGGCCTCACTTGGGAATATTGTGAGCAGTTTTGGGCCCCTATCTAAGAAAGGATGTTCTAACATTGGAGGGGCTGGTTCAAAGAATGATGCTGGGAACAAAAAGGTTATTGTATTTGACAGCTGTGGGCCAGTACATGCTGGAATTTTGAAAAATGAGGGGTGTATCTTGTTGAGCCCTATCGAATGTTAAAAGGCCTAGATAGAGTGGATGAGTAGAGGATGTTTCCTATAGTGGGGAAATCCAGGACCAGGGAGCACAACCTCAGAATAGAGGGACATTCATTTAGATTAGAAATGAGATTTTTTTTTTGCCAGAGTATGCTGAATCTGTGGAATTCACTGCCCCATGTCGCTGTGAAGCCAGGTTATTGGCTGTATTTAAAGTGGAAGTTGATAGGTTCTTGATTTGTGAAGGTATAAAAGATTACAGGGAGAAGGCAGGAGGATAGGGTTGAGAGGGAAGATGGATCAGGCATGTTGAAATGGCAGAGCAGACTCAATTGGCTGAATGGCCTAATATTGCTCCTACTTCTTATAAGGTCACCATGAGGGATCTCGGCCCAAAACATTGAGTGTTCCTTCCACTCCATAGTTGCTTCCTGACTTGTTGAATTCCTCCACAACTTTGTGTGCTGTTCTTGAGTTTCAGTAACTGCAGAATCTTTTGCATGTACATACAATGGGCTGCCCGAACTCTGCACTGTGCTCCTTGGGCCAATTAACTATTCTGCATACACTCCCCCCCCCCATTGTATTTGTTACTTATAACAACATTTTTTTGTTTTACATCTTCAGAGACTTACATTATTTTGTATTTGACTTTTCCCTTCACCTTGTACGTCTTTCCATTGAATATCTACTTTAAAATTATTATTTATCCTGCAACTTAACACTTTCTCATGATCAACAAAAAAAATCACACTAATAACTTCTTTTTCTATAGGAGCAATTCTGCTGAAATCAAATTGATGAAACACTTGTCACTGACACACCTGTGTCTTCTCCATTTCCCACACATCTGTGTTCATCCCATCCACTCACCATTAAAGGGATAGAGCTTCCCTTCTCCTTACCTACCACCCCACCAGCCTCCATATCCAGCACATCATTCTTTGCAACTTCCATAATCTCCAATAAGATCCTACCTCTAGGCACATCTTCACCTCCTCCCCCAACCGCACTTTCCATAGGGACCACACTTTTAGGGACTCCCTTGTCCATTCGTCCCTCCTTACTGATCTCCCTCCTGGCACTTATCCCTACAAATATGACAAGTGCTACAACTGCCCCTACACCTCTTCCCTCACTACCATTCAGGGCCCCAAAATGTCCTTCCAGGTGAGATGAATTTCACCTGCTAGTCTGTTGGGATTATCTATTCTCTCCAGTGTTCCCAGTAAAGCCTCCTCCACATCAGTAAGACCTGAAGCAAACTGGGATCCACTTTATCGATCACCTTCACTCTGTCCCCAGCAAAAGCCAAGATTTCCCAGTGACCACCCATTTCAATCTGACTTCCCTTTTCCTGGCCCTGTCTGTCAATGGTCACCTCTACTGCCACAATGAGGCCAAACTCATGCTGGAGGGGCAACACCCCTCATATCCTGACTGGGTAGCATTCAACCTGACAGCATGAACTTTGATTTCTCTAACTTCCTGCCAGATAATACTCCTCTGGCACCGTTTATGATGTTGAAGACACATGCTACTTGTCATGGATGAAGAAACTGGCTGAAAAGAACTTGGATCAGCAGAAGACTACAGAGTCAAGTGCATTGAACACTGCCAAGTGTACAAAAGACTACACAATCCCTTGGCAGGATATACATTAAATTTTTATTATTCACTTTGATTTTGCCCAGGGCAAAACAAAACAGGAATGTATGAACATGTGAAAGTCTGCAGGTGCTGGAAATCCAAAGCAGCACACAAAATACTGGAGGAACTCAGCAGGCCAGGCAGCATCTATGGAAATTAATAAACAGTTGACATGTCAGGCCCAGACCCTTCTTCAGGACTGAAAAGGAAGGGGAAAAAAGTCAGAATACAAAGTTTGGGGGTGGGAAGGAGGCTAGCTGGAAGGTGACAGTGAAGCCAGGTGGGTGGGAAAGGTCAAGGGCTGGAGAAGAAGGAATCTGATGACAGAATAGTGGACCATAGGAGAAAGGGAAGGAGGAGGGGGATGTAATAGTCAGGTGAGAAGAGGTAAAAGCTCAGAGTAGGGCATAGGGAGAGGGGGGAGATGTTGGAAGCCACCCAGATGGAAGATAAGGTGTTGCTCCTCCACCCCAAGGGTGGCCTCGTCTTGGCACAAGAAGTGTCCATGGACCAACACATCAGAATGGGAATAGGAATTAAACTGTTTGGCTACCAGGAAATCTTGATGTGGCAGATGGTGCAGAGGTGTTCGACGAAGCAGTCCCTCAGTTGACAAAAGGTCTCACCTCGGGTGGACCGTACACAGTAGACAACCCCAGCAGATTTGCAGGTGAAATGTTGCCTCACCTGGAAGGATTGCCTGGAGCCCTGAGTGGAGGTGACGGAGGAGGTGTATGGGCAGGCGTAATACTCAGGCTGCTTGCAGGGATAAATGCCAGGAGGGAGAGGTAAAAATATCTTTAGTGGTAGGGTCCCTTTGGAGATGGCGGAAGTTACGGAGGATAATATGTTGGATGCGGAGGCTCACAAACATGAGAAAATCTGCAGATGCTGGAAATCCAAAGCAACACACACAAAATGCTGGAGGAATCCAATAAGCCAGGCAGCATCTATGGAACAGAGTGAAAAGTCAATGTTTTGGGTCGAGACCCTTCATTAGTCCTGATGAAGGGACTCAGCCACAAGTATCAACTGTTTCCTCTTTTCCATTGGATATAGAGGCTGATGGTGTGGTAAGTAAGGACAAGAGGAACTCTGTCACTATTAAGGAGGCAAGAAGATGGGGTGAGCACAGATGTTTGGGAAATGGAGGAGATGTAGGTGAGGCCAGCATCAATAATGGAGGGAGGGAAACCCCATTCTTTATAGGAGGTAAACATTTCTGATATTCTGGAATTGAAAGCTGGAAACAGATGCGGCAGAAGCAAAGAAAATGAGAAAAGGGAGCATTTCTACAGGAGATAGGGTGGGAAAAGGTATAGTTGAGATAACCATGGGAATCAGGTTACTGAGCCAATAGAAATTTATATTTTTCTTTAAATCTGCATTCAACTATACTTATGGCACCATGTTTACTCAACATTATTGTTAGGGCAACATATCTCCTCAAATGTTATCAGAAATGAGAAAGAAACTGACCAAGTTGGGTAATTCTGCAGAAAGCAGTGGGTACTTCTGAAGTGACAGTTTCCCACTACCATTTGCAGAATTAACCACCAGAACACTAAAATTAAGGACCAGTAAGCATAGAAAGTGAGAAAAATAAACCAGAAAATGAGTAAATACAATCTCATGAACTGGTCCTCCTGCTTCTTCTGATCCTTGTCCTTCTAAGGGTATTAAAACTTTTCTGCCACTTCTTCACTAGTGTGTCTATTTACCAAGATCTCTCCAATCTTTTCAGGAATAGCTTGTGCAGCCTCTCTGGCCTAGGTGACAGAAACAGGCCTGGCTTACTTCTCCTGACTAGAACTGTGCTTGTGCCCATCCCCTGGTTTATAAGATCTTCAATGAAAAGCGCAGCCATGCCATGCAGAATCTCAATCTGTAGAACCTCAGTAGTGATTAGTTCTTTTGTTCTGCTCTATAGATAAGTTGCAAAGGCTTGATTATGCCTTCAAGTATCTTCATTCATTTAAAGAGACTGATGTTTCTAACTAGTCTTGGGATTACTGCAGAGCAACGCAAGCCTAAAGAACCAATGTCTATCATTCTCTCTTTCCCTACTCCGCATCCAAATCCTTGAAAGACCTTCAAGATGTGCAGACAATATAATTCACTTTATAGCAAGTACATAGCCTTTACAATTTAAAATAAGAAAAATTTATTCCCCAAACAGTCGATTAAAAGATAATACAAAGACATGATTTAGTGTAATATCAACTGTTATGCTTCGCTTATAGTGGTCACACCTGATCTGAAAATAATCTGCGGACTACTGTATGTAAATAGGGCAGAAACTGAAAACTTCTACATTTGCCTTTTCATGATTTCTGCCCTCAGATTTCCATGAAGTCTATTGAACTGCAAGGTTACCAATTTCAACATAAAAAATATTTGCTGAAGACATTTCAGAATGAGTGTTTAATATCAAAACAGCATTTGTAATCAATTTAAATTCATATTTAAAGATTTAAAGAACTCAAATGGTTTTATTAAACTTTCATCAATTAATAGTTTGTAACCATGGAGAATAATATTTCTACATGTGAACTGTCAAATGAACCCAACTTTGATACTTATTATTTAATAATCTATAATTGTACATCATCTTACCTCAATGCCAAATGATTCTGCATCACATCAGCCCTGTCATAAATTCAAATACTACACCTGCAAGCAAACAAAGAATTAATCCCTTTCAATGTGGTGGGGGATTAGTTAATCTATCCAAAGGAAGGAATGTTTCAGTAATGCCTCAACTCATCTACCATTCTGAAACTCGGATATTGTTTGGAACCTTCAGATTCTCAATAGCCTTCCGTCTCCCAACATTCATAAATCTGAAATAAGACTGCAAAGCCTCTAGAAATTTACAGTTATGGTCTAGAAGCATGCTATAAGCACACAAGGACAAAATGTGGCATAACCAAAATAATATGTTTATTTTCAATTTTCTTTAGTATAAATTTTAAACCTATTGCGAATAGTGAGTAAAGTCTATTTGACTGAAAGCATCATCTGTCCAGATACCATAGAATCCATTCAATTTTTATTTGCAATGAGAAGATGGAACCTTATGGGAATGGGCAGACTCCATATAGCATTAAAACATCTGAGCAGATGTTTCAATATACCTTGATAAACATACTTTTCTCATTTCTGGCATTGCAGTGGTGAATATTTTGGAACTACCTTCAATGCTTCAATACCCTTGTTAAAATACAGAGAACAAAATAACACATTATCCCACTATGGTTCAATCAAGGTCCTAAATATGTTTGTGATTTTTCTACTTATTAATTTCATAGGGAAGGAGTGAAAGCTGTGAGTCCTGAAGTGATAAGAAAATATATACCTGTTGGAATGAAAAAATTAACAAAATATAATATTTTGTACTTCTTAAAAGTGACTTCAGCAACTTGCTGTCATATTTTTCACTCGGACCTCTGCCATCCATTCACTTGAGTAAAACAAGGTGCAAGAGTATGCTATAGGGAGATACTGAGCTGAGAATGTCAGGGTTTTACCACTTGGGAAAAAAACATATCAAAAGTCAAATGTGCATGGAGTTCCCCAGTGCATAGTTTCCAAATGAATACCGTGCTCTTAAAAATATGCAGAACCACATATTTTGATCCTGCCAGAAATTTTCCACTATTTCAAACAACATTGATGTATGAAACATCAAACTTGTAACTGTTATAATTTTGAAATAATATGATTCTATTTTCAGTATATGGTGTAAATTAATATATTAACACATTCATTCTGTAACATCTTAATAAATGAGTTATGCAGTAAATGAGCTCAGAACTTCAAAACAAAGGTTTTAATTTTTAACTACCAGAAAAGATCTAGTGTTTTCTTTCTGTATACGACAAATAAACCGCTTCTCAGGCTGGGTACAGGTATCGATTATAACCAATGTTTCAATGACAAACTCTGCCATCTTCTTCAGGGATGATGTCTAGACACATCTAGTCCAGTGGTATTTATACTCCCATAGTCCGTCCCTCCTGATTGGTTGAGGATGAACCAATCAGGTTTCCACTCTCCCATCTTGTTTACGTGTAGCATTTAAGTGGTTAGGACATTGGACTAGCGATCTGAAGGTCGTGGGTTCAAGCCTCGGCCGGGGCAGCATGTGTGTCCTTGAGCAAGGCACTTAACCACACAATGCGCCAGTCTACCCAGCTGAGAACGGGTACTGGCAAAAAATGCTGGGGATTAACCTCGCGATAGACTGGCGTCCTATCCGGGGTGGGGGGGAGGGGGGAGTCTCGTACTCGCAGTTGCTTCACGCCATGGAAACCGGCATAAGCACTGGCCTGCTGGGCCACAAGGCTCGTGACAGACTTCTAAAAAAAATCTTCTTTGCAATCAAATTCTAGTTCTTACTTAGAGTGAGACCTTTGCCTTCATTAAAATTCTTTTTATTTCATTGGCTTCCTTTACCAGGCGGTACCAAAAGCCCATTGGTGCGGCACAGTAGTTTTGTGCCATTGAAGTCAATCCTATGATCATTGCGAATGCAGTATTCTGCTACTGCAGATTTCTCTGGGTAACCATGGATGGCTTCCAGACCGTACCAGCTGACCGGAAGTGCACTGCGAGCGGTAAGCGCAAAGGAGTTGGGTGCTTACTATTCTGGCTAACAACAGATGGTGCAATCCAGGTCATATTATGATCCAGGAACGTGTTTGTAGACCGGATATTGAACTTTTTACTGTTGGACTTCAGCCACATTCCACTGAGATACAACACTGGGTGGCACGGGAGGTCGTTCCTGCCTGTGGCCATCGAACTTGCAGCTCCTCCCGTGGAGGGACAGACACCCTGATCCAATTCACTGGTCCTGGACTTATTTCCCATCTGGCATAGTTCGCTTTTTGTTGTTTGATTGTTTGTGGTTTTTGTATTGCTATATTTACGCTCTATTCTTGGTTGGTGCGGCTGTAACAAAACCCAATTTCCCTCGGGGTCGATGAAGTACATCTATCTATCTAACCCAAACGGATACACCTCCTGTGCTCCTAGATGAGAGTTTCCACCATGTGTCACATCTGGTCGACATACACTGCTCTACATTCACAGAGAATCTTGTAATTGCCAGCCGACCTGAGTCCAGGGTCATCTATAACCTGCATGATCTATGATTTGAGCTTCATAATGGGTTTGTGGATGGTATTAATCCAGTATTTCTGCAGGATCCTGGCGATCCTTCCCAAAACCATGGAAATATTGGGAAGACAGGTGGTAGCGATGGGTTCCTCCTCATTGTTAGGTTCCCTATTTTATTCATTGGCCCTTTTAAGCGCCCGATTGATTTCCTTCACCTTGTAGCCATTCTATAAGAACGTGACTGTAATCATTTTATTTCCTCAGGGGGACTCTCCGGCTCCAAAATAGTTTTTGCACGGTTAATCAAGTAGAAAGAACTGGAATTTGAATGTAAACAAGGTGGGAGAGCAGAACCCGATTGAGTGAGAACTAACCAATCAGAAGGGACGGACTATGGGGGTATGAATACTACCGGACTAGACATGCCAGGCATCATCCCTGATGAAAATGGCAGAGTTGTCATCAAAACGTCAGTTATAATCGAAACCTGTACCTGGATGGAAGCCAGAGAAGGGTTTATTCGTTTAACGACCAAGTTAAAATTTAGCAGATGAAACATTCTACACAATCAACTTGTCCATCTTCTGAAAAGAAAAATCTAGAGATACAGCACATTAATAGGCCCAACCAGCCAAACAAGTCAGCACCACTCAATTACACCCATGTGCCAAAGTAACCTAACCCATATATCTTTGGAACGTGGGAGCACCCACAAAGCACCCAGAGGAAACCCATGGAGAACATACAAATTCCTTACAGACAACAAGTGAATTAAATCAGATCCCTGGTACTGTAATAACATGATGCTAACCACTACAGCACCATGCCCCCCTGCGCCCCCCAAGAATTCAGAATCATACATTTATGAATATACCAGATATCTCAAAATGCTGGGAATCACTACTAGGCCAGTGTACTATATGCAATTAGGATATTATTATTGTTTTCATGGGCTTTTACAAAACAGCATGAAACTTACAGACAAGCTGACAAAAATGAATCCAGCAACTTCTCTGAGTGTGGCCTCTGCTACAGTAAGCCACAGTATAATAGAACTACTGTTACCACATACCTTGTTTACAATATACTTATATATAACATTAGAAACTAGAAGAAGTGAAATCAGTTCGGACTTTACTTTCCAAAATCTCAGTACTATGTAATATGCCAAAGGAAGAACCAATGTGGAATTATCTCCTGCAATGGATATTAATACAAGTTTGTAGAAATTTTTACAAACATACAAGATTGATTTCATCATGGCCTTGAAATAGCCTGTTCAAGAAATGATTTTATAGCAGAGAAACAAACAAGTATTTAGTTAAAATGCATATAATTTTTTGAGATTATCTGTTGCTATTTTAAGTCAGATTTAACATTGCCATAAGCCATTCTCATTGTTTAATAAGCTTTCACCAGTAAAACTACACAGCAAAAGAATTCAACCACCACTATTCCTCTTGAGACTATCACTAAACTTTATTTCACTATTTTATACCATTATTACTCAAATCACAGGCACAGATATTACTTAAGTAAGGCAACCGTTTAATTCTATTTTGAGCAAGTTCATTATAAACTAATTGAATTCACTCTCTACTTGCGGCTATTCTGCATTCAGAAGCCAGAAAATTGTACCTTAAATACTTTGGAAATGCTGCACACACTCTGCATAAAATGCATAAACTTACTTGCCATTGTGTAACCCATGTATACTCCTCTTGGGTCTGAAAATAATCTTTTCCCTCGCCCCACCTCTCCATCTAAAAAAGGCTGAATATCAAACTGCCGAAGTTGAAAATGCTTTTCACTGCAATGGTAAGAAACTTAATTATCACAAGTCCAACAAATAAATTTCCAGATGTACTTCAGCAATGAGTAAAGTCACAACCATGGCATATAATAAAGATTCAATAAATGACTAGAAACACCGATAAACTATAACCATTTTGTGTACTATTCAGCAATGAAAAAGTAAAACACAGACATCCTAGTTTACAATATACTTTAACCAATTCACAAAACCAACAACTGCAACTTGCTTTTGTGCCAACTTTGCACCTCTAAAGAAAAAAACATACTTCATAACCAAGTTACGAGGGCAGTAATATCACATTCCCAAATTCTATAGTAAATTTACCATAAGAAATTATTCACTTGTAAACACATTCAGAATAATAAACTTTGAACAATACATGCATAATTAAGAGTATAGGTAAGTTACAGGGTGAAAGTTAGTTTTCATGCTATAAAGAATACCCTCAACTATGCAATCCGAAAAATTCAAACATTTCTTATTAAATAGAATGATGCATCCTTTAATGCAATTTCAGTAGTTTAAAATAACACTTTTTAAAACAAAGCTCCTTTTTGTTAAGCAGTGCACTGTTGTGCAGAAAGAAAACAAGAATAGAACAGCAAAGTATATTATCAGCTGTTGTTGGAAATTTATAATCCCAAAAATAACAGAACCAAAGTAGGTTAGTTAATAGCAGCAGCAAAATAGTGCAAAAAAGTATAACAGGTAGAGCCATAGTTACAAAAGACAAAGTTCAAATTCCACTCCACTGATTTGTCTTCCTATCCAGGCAACAACGTATATTTAGTTGAAGCTGAGGGATAGCAAAAGTACTGCTACAGCTAGTAATTGCACTTTGTTCTTGGCTTTGGGACCATAACAAAAAAACACAAGGAAGGATAATTACAATCAGAGCTCTGAGATCGAATTTACTCTTGTCAGTCTTGGGCTCTTTTAATGCTGAGTTATACATGCCTGTCAATAGACTTGAGAAGTTAAAATAGACATCTGGCTAAAATCCTTTAACTACTTAAAAATTTGAAGTAGTTATTCTGTTAAGGTACTTCAGAATTCAAGCTAATGTAGTTAAGTTCAGCGCACAATTGCTAAAGTCAGGATCTGGATTTTCCCCAGAGTAATGACTACTCTCATCTACTCAGGAGCAATAAAAAAAAACTCCAAGTTGATTGATAGTGGCTTAGGCTTCCTTCACAGGAAGCATTGTATGCATCCTTCTAAAAGGTATCGAAACAAAAGATTTTATGTGCCAGAAATCTGAAACAAAAAAAAGTGCTGGAAACACTCAGCAAGTCAGATTGCATCTGTGAGAGGAAAATAGTTAACATTTCAATTCAATATCCTTCAAAAGAACCTGGACTTGTGCATTTCACTATGTCTAGCATTTAAAGGTGGCACTGCGTCATCTTTATGAATGGTCAAGTCCTTGCAAAGAAAATGCTTCCACATCGCTTGTAAACTTAGAATCCAAGGACCAAACAATAATGTTATGGCAAAAAACTTGGAGAAGAACATACAGAGGTGTTAGTGATCGCAGGTTTTGGAGAAGCTGTTGAAGAAGTCTTTACATAGCCGATCCAGTTAGATTTCTGTTCAATATAACTTTGGAACATTTACATCAAGGAATGTGACAACCATAATGCTACTGAATACCAAGGGAGGCGATTCATCTTTCTCTTGTTGGAATAGGTCACTGTCCGACAATTAAGTGGCACAAAAGCTATAGTCACTCATCGGCCATGCCTCGCAGCCTGGAAGAATAAGCCATTTTATTATCTTGTGAATTAATAATAAAATTGAACACTGAGCACTCAATGATGAACTGAATGACACCTGATGAAACAATTGAAAGGTCAACTATCTGAGTAATTCCTACAACTGTTCTCGGGCCAAGATCACTGGCCTCCAAAAGACACAATCATCTTCCTCTGGTGCTTTGTAAATCCCCAACTAACAGCGAGTTTTACTTTCATTCACATTGATGTCATCTTTATAAGAGCACTTTCCTAGCACCTCCTGTTAAAGTTTGCCTTGGAATTAGTCAATCCCATCTCACTTTTGAAGATTATCTCCTTTAGTACATCTGGACAAATGGCAGAAACCAAACTATAAGTGAGTGATTAGTTTTTTAGCAAGTGGGTGTCTTTGTGGAATATATGGATCAACTTTTGTTTCTGGATTTGTCTTTCTCAGGAGATAAGCCTAGCCACAAACATCCATGCTGAGTAAAGAAGAGTAAGTGTTAGTTAATAATAAAGGCTAGGGCTGAAAAGGTGTAAGTAAGGAGAAAGGAATTAGGAGTAGCCATAGTGCATTTCAACCTTTATCTGCTCCTCAATTCATCAAGATCTTTCTTGATCTTTTCCCTCACTATCACTTTCCTAGCACTACTCCTTATTCCATTTCTACTTAGAATGAACCCAATAGCTAACACTCCACAGCCTTTGGAGATAGAGAACTGGAATGAAGAAATTTCTCTTCTCAGTCCCTGATGGTCCTTATTCTGAAACAGTGAACTGTAGTTCTGTATCGGTCAGCCAGAGGAAATATTCTCTCTACACCTATCCCTTCAAGGCCTGTAAGAATTTTGTAAGAATCTCTACACAACTTCAACAGGACCCCTTCACTACTCTGCCCAAAGATTTTCACAATAAACATACTATGTGCCCTCCTAACTGCTAGCTGTACATCGATACAAATTTCAGTGACTTGAATAAAGTGCACCCAGGTCCCTCCAAATATCAGCATGTCACAATTCAATGATATTTCTGCTTGTTCCTTATTTGACGATATTTTTCTTTTGTGACCTCACATTTCTTCCACATTATATTCTATCTGCCATGTTCCTACCCATTCACTTAGCCTTCTATATACTTTTGAAGCCTTACATGTGTAAATCATGGCTCTCAATGCACCTTTTGTATCACTGAACGCAATCATTATTTCCAAGTTTTCCAAAGACATATCGAATACACCAAAACATAAAATCTATATAAAAATTGGCAGATTACCCCTGATTATTCTTG